>NW_024704743.1:4379722-4901532 GCF_018977255.1 Callorhinchus milii | reverse complement strand
ACCCTCACCCTCACCAAACACAACCTAATCTCACCCCCAATCTCAAGCCCTCACCCTCACCAAACACAACCTCATCTCATCCCCAAACACAACCTCATCTCACCCCCAAACTCAACCCCTCACCCCCCCCAAACACAACCTCATCTCACCCCCAAACTCAACCCTTCACCCCCCCAAACACAACCTCATCTCACCCCCAAACACAACCCCTCATCCCCCAAACACAACCCCTTCCCCCCACCAAACACAACCTCATCTCACCTCCAAACAGAACTTCATCTCACCCCCAATCTCACCCCAAACACAACCCTTCACCATCCCCACACACAACCTCATCTCACCCCAATCTCAACCCCAAACACAACCTCATCTCACCCCCAAACTTAACCTCAAACACAACCTCATCTCACCCCAAAACACAACCCTCAACCCCCAAACACAACCTCATCTCAACCACAAGCACAACCTAATAATAATAATAATAATCCTTGCATTTGATATAGCGCCTTATCACCTCTTCAAGACATCTCAAAGCGCTTCACAGAATATACTGTAAAGTGTAATTGACTATATATTTTGTGGGCAAAAACGGGGCAGTCAATTGCGCACAACAATGTCCCTCAAACAGTTGTGGATTCACAACCCTGTACACAACCCCTCAGCCCGATCTCAAGCCAGGTCGCAACCCCAACTACTAACAACCCTTCACACAACTCTCAAGCCCTCACCCTACTCTCAGCCCTAACACAACCCACACCACAAACTGCACTCTCCCCCACATACCAACAACAACATCTTGCGTTTATAGAGCGCCCCTCACTCGCGTCCCAGAGCGCTTAAAAGTAGTAGAGCCTATTGCCGAGCTGGGTGGAGGGGGAGGTGACCGGTAGGCACGGTCGAAGAGGAAGTTTTCAGGCACATCAACAACAACTTGCATTTATATAGCGCCCTTCACGCAGGGTAGCGTCTCGGAGCGCATCTTCAGACGTGACCTGCAGATGGAGAAGCAAGGGACAAGACGAGGAAGGTAGAGTGATACACTCATCTCAACCATAGGTATACAGTAACTCTTACCCAAATCCTCACCTTAAACATGAAATCTAATTGCCATCCCAACCCACAGGCCCAAGACTCACCCTAATCATAGAATCATAGAATTATACAGCACCGAAGGAGCCCATTCGGCCCAACGTCCCCTTGCCGGCTATTTGAAAGAGCAATCCAAATTAATCCCACTCCCCCGTACTCTCCCCATAGCCTTGCAAAACTGTCCTCCCCGAACATCTAACCACTCCTAATCTTGAAAGTTTTTATCAAATCTACTTCCACCGACGTTTCAAGCAGTGCATTCCAGTTTCATCACCAACCTCATCCCAACTCCATCCTGCACCATGTCTTCAAAATCTCATTCTCAGCCTTCTTCCTGATCCAACATTTCTCCTGACTGAATACCCAAGCCCAATTCTCAGTCCAACTGTATACTAATTTTAGCCCTGATCTCAATCCAAACTCATCTTCACCCTATCTCAACCTGATACTAGCTCCAACCATCATCCTAACCACTTCCCCAGCACCAACGCAAACCCGAATTCCAGGGTTAGCTCCAATCCCACCCATAGCTCATATTTCTATTCAATGCACCTGTTACTTCAGTGATTGGCATCAGAAGCAAAACACATTCCTCTTGGTACAAAACTAGTCTAGAGGGGGACCAGATAAATACCTAAAAATGAGTCAACTACTGGGTATGGGGGAAAAGGGACTGTATGTAATGCTCTTAAAAGAGCCAGCACATACGATGGTTGAATTCTGTGCTATAAATTTCTAACGGTTCTAAAAAAAATAGAACTGATTGCGACTGATGACTGTCTCCAAAAAACAGCGTCAACAAATTACATTTGTATAGCGCCTTTCACGTCGGGAGGACAGCCCAAGGTTGCTGGAAATAAGCATAGCTACATTTGTTTGAATGGGATTGTAATGTGTCTCAATGTACGTAACTCTAAATTTCACATCTGGATATTTTCTCAACTTGTCATCCAGTCCAGCAGTTGTTCAGTGGGATCCCACAGTGAGTCTGGATGAAGCCAGAGGTTGGTGGAGGTCTGTGTTTGGACCGTTTTGTTTTGCTGCCAACTGGACACTGCTGCTTTGTTTGTGCCTTTTTGTATTTTTTCCTGAGCTCGTAGCATTAATAGAGCAAACTTCTCCACTGTGTGCCAACAATGTGCCTTATTCCCATCTTCACAAGAGCACCTGCTGCTTTCCTCAGAGTGACCATGTGATTTATCTCAACTCCAAATCTAAAAACTGGTTTGCGATCTGTCCGGTTGTGTTTGGTGATAAATCTGACTCCTGATCGCTCCTTGATTTGTGTTCTGGTGCTTGTTATAAACAGGTTGTAGCAGTTTGATGAAGGCTTCTCGCTTATTTTCAGAGACACACTGTTAATTTGTGCGTTTGTTTTTGTTTGTTTTAATTTGGTTCCGCCTGTAAAGGCGTAAGTACTCCCGACGAGCACTGTCAGCACCTGTTTGCTTTGGGATTTCTGACCAACAGCTTTGAGAGGCTACACTTAGAAGTGTGACCTTCAGTCTTTCTCCATGTCTGCTTCAATCTGTCTTTGATTTCCCGAATACCATTTTCATCTCAGTTCTATGTCTGGAAACCAACAACAACCACAAATTACATTTGTAAAGCGTTTTTCTGCGCTGGACAGTCAGGGATTGGACCTGAGTAGGGGGGTTGGGATCAGGGAGGGCGGAGGGCAGGGCGTGGGAGGGGTTGGCCAATGGCGCGGGCTAAGAAGTGGGTCTTGAGGCTTGAAGGAGGCAAAGGATGGAGCAAAGCGAAGGGACTGTGGGATGGAGTTCAAAAGGGTGGGGCCAGAGTCGCTGAAGGCCCGATCGCAGGTGGTGGTGCGGGCCGGGCGGGGGATGTGGTCAGGTTGATATGGGGTTAACGGATCACAGAGGTAGGATGGAACAAGACCATGTTTTGAAGTATTTTATCCTATGGGGCATGGGGAGCCCTGTGGAGCCGGGGGAGGGTGGGGGGGAATGGGGTCACGGAGCCTGGTGCGGGAGCTGCAGAGTTCCGGATAATCTGCAGCTTGTGGGGGGAAGAGTAGGGAAGGCCGACAAGCAGGGATTTGGCGTAGTCCAGCCTAGATGTGATAAATGCGTGAATGAGGGTTTTGGCGGTCTGAGGGGAGAGGCAGTGGCGGAGCCGGGTGACGTTGCGGAGGTGGGGGAAGGCAGAGCGGGTCATGGCACGGATATGCCACGGAAAATGAAGTTTGATTGAGGGCTGATCTTCATTTGCCACGAAACTTGCTAAGTTTATATAAAAGAAATCTTCAACCCCAATCAAACCCCACCATTGAATACCATTATCTGAATGAAACTCAAGCACGAAAACACTTTGATAATTGGCCTAATATATAGCACATAATCCAACCATATAAAATTGGTTATTCACTTCATGGCTGTTTCTTCATGGCAGATCTGGCTGGACCATGTCAAATCCTACCGCTGCGCTCTTGCCTCCCCTAAACCGTCGTTCTACTCCAAGACAATCTTGGAGGCTAAGGACAACCCCAGGCTCCTCTTCTCCATCACAAACCGACTCCTCCGCCCACCCTCTCATGCCTCACCCATCATCACCTCAACTGTCAACTGCGAGACGATGCTGGACTTCCTCAAATCCAAAGTCAAAGGGAATCCGCTCAGCTGCCTCTGCCACTGCAACTTCTACACTTTCCCATCTCCTCCTCCCACCCCAGCCCCTACCCACCCCTCCCTCCACACCTTTGAACCCGTCTCCCCCTCCTCTCTCATCACCACCATAATCCGTATGAAACCCACCAACTGCTGATACCTGGCTCAGTTGGTAGAACTAACGCGTTCCATAGTTAATTTATTGTGAACTTGAAGCTGTGTATTGATGTTGATAGCCTCATTTCTTATTACAAAACCTTTGAACCGCAATAAGTGATATCTAACTCAAAAACAACGGAAGCTTTGATTTTTGTAAGAGAAAATATGAACCTTTTTATTGCTGAAGGTTATGAACTGTTTTAGTCAGGGGTTATCAACAGCCTTGGTGCCATTTAGGTTATGTAATGGCATTGTACACCACAGTAAGAACAACAAAGCTGTTTCCCTGATACAAACTTGGCACGCAGGAAGTCTAGGAAATCATTTGCTATTGCGTTTCTGTTTGTTCAGTCCGCTGTTTATTCAATGTTTTGAAACAGTGTTTTGCGCCACTGAATAAACTACTTGGCAGAAGGTGACCAGTGTGTCATGTAGGTGCGATGTGGTGAAAAAACAAAAGATAGAAAAGCAGAAGGAAAATGATGATTGATGATCATCTCAGCTATTGTTGAATGACTGCTCAAGCTTTCTCAATGATGCCTTATCTTAGTTTTCTCCTCTCCTTCCCCCACCCCAACACTTGGACATTCCTGCCCTATTCCTATATCTCCACTGACACTTTACTCTGATACGACTGGTATGATTGCTTACTTCGGCCTGGCAATCTCATCTCTGAGTCAGAAGGTTCTTGGTTCAAGCCCAATGTCGGTACTTTGAACTCACAGCCAAGTCTGACCCTCTAATATGGTGCTAGTGGAGATGCAATCCTGTGGATGAGACATTAAACCAAGGTCCCACTTGGTCAGGTGGATGTTGTAATCCGAGAGCACCTCATTATGCTGTTGAGGCATCTCAAAACGCTTCAGTGTATACATTATAAGGTGGTAGTAACTGTGTGTATTTTGTAGGCGAACACGGCAGGCAATTTGCACACAGCAAGTCCCACAAACAGCCATGGAGTGAGTGACCTATTTGGGGGACTGTTGGCCAGGATTCAAGGAGAGACTCCCTTCTCTTTTCGAAGAGTGGGTTATTTACTGTCCACCTAACCAGCCAGGCAGGACCTTGTGTTTAACGTCTCATCCATAGGACGGCATCTCCGACAATGCAACACAGCCCCCAACACTGCATTGGAGTGTCAGCTCAGACTCTATGAGTTCCAAATCCTGACATGGAAACAAATGAGAGGATTTTGGACTTGGTAACTGGGAGCCAGTGGAGCTTGGCAAGGACTGGTGTGATGGGGGTACAGAGTTTTGTGCAGGTGAGTATCCAGGCGGTGGAGTTTTGAATTCATTGTATTTTGTGTATAGTGGATCTCATCCGGGCCTTGATGTCCGTCAAACTATCTGACACTTAAACATCGGACTGGCAGTCGCAGCTGGAGGAGGGGAAGTAGATTTGGGCGTCATCCACGTAACATGTGGAAGTTGACCCCCATGTCTGCGGATGACATCACCAAGAGGGAGCTTGCAGATGAGGAAAAGAAGGCACAACATCAAATTATTATTATTTCAATTTCATCACTTCAGATGCACATCCGAAAAAAAAGTGAGCTCCATTTTCGTAAGATATTTCTTCTCTCACAATCACAAACAGCATCTAATTAAAAGTGGCAAAGGTTGTTAGCACCCACTTAGTTGGTTTTCTCTGCTTCCTTGTGGGGAAGCACTTTAGCTTCCACTCAGCTTCCACTGAGGTTGACATTGCCACCACAGGAGAAATTGGGAGCAGAAAACCACACGTTATTGGCACAACTGTAAAGGAATATAAGGAGTTTAATTTCGATTGCCAGGCTTAGACCTGGCCAAGGCTATTTCTGGGCCTGAAAGGTGGCAAATTTCACTTCTCTCTTCAGATGGCGAATGGATACATTTTACATTTAAATCAAAAAATCAGCATTACTGAAAAAAAAGACATCAACAGCAACAACAACTTGCATTTATATAGCATCCTTCAGGCAGGTGGCGTTTTGCAGGACTTAAATCCAATGTGGAGTCCCATAGCATAGTGGTTAGAGCGCTCGTCTCGCAAGCGAGAAGACCCAGATTTGATTCCCAGGTGGGATGTAACCTAAGGGAAGTTTCCTTACTCCACACACCGCTGTTTCCTAGCAATAGGAATATGATGCAAAAAGATTGCAACGGGATATAGATAGGCTAGGAGAGTGGGTGAGTAGGTAGCAGATGGAATTTAATGTGGGGAAGTGTGAAGTTATTCATCTAGGTAGAAAAAATAGAAAAACAGATTATTTTCAAGAGGGGGAAGGGATTAGATAGTGCTAGAGTGCAGAGGAATTTGGGTGTCCTTGTACTCCAGTCTCAAAAAGTTAGTTTGCAGGTGCTGCAAGCAACTAAGAAGGCGAACGCCATGTTAGAGTTTATTGCAAAAGGTTTAGAGTACAAGAGTAGGGAAATCTTGCTGCAACTGTATAGGGCCTTAGTGAGACCGCACCGAGAGTATTGTGTGCAGTTTTGGTTTCCTTATTTAAAAAAGGACATTCTTGCTCTGGAGGGGGTGCAGCGTAGATTCACTCGGTTAGTTCCTGGGATGAGGGGACTGACCTATGAGGATAGGCTGAATAAACTAGGGCTATGTTCTCTAGAGTACAGAAGAATTAGGGGAGATCTTATTGAAACATATAAGATTCTTAAATGGCGGATAAAGTAGACACTGAGGGACTGTTTCCCCTGGTGGGAGAATCTATAACCAGGGGCCACAGTCATAAAATTAAGGGTCAGCCTTTTAGAACAGAATTGAGGAAACATTTCTTCACTCAGAGGGAAGTAAATTTATGGAATTCACTACCCCAGAAGGCTGTAGATGCTCAGTCTTTGAACATCTTCAAGGCTGAGACTGATAGATTTTTTAAAAATAGAGGGATTAGGGGATATGGGGATACGGCAGGTAATTAGAGTTGGTCTGAAGATCAGCCATGATCTTATCAAATGGCGGGGCACAGGCTCGAGGGGCCAAATGGCCTACTCCTGCTCCTAATTCTTATGTTCTTATGTTCTTATAGGGACCCGATTGTTAGTTGATTGGCAGATCACTTTCTGGAGGTAATAATCCCTCCTGTTTGTGGGACGCTGCTGTGCGCAATTGGCTGCCGCGATTCACCCACAAAATATACAGTCAATTCATTTCACAGTATATTTCGTGAAACGTCTCCAAGACGTGATAAGGCGTTATATCAAATGCAAGGATTATTATTATTATATTATTATTATAAATCAAACGACTTGATCCAGACATTTGATTTGGCAATTTGCTCAGAACTAAAATTTTAAGGGAGCTGCTTAGTTTTAGTCTAATTGAGTTTGGGTGTGGAATATACCATTTAATATTCCTATTTTTCAAGCATCTATTTAATTCCTTTTTAAACAAATGATAATAATAATCCCTACATTTGATATAGTGTATTTCACGTCGTAGGAAGACTTTCACAAGATCGATTGTGGCCTGCTAACTGTGTATTTTGTAAGCAAATGTGGGCAGTCAATTTGTGCACTGCAATGTCCCACAAACAGCCATGTGTGTAATATTTGTTTCAGTTTTGCATTCACTCGTTATAATCTTTTCTGCATCTGCTTTAACTTATTATACCTAATAGGATTGCACTCTGCCGATAATGAATACTTTTACATATTTTATGTCAGATTAATGGATTTGAAAGTACAAGGTGGAGCTTTAATCACCTTGAGGTCCCCACTTCTACATAAAACACACTAAAACATTAATTACAACCGTTAATAGATAGGATCGGATCAAGCAGATGCCAACAGTAATTATCGAAGGACACATTCACAGCTAATTTTAATCTGCTAAATTTCTTCTAAGGATTCAGGTGTGTGACACACACTGATGCCCAATTCGATCTCTTCCTGACAATAGTGTACTTATGCATGTTGTTAATATTATTGCCACAAAATTAATTTGTATAAGATTGACAGTTTCAGCTACAAACGTATGTGGTTTGGAAAGAATAAACTTCCTTCCGTTCCTTCGTTAATAAAAATAATCTTTACATTTGATCCAGTGTCTACCAAGTCACATCTCAAATCATCTCGCAAATTGTACTGTAAGGCAGAGGTGGTCAACCTACGGCTCGTGGGCCAAAAGTGGCCTGCGGGGGCATCAAGCAGTGGTTCGCAAAACATTTGCATTAGTCTGGGTAGTCTGTGTTGAATCAAGACTTTGTTTCCAATCACTACTAATTAGCAATATGTATAATGTGGCCATGAATCAAGAAATATTCAATCAAGAAACAATTATTTGGTTACCAACCAAAGAGGTTGGCCACGACTGCTGTAAGGGTAGTGACTGCATTTTGTGAGCGAACGCAGCTAATAATAATAATAATAATCCTTGCATTTGATATAGCGCTTTTCACATCTTCTAGACGTCTCAAAGTGCTTCACAGAACAGACTGTAAAGTGAATTAACTGCATAACAACATATAACAATATCTTCCGTATCTCTCCTTCACACCACCCACCCTTCTCCTGCCATGTGGCTGCCTTACACCCGCTGCTGTGCCTGGGTCACCCGCTCATCAGGTGGCACCAGTGAAACTCATGTCGTTCTTTCTTTGCAATGAAGTCTCTCTTAACCACAGACACCAGTCCTACAGGAGAAGGGGGGAGAGGGGGGCGGGAGGGAGGGGTGTTGTCTGCAGCTTATTTAACAGCTTCATTACAGAATCCTTCAGAATTCACGAAAAGGAAATCGAACGTGATGGTTCCGCCAGTAAGATACCTCAGCTGATTCCTTTAATGAACGAATGTGCGCTTCCACATATACAGTACGTACAGTATTAAATAAAAAGTATTGTCCTTCAGTAGCACAGCTTGGAATCTGCAAAGCGCGAGTGTCATCTGAAGCAGTGGTGCGTGAAACGGACAGCGAGTTCCCAGCCAAGCTCCGTTGGCTTTCTAAGTTGCTGAGTGATCGGCGTTACTTTTATCACAGCGAGGAGTGCGGTTTCCACACACGCACACATTAATAAAATATAAACCATATTAAGAATAGCAGTGACATATGTTTTCCACAGAGTAGACTCTGAACACCAGCTTTCATCTTCGAGTGAAACCATATGAAAACGGATTTCGCCCACAAAACACACACTTTGTTCTGTGAAACACTTCAGGACATCTTCCCAACATGAAAGACATTATACCAAGGATATTAAGCAACAACGACAATAACGTGCATTTAGATACTTTGGTACTGTGTTGGCTTTAGATCTCCAGCCACTGTTGTAAATCTCTCCTAAACCGAACGGGATGCTGCCCTTTATTAAACTCTAATTGTGTAGATGCCATGAACCAGGGCTTTGTGCTTATATCGCAGAGAACTTTAGAAAAAAAAGTAGTGTTTCATGCACAAACCTTTATGAGTAATGTTTTAAAGTGTACTGTCTTAGCGAAAACTAGTTTATAATTAATGAATGCTTTGAACGCAGATCTTCACAAGTTTAAAAGTATAGCATAATTTTAAAAAGAATTGTGGTTTTCTTGATTACAATATTTGTTTTCCAGTTTGTAGAATTCATATAAATTTGGTCTTGGATGTCAATTGTTTTTATATTTAAAAAAAGTCCTATAGTCTTCATGTAGCCGAGAATGCCTTGTCCATAACCGATTTTTAGTACTGACGTGAAAATATATATATGTCACATGCTGGCGTTGTACTTCCAAATGACCTCGTGATTGGCAGCTTTATTGCCTTTATTTTTTTACCAATCGTAAGCTCAGTAAGTAGTGAAATTGAACCTGGACACCAACTACTGCCAGACAGATGGGGAAAGAATATAGTTAGTACCTGATAAAATCACGTCCTCTGTACAATGTAGAATTGTGAGCTACCAGTAAAGAAATATTCGGCGATTAGCAGTTTGTCTCCTTGTTGAACTAATATGGGCAATGATAAAATAACTTTTGTACAATTGCAGCACAAATCAGTGTGTGATCTTGTCTGGTCTTGACTTATTTCTTCTCTAGCAATAAATGATAATTTTGCCAGAAGAAAAGCTGTTTCACGTGTGGAAGCCAACATAAAAACAAACACTATCACACAGCCTTAGTCAGTAGCAGTATAGGTATTTGAGATCTAGACCAGGGTGACATGCCGGTGCAGTGCCGGAGAAATATTTCATTGCCGGAGGTGATGTGCTTCGGATAAGACGTTAAACCAAGGTCCCGTCTGCCTGTAATTCCAGTGGGTGTTGAACTCGTGGTGCTATTGGAAACGAGAAGGGTATTTCTTCTGGTGCCAGGACCATTAATTAATTCTCCAATTAAATAAGTCACTTACCTTGTGGCTATTTTGGAAACTTTGCTGTGTACAAAATAGTTGCAGTGTTTGCCTATGAGATATGACTAAAGTGCTTTGAGACATTTCAACACAATAACAACTTGCATTTATATAGTACCCTTCATGCGGGATAGAGTTTCAGAGTACTTAATTTCAATGTTGCAGTCTCGATTAAAACTATACATTCTTTGTTTCTAGTTTTTAGCTTTTGATCAACACTTCAATTTCCTCTATGAAAGTCTTTGTTCACTTGACGTGAGAATAGTGCTAAGGGATATTTAAAAGCCACCTGAACAGGTAGGGATCTCATCTTAATGTTACAACTGCTGGATAGCACTCTGACAAAGCAGCGCTTCCCAGCACTACGTTGGAGAACCAATCTCGTCTATGAACTCAAAATCCTGACTCGTCAGGATTTGTAGTTTAATTATTTACGCAAATATAAGCGGTTGTTGTGGCTTGAACCCATGGCCATCTGACTCAGAAGGGAGAGTGCTGGCAACTGAACCAAACTTGACACCTTGATGTGTCATTTGCCATGGATATGGTGTTTGCAATGTCTGGAGGCACTTTGTCTCATTTACATTATCATTTTTGCTGTTGCCTTTAGTGCTGTATTACCGTAATGTATGTAGCACAGGACTGTGACCACCTGATGTGCTTCTAAATAAATACTGCTTGTGCCAATGCGTTTGCAAGGTACAAACATTAATTGCTGTAACTTGCTGTTCCTGATGAGATGACCATTGTGCACCAATTTTGTAATCCATTTGAATTATAAACCATTACAGTTTGCAATGTGTGACATCTGCCAAAATAAAAATGAAACGGGCTAAGATTTCAGTGCCAGGTCTGTTTTTTTTGGCAGTTTTTCAGTCCGTGTAAGCCATCAGGTGAAAAGCAGTGTTTGTCCCCGTCAGTGTCTGTCGTTCCTACATGCTGGAGTGATATTGCCTTTGGTAGAAATACTGCCAGTTTTGCAGTCTTTCTCCATTTTGCTTCTTACAACATTTTATTTTGAAGAGGTCCTGCCAATAAAGTTTTGCTGCTGAAGAATTTCTCCTTAGTGCCCAACAGACCTTAGGTTTTGTAAAAACAGACTTACTTTCGTGAGTTTGAGACATTGAATTAAATCTTATGAACCTACTACTCACTATTGAGTCCTACCTGATCAATCTGTCCACCTGTCTTCAGTGAATTGCCTAAAATGAAATGAGCTCTGATGAGAAGGCTTCAAACTAATCATTAGGACAGGTCTGTTCGTAAGAATTGCAGAGGTACAGACAATGGTTAAGTACTTTTGCAGGTGCTCTTTATCCCAATAATGATTTGCTATTTAACATCCCATCAATCAGTCACGGGCTCTTTGTAGGAAAATTCAGAAACTTGATCCAATCTGTCCACAAATAATTCATGCTGCGTTCTTTATTTTTTTTCTTCTTCTGACCAGGATCCACTAGTTATTTTTGGTTTTTAATTTTAATTAGTTGAAGCACTTAGTCGTTAAAAAAAATAGATTTGCTCACACTCATAATCAATCAAGGAATTTAACTGCCCTTGGATGAGATGTTAACCTGATGTCCCGTCTGCTTGTTCAGATACATGTTAAAGAATCCATGGCACTACTCAATAAGAGAAGGGCTTTTCTCCTGGTGTCCAGGCCAACTGTCTCCAGGTAAAATTGGCTGTTTTATGGAACTTTGCTGTGTGTAAACGAGCTGTAGTGTTTGCTTAGGAATACATAGACAGTACATTTCACAGTAACAACCCTGTGAAGCACTTTGCAGCATCTGAATGGTGTGATAAGATGTTGTATCAAACGCTAGGATTATTATTAAGTGGGAACCTGAAATTTGTTTGAAAAGTCTAGAATTAGGATTTTCTCATCTGAAGGATTCACCTTGATCCCAGAATCTTATGTATTATACACTGTGTATGTAAGTGGTCTGGGACACTACCTCACGTGAAGGGCGCTATATGTGCAAGTTGTTGTATATATTATTTAATGAATCAGAAAAACACTCAGATTGGATCTATGTAATGATTCTGAAACCACATCTCACGTTTTACTAAGATAAACTGCAGTTACAAGAACCCCCAAACCCAATTCTACCATGTTTATAAAATAAAACTAGTCTGATTTAAACCCCTAGTGTAATGTGACTGCAATTTAACTATCAACCAGTGCAAGCGAATTTTTAAATGTTGTTTTGGGAGGTTCAGTCGAGGGCTACATTTAAGATTTTTAATGTACTTACAGACTCATTGAGCCATTTTAATTCAGGTCAGGTTCGTCAGAACCCACCTTAAGAACTATTTCTTCACCTGCATTTTTGGCCACCCTTCCTGCTACCCCTCCCAACAGTTTTCCCCAAGTTCAGCCTCCCGATCAGTTGTGCGAAGTGCTTTGAAGTGCTTTGAGGGCTCCTGGCGTAAATTAAATGTAAATTGTTGTGACTTTGACGTTTTATATAAAAAAAATTGCAGGCTTGCAAAGAAGCGGAATTCTCATTTGGTTGTGAGCTCCCTTTATTCCTACCCAACAGTAAGTAAACTGCAAAATAATATCCCAGTCAACCCCGAATCTTTGGGGATGATAAAGGGAACGTTGTGGTTCAGCTTTGCCACTATAAACATTGCTAGTTTGGACTATTTAGGAAAGAAAGTCATGAAGTTTTAATTAGTGTAGACGCCACACTTGAATCTGCGGTGCTGAGCGGACATGGGTTCCTGCCTACTGCCTTTCGGTGCTGGCCAGCTTTCAAGTGGTTTTTAACAGGATGTACTTTGCTTATAGCTCCTCTGAGGTGGTGACAAAAAATGAACTACATGTGCATGAGCAGACGGCATCTTGTTACATTATTGATTTCATGTGTGGATTTTCCTCTTCTTTTCAACCAACGAAGCAGAACTATAAATAAGGAGAAAAGTGCAGTAGGCCAGTGACCACATTTCTTTGTTGCTGTTTTTCTTCTCGTTTCAAATTGCTTCGCTATATTATTGACCCCTGCTGGAAAATACCCACGTGCAGACATCTGGGAGGACAGCATTGAACTCCACTTTAGTGTTATCAGTGCTGAAATAGTTTGTGGACTCTGAAGTCACCAGAGTGTGGTGATAGAAAGTAAGAAGTGGCATTTGTATAGTGCTTTAGGGCTTCAAAACCCTTTACAGTATTTACTACAAGAATCATCTCTGTTTGCGAGATGGAGTGGTGCCAGAATACCAAACAAAGTTACGCTCTATTTTCCAGTCTTGCCTGTTACCTGCATTTATTTAACTCCGTTCCATCTACACTCCAGAGTCAAAACCTCTGGACGCCAGAATGTGTGAAATATAACATCACATGCTGTAACTACATGCATGATGTTGGCTCCTCCATGATATTCTGTCCTTAAGAATCCAGATCACCTTACTTACCACCTTGGATGTCAGGAAAATATAGTGTAAATGTAAATTTTTATACAGTCTACCCGAGATTTCAGTTATTTGTAATGATGAATGTGTTATGTATTCTGAAAATCACTCATCATCGCCTTCACGGACTTGTCTTTCTAAATTTGTGTTGCGCCTGTAGAGAAAACCTTTTGAGCCTGGAATGAAATTCCGTTAGTTGTCACTTGTTTGTGTGAGTACTTTTAAACGGGAACATAGAAACATGGGAACATAGGAACAGGAGTAGGCCATTCAGCCCCTCGAGCCTAGTCTGCCATTCCTTTAGATGGGTGATCTATACCTCAACTCCCAATTACCCTTGATACCCTAACCCAACAAACATACCTAACAGCAACAACAAATTGCATTTATAAAGCACCTTTTATGTTGGGAGGAAATTCCAACGGCATTGATGTGTAATATAATTGTAATGTATGATATTAAGGTGTATTGGCTTAAATGCATTCATAGAATTACTTAGAGCTTTACAGCATGGAATCAGAGCATGTACGCCAAACTTCCTGGTGCTTATACTCCACATACGCTTCCATCCCTCCTAATCCCCTCCCTATGTCTCTCTTCCCCGTATCCCTCATGTATGCGTCATAATTCTTCTTAAATACATTTATTCTTTTTATGAAGTATTAATGATCCACTGAATGACAACGTTGTAAAACAAAACTTGGTGTGGTTATATGGAATAGAAAAATTGCTTTTGTTATTTGTTCACTCAAAAATTTAATCAATTGTTTCCCCCAAATAAAGTTGGTCATTCGTCTCATGGCTGTTTTGTGGGACATTGCAATTCAGTCACAATTGTTTGCCCACAAATTCACAGTCACGGTAATTATTGTGAAGTGCTTTGAGACATCCTTTTGACGTGATAAGGATTATTAATCCGAATACAAGGATTATTATTACAACAATAACTTGTATAATGCCCTTCATATAGAGTAATGTATCGGAGTGCCTTACCAAGATGGTGCCAGGCACTGAGCACGGGGAGAGGAGGGTGAGGTGAATAGGAAAGTGAGGCGGGAGAAAATCACAGAGGTAGTGAGTGAGGTGCAAGGACGTGAAAGGAATTGTAGGTGAAGGTGAGGGTCTTAAAATCTATATGCTCGGAGACAGGATGGAGGTGATGGGTGTGTAAAGATTCTTGCGGATAAGGGAGTGGGCGATAGTTTTCGATGATCTGGAGCTGCGGACCATTTGAAAACTTGTATCTGAAGGTGGTTAAGGTGTGAATGGGGATTGCAGCAGCATTCGGCGTTAGATATAAGAACGGCGGCAGGCGATGTGGTGAAGATCACAAAAACAGTCTTAGTGTCACTCCAGAAAAGACAGTACTTGAAGCTGCTCAGCTTGTTGTTTTAAAAGGATGTTTGCAAAGAAGCGATTATTGGATTGAGATAGGTGTTTCTTTTATAATTTCTGTTGAGTAGATTGCGTGTGTGATAAAATTGAAAAAACAAAGTTTTTTTTTATATGCTGCATGACTATTATTGTGAGAGGCAGTGGTTTACGCAACAGAGCTCAGTTTTTTTTTGGAGTCCTGTCCCCTTAGCTGGACTGAGTTTTTACTTCCTCCATGATGACATTGTTCACCGTCCAAAAAAATGCAGGCGGATGACATGTTCCTTGATGCCTGCCAATTCTACATTGAAAACAGCTGCTGGAAAGTGCATAAGATCAGTGCGTGTTGTCTTTTCTCCCGCCCGCAGGATAGTGCTTCTGCCAGATGGTCCAGCTGAGGTTGAGGATTTGTCATGTGGCGAAAAGTGTATCCTTTTGGTGCGCCAATATGTTGTGTGCCACTCGGTTGCCCTCCAAGCTTGGCACTTTCTGGTTGATTGATACGGAAAAGTAAAACAAACGGAATGACCATCTTGCTACGATTAAGTGGATTGGAATAAGAATCCAAGAAAGCACAACATGAGGAAAGGCCATTTGGCCAGCTCTGGTCACAGACCATGAGCAATCTTCTCTAAAGTAGACCCCTTTTATCTTTTGGCTATCTTTCTGGGGGTGGGGGGTGGGGGGGTGTAGCAGGGTCTCCTTGGAGCTGACCTGGATTTTCTCCATCCCGGTTTCTGTTAATCCTGCAAGACCAAGCCCTAATACCGACTGTTAGAGCGGTTCTAGCTGCTTGCTGGTCAGCACGCTCAACAAAAAGCTATACGGTTTTATTTTAAACTCTAGCAGTATCCTAACATGTACTCTGGGGTGCCCAAGCCTTGGCTCTTGCCAATCTGCGATGAATACTCTCTGAAAATAAATGAGCAGGCTGCGTTCCTCCAGGATGAGTGAGTGTGCGCATAAAGTCCAGACGTATGTGGCGAACATATGGGGAAATCTGCCTGGTTTGAATACATTTAAGCATGGCGTTGGGTTTACAGTACTAGTATGCATGTGTCAGGCACCTGACTGACAAAAAAAATGTAATCTATTGAGGAAAAGTTCAAATAAATGCTTCTGATCCACAAAGTTAATTGCATAAGACAGTCTATGTCCAATTTTGCACCAATGAATGCTGATCTGGTACTCCACAAATACGCATTAGGTAAGTTGGGTCTGCAGGTTGGCCTAATAGTAATCCCTCCAAAACCAAAAACAATAATAAAATTGGTCACTTTTAATCTACGACTGTTTGTGGGACATTGCTGTGCGCAATTGGCTGCCGCGTTCGCCCACAAATATACAGTCAATTCACTTTACAGTGTGTTCTGTGAAGCGCTTTGGGACGTCCTCTTGACGTGAAAAGCGCTATATCAAATGCAAGGATTATTATTATTATTTTATCGGAGCTGTCAGATGTATTTAACAATGACTCGAGTTGGGATATCCTCAAAATGTTTGTGCCGCACACTATTTTATCCTTGAGGGTTTACATATAAATGCAAGTTGATGTTGTGGGGAACCAGAGGCAGAATTAGGAGAAAAATCTTTTCTCAAAACTACATTTGAGATTAGTATTCTCAGAATCGAGTGCTCCGAGACGCTACCTACATGAAAGGTGCTGTATAAATGCAAGGTTGTTGTATTTATATTCTAATTCAATAGAAGATTTATGATAAACTGATTGTGGAGCTGGCAGACAAACCTGTATGGTTTTGCTCCTTCGGGTCTCTATTTAATCGTTGGATTAACAAGAGAGTGCAAGTCATGTGTAAAAGTACAGCAGTTAGAATTCGATTGAATTGTGTTTGAAAAGCTCCACTCGGTGGCCAGAAGATTATAAATTCAAATCTGTTTTTGCTGAGATTTTGTGATGGAGATGTTTCATTTTGTTCAATGAATTAAACCACGATCCTTCGGCTTGTGCAACTCAGCTCTATAAACAAGGATACCTATCACCATAAAATGTTTTACAGGATGTCAGCTTGGCTCAGTTAGTAGCACTCCCATGTTGGGTTAGAAGGTTATAGGTTAAAGTCCTGAGTCGAGGACTTTGAGCTCACAGTCTAGGCAGACACTTCATTGTGGCGTTAGAAGAGCACTGCATTGGCAGAGGTGCTGTCCCTCAGATGAAATGTTGAACTGTGGTTTCGTCTGCCCTTTCAGGCGGATGCTAAAGAAATCCATAATACTTCTCAAAGTGTGAAGGGAATTTCTTTTGGTGCCCAGGCCAACAATCCTCCACGTAAATTGGTCATTTGCCTT
Organism: Callorhinchus milii; assembly: GCF_018977255.1. NCBI lineage: Eukaryota > Metazoa > Chordata > Chondrichthyes > Chimaeriformes > Callorhinchidae > Callorhinchus > Callorhinchus milii. The sequence continues at coordinate 4,884,241 of NW_024704743.1, read as the reverse complement.
CCCATTTGTTTGTGGGACATTGCTGTGTAAATAGACTGCCGCATTTCCTACAGATACTATGTTTAACAGTAATTAAGGTCAGGTATGTATAAACTATGCATTTTCAAATGGTTCAGCATGTTGAGACAAATGAGTCTCAAATATAATGACAAACATTTGAAAGTATACTTTGTTAGGAATGCACTAAACCAGACAATTATGAGCTGTTTGGCAGGTCCCATTTTCTAAAATGCCATTGTTTGCTATTCCTCAAACCTTCAATCTTTCCAAATCTATCTATTTCTCATGAGATTGTTATCCCTTTACACCATCTTCCTAAGCAGTCTATTCCATGTATTCATTTAAAAACTGCATAAAAGTATTTAAATCTAAACTTCTCACCTTCTAGCTATTGTGGTTGAGACCCCCTGTGGACTGCAATCAAGGATAGTATTGGTGTCTAGTTTATCTTTATCCTTTAAGATCTTGAAAACTTTAATAGAGTAACCCTGTAATTTTCCTTTTTCCATTGTAAACATTCACACATTCAAAATTCTTCTCGTGGTTTAAATCCCTAATGAATAAACAAACTTGCTGATTGCCCTTCCTATAGAACAGGTACAAGAACAGCAATAAAATTACATTTGTAAAGCACCTTTCATGTCGGGAGGACGTCCCAAGGCGCTGAACAGTCAGGGATCAGGACCTGAGTGTAGGGGGCAGGGTTGGGATGAGGGAGGGCAGAGGGGGTAGGAGGGCGGCTGAAGGCACGGTCAAAAGGAGAGTCTTGAGTTGTGACTTCAAGGAGGCAAGAGAGGGAGCAAGGTGAAGGGATGGAGATTGTGGGATGGAGTGGGGGCAGAGGCTGAAAGCCCGGCCACCAATGGTAGACCAGGAGCAGGCCAGAGCCCGCTGAGCGGAGGTTGATAGGGGGTCAGCAGGTCAGAGATGGAGGAGGGGGCAAGGCTGTGGAGGGCCTTGAAAGTGAGGACGAGGATTTTGAATTCTATGCTCTGAGGGATGGGGAACCAATGGAGCCGGGCGAGGGTGGGGATGATCTGGATCACGGAGCCTGGTGCGGGAGCGGACACGAGCTGCAGAGTTTTGGATGATGCACAATGCAGTACTTTGTACAAGCCCACTTTCATTTCCTGTGATGTTATGCTCTATCCTTAAGATCTTGTTTCCCGTGCTGCTGCGCACATTGTTAAAATCCATTTTTAGTTTGCTGACTGAATAGGAGGAAGTTGTTGGTCACCATATGAATCGCTGATCATTGCTGTGCCATTGGTAGAATACCGGAGTTGCAATAAAGGAAGTGAGTTGCCCCATCAATTCCCACTACATAATAATAATAATAATAATAATCCTTGCATTTGATATAGCGCTTTTCACATCGGGAGGACGTCCCAAAGCGCTTCACAGAACACACTGTAAAGTGAATTGACTGTATATTTGTGGGCGAACATGTGCTGTATGTAGGTGAGAGTCTTATAGCTCAGTGGTTTAGAGCACTTGCCTCGCAAGCGAGAGGACCTAGATTTGATTTCCGGGCAGGGCAAAACGTTGGCCAAATTTCCTTATTCCACACGCCTCTGTTTACCTAGCAGTAAATAGGAACCCGCTTATCAGTCGATCGTCAGAACGCTTTTCTGGGGTTTATAATTTCTTCAAAATAAATCTTTAAAAGATGTGGTCACTCAATCCGCGGCTGTTTGTGGGACGCTGCTGTGCACAATAGGCTGCTGCGTTTCATCCACAAAATATACAGTTAATTCACTTCACAGTATATTCTGTGAAGCCCTTTGAGAGGCCTACAAGATGTGAAAAGCGCTATATCAAATGCAAGGATTATTATTATATTATAACAAAAATGTGCACTTATAGAGCATCTATTACGTTGAAACCCTTGGACACACTCCCACCCCCAACTTTCTTGATTCCAACCCCCAGCTCGGGTGCAAACCCTCAACTGTCCAGTGGCTTGGGACTTACTTCCAATGCGAAAGGTGCTATGCAAATATCATTCGTTTTTTGTTTGTTTTACAGAGATGGGAGTGGAAACCTGAGCAAGGCGGGAAATGGGAGAGGGAGGGTTGCAGGAGGGAGTTGACTGAAGGCATGCTTGCTTTTTAGAAGTAGGTTTTCATAATAGTTTTGAAAGCAAAGAGGTAGAGGGTGCGGCAGATGGATATTGGGTGCACGGTGATTGAAAGACCTATGTCTGTTCGATTGCTGCTGCCAGTTTGGGGCTGTGCAATTAGAAAGTGGCCAAGGAGCCAACATTTGCTGCGTTTCATCCACAAAATATACAATCAGTTAACTTTACAGTATATTCTGTGAAGCACTTTGAGCCGTTTTGAAAATGTGATAAAGCGCTATATTAAATGCAATGATTATTATTATGAGAGATCAGAGTGCCAGTACCATCATGGGAAGTAAGGATGGAAATTTAAGATAATAATAAGATAATACTATTAAGATATTATGTACAGAAACGTACATAGTAGTAGTCAAAACTTTGCATTAAATTTACTCATTTCCCTTTATTTTGCCCACAAAATGTACAGTCAATTCACTTTGCAGTATATTATGTGAAGCGCTTTGAGACGTCTCGAAGACATGCTAGGGCGCTATATCAATTTTTCAACCTCCATATGTTTGAATGCACAGTAAATATCAATATGGCCGAAAGGGTAATCGGTTTGATTAGTTAGTCCATAGTCCTGTCAAATAGGAATACTGATTTAGCAGTAACATAAGTCCTGCTGTTCTAGGTTTCACTGTTTTTTAAGGTCAGAGAAGCGATTTTAAAATTTTCTTTAGGACCTACATATAAACTTGTTTTAAACTTAGATCTTTTGCCTATAGGTGTTTAGATAAACATGAATCGTTTTAAATCTGTGACCTCAACAATTTCCGATTTAAAAATCAACTTCACATGTCACCCACCACAAGGTACACCAGATGATTTTGCCACTTCCCTGCATTTTGAGCAGAAAGAACATGCATTGCAGGGGTGGGGGGAGAGGGAGGAAGAAGTATAATTTATAATAAATATAGTCGAGTCACTTTACAATATACTCTGTTAAGCGCTTAGAGACGTCTCAAAGGCGTGATAAGGCACTATCAAAATATTAATAATAATTTTTATTATTAATCCTTGCATTTATTATAGCGCCTTAAGGTGAATTGACTGTGTATTTTGCGGGTGAAGCATAGCGGCCAATTGCACGCCGCAATGTCCAACAGTCAACTGGGTTCCTACTTACTGCAAGGTAAACAGAGGCGCGTGGAGAAAAGAAACTTGCCCAACATTTCGCCCTGCCGGGAATTGAACCCTGGTCCTCTTGCGAGGCGAGTGGTCTAACCACTAAGCTACAGGACTCCTCATATTTCTGACACATATGCACAATGAAAGTGGAAATGGGTTTTCAAGTTGTAAATAATTGAAGTGATCAAAATATCAATTCGATTTCTCAGCCTTGATACATTGATAAATCAATTTTCTGACACTGTGGAAATCAATAGTTCTTTTTGAAAGAAAAGTATGTTTTTTGATACAGACGAGCTAAAGTCCATTTTAATGATTTTTTTTTCAACTTTTTTCTCTTCGATTTATCCATTCTACCATTGCAGACTTTTGAAACTAGACAATAATGCAAGCAAAATACTGTATTTGTGCAAAGTGGGAATTGCAAACGCCTGGGAGTGTACATGGCACACCTGGAAGGGTGGTTGGTTCTTCTGGTTCCTGTCGACTTGCAAGCAGTACACCTCTTATTTCTGTTCACTGAAACTTACACTTATACCACTCTCTTTAATGACCATTCTGTCTGCTAGAGCTAAGCCTGCCTCTGCAAGCAACTCATAATAATAATAATAATAATAATCCTTGCATTTGATATAGCGCTTTTCACGTCGGGAGGACGTCCCAAAGCGCTTAACAGAACACACTGTAAAGTGAATTGCCTGTATATTTGTGGGCGAACGCGGCAGCCAATTGCGCACAGCAATGTCCCACAAACAGTCGTAGATTGAAAATGACCAATTTAATTATTGTTTTTTTTTTTTTGGAGGGATTATTATTAGGCTCTGTGTGGAGTAAGGAAACTTGCCCAAGGTTTCGTCCTGCCTGGAATTGAACTCAGGTCTCTCACTTGCAAAGCGAGTGCTCTAACCACTGAGCTACAGGACTCCATAATGAAAAGCAGCCTCACTTATTCGACCCCTTCTTGGGGTTGTGTTCAATTATTTGGAATAATGTGGCGCAGAAATGAGGCATTCAGCCCAACTAGTCCATGCTGGGGTTTATACTCCACAACTACAACCTCATCCTATTCCTCTCTCCTGTATTGCTGCATTCATTTTCCCCTCCCTCATGTATGCATCAAGTTCCTCTTAGAAGCATAGAAGAATGCTATTTGGCCCATTATGGTTGTGCTGACTCTTGTAAGAGCAATCCTTTTAGTCCTCTTCGGGTGGATGTTGAAGATTCCGCGATGCTGTTTGAGAAGAGAAAGAAGTTTCTCTCCAGTGTCATGACCAACAATCCCCCAAATAAAATTGGTCGCTGACTCCAAGGCTGTTCGTGGGACATTGCTGTGCGCCATTCATTGTGCTGCCACATTTGCCCAGAAAAACACAGTCAATCCATTTTATCAGTGTATCCACACGCCTAATAATAATCCCTCCAAAGCCAAAAAAAACAATAATAAATTGGTCAGTTTCAATCTACGACTGTTTGTGGGACATTGCTGTGCGCAATTGGCTGCCGCGTTCGCCCACAAATATACAGTCAATTCACTTTACAGTGTGTTCTGTGAAGCGCTTTGGGACGTCCTCCCCACGTGAAAAGCGCTATATCAAATGCAAGGATTATTATTATTATTATTATCCTGGTAAGCGCTTTGAGATCTCCTGATGTAATAAGGCGTTATACCAAATGCGGGGATTATTTATCTTTGCTCAGTAGCTTCAACCACACACTTCCTGGTAACCTGTTTTTAGCTGTTAAGGTGTAAAGAAAGACAGTGTCCTCGGTGTCTGGCTAAATTACCCTTCCTAGCTCAGAGCCTCATTTGACCCACATATTTAACTGAGAAGAAGTCCTGATCAGGAACCCGTCTGAAACTAAAATTGTGGCTTCTTCAGTTTAGGAAGATAACTTCTACCAGTACTGAGCTGGGGAGTGGTGCAGTACAATAATAATATAATAATAATCCTTGCATTTGATATAGCTCCTTATCACGTCTTCCAAGCATCTCAAAGAGCTTCACAGAAGAATATACTGTAAAGTGAATTGACTGTATATTTTGTGAGTGAAATGCGGCAGCCAATTGCGCGCGACTGACCCCCAAACAGTCGTGGATTGAAGTGACCAATTTATTATTCTTTTTTTGAAGGAATTATTACCCCCAGTAAAGCGATCCGCTGATCGACTAACAACCGGGTGGTTACTGCTACTTACTGCAAGGTAAACAGAGGCGTGTGGGTACTACAATACTACACCGTCTGCAAATGTACAAAGAATCAGCTGCCGTGCTCTTCATGTCATTGTAGCTGATACGTAAACAGATGCATTTATATAATATTTCCTCTCCCAGCGGTGAGAAGCTCACCACTGAAATGTCTATTCTCGTGGTGATACACCCCGGTATTGCAACACTTCAGAAAGCAGCTGTGCAAACCGGCAACAGCAAGAATCCTAGCGAGTGCACAGCACAAAAAGAACAGGGCATTCGAACCATTGTTTCTGTTCTGGCGTCACTTTCCTCCACCTCACCCGTCTAATCCCATTCATTCTACTTCCCCGGCGCTCTGTAATTATATCTTTCATCAAGTATTTAGCCAATCCCTTTTTTTTTAAAAAGAAAAAATCCGTTATGGGTTCAGCTTCAGCAGCCATTTGTGGTAAGGCGTTCGAACAAGCTGCTGTGCCAGCAGCAGGCTCAACAGCACACTGCTGATTCCGACTGCTCTCGAGTTGTCTCGAAGTGAGTTTTTTTTTTATTGTGAGAAAAACGTAAAGCCAGCCCTCGGCACCGCCAGCCTCGGTTCCTGTTCTGATCCTCTTCTCCTCCCCGAAGCCTCGACATCTTGTTTGTGGGGATCAACAATAATCCCACAATCCTTTGCAGACAGTGTCGTTAAGGATCCATTAAAAACAAATTGCATTCTGATCTGCGATTAATTTACTCGTCTCATTCCCTTCCAGTCTGTCTGTTCTTTAACCCTGTGCTTGTTAATAATTTTTCTAATCCCCTTTGCGCACATTAGAATTGTACTTTTTAATACCTTTAATATTAATTGTAGTTATACCGAGCTGCATTTTCAATGCAATTTTCTTTCAATTCAACCTTCTAATTTCTTTTAATTCTACATAATTATTTTGTTGAACCTCTGTTGAACCTCTTTCTTAAATTTAAAAATTAGCCTTTTTCCTATCAGTGGATTGCATCCTAGATTGATCTAGTCTGTTGTATTTTAAAATGGCTATTCTTTATGGCTGTAGTTTTGAATCCAATCTTCCATGTTACTTTAGTTACTTCCTCTTCTTCAGAGATTCGTAGAAAGTTCACTTTGCGGAAAATGAAGATTGGTTTCTGTATTGAAGTAAAACTTGTGAATTTAGTGCTGTAACTCGGTCCATTCAGTCCAGAATGCAGCAAGTGTGCATTACTATTTCATTTTGATTCTCAAATCATCAAATCATAAAAAACATGAGTGGTAGACAGCAGGCTAAACTGAATTAATAATAATCATCCTCGAATTTGATATAGCGCCGCTTTCATTTCAGAAGGACATCTCGGAGAGCTTTATAGGATATACTGTAAAGTCCAATGATTGTGTGTTTTGTAGGCAAGTGGGGCAACCGATTTGGCACAGCAACGATTCACAAACAACCATGATAGTAGTTTAATAGTGCCACAGGATCTTTAATGTCCACCTGAATAGCCAGACGGGACCTCAATTTAAGGTCTTCATTCATCATTCCCCTGCAGTGGTTTAGTTGTTAGTCATTGCTCAACAGGTTTTGGTGGTTGAGTGAGCGTGTGCATAAATCAGGTGTGGATACGTTTGGGCTTGACTGTAATGTCCTGATGTAGCAAGGTATCAGGCTTGCTTAGGCAGAAGTCTCCAACAGCAACTACTTGCATTTATACAGCTGCCCTCACATAGGGTAGCGCCCCAGTTTATGTTATGTTACAATTTATGTTACCTCTTAAATTGAAGGTTGACGGTTCAATCCCCATATTGGGAATTTGAACTCACAGGCTAGGCTGCCATTCCAGGCCAGTGCTGGGAGAAGTGCGGCATCGTTGGAGGTGCTGCCTTATAGATGAGATTTTAAACTGAAGTCCCATCTGCTGCTCAAGTTGACATTAAAGCTAATAATATTCCTTGCATTCGCTGTGGCTCCTTAACATGTCGAGACGTCTTAAAGCGCTTCACAGAATATACTGTAAAGTGAATTGACTGTACTTTGTGGGTGAAATACTACTAATTAAAAAGAGAAGCGTTTCTTCAAGTGTCCTGGGGCCAACCGGTATCCCAGAAAAAAAAGTTATTCATTTCAATACTGTGCGATATGACTTTGTATTTGTAGGCGAACGAGGCAGCTTGTTTGCACAACGTCACTACACTTCACAGGAAACTGTATGAAGAGAATGATAAGGCACTATATCAATTATTATTATAATTGCTTGCCAATATCCACTGTATAGGCTCACATGGGATAAATAAACCTGGATTAGGTACTGATTGTAACCAGCACTGTGGGACTGTACCCCAACACGAGTGAACACTTTCAGATGAGAGAGCAAAGAGAGAAAAAAACAAAGTACTATGTTCTATCGCATCCAGTGTGCACTAGAGTATAATTAAATAAAATCATAGATTACTATGTGATCTTTTTTATTTTGCCGTTTCAAAATAAGCCATTTTGTAAAGAATTATTCCCGAATACAAAATACCTGTCACAGGGAACAAAGTAATGGGATTTTGTTGGCTTTTGTGTGCCACGTTTCATCATTCAGTATGTGTTAGCAAATGCTTGTGAGTGGATGTTAGATATCCTGCTCCTGTATAGCAGAATTACATCAAGCTTTAATAAGTACTTGTTTTACTGTGCAGTCATTATATTATTAGGGTACAATAAAGATAATTTTGATACTTGAATTCGATAGCATCTTTCAAAAGGGAATTGGATAGGTACTTGAAAAGGAAACATTTTCAGGCTATGGGGTAAAGGCGGTGGTCCGGTAAAGATGGACTGCTTCTGTGCTGTAAGATTTTATGCATCCAAACCTGCAGAAGGATCCACATCAATTTTGTTCTAATGGTACTTGTTATGGAGTCCTGTAGCTCAATGGTTAGAGCACTCGCCTCGCAAGCGAGAGACCTGGGTTCGATTCCCAGCAGGGCGAAACCTTGAGCAAGTTTCCTTACTCCACTCGCCTGATAATATTCCCTCAAGAAAAAAATTATAACAATAATAATTTGGTCACTCAGTTCACACTGCTGTGTGCAATTGGCTGCCACGTTTCGCCCACAGACGTTCAGTTAATTCATTAATGGTATATTCTGTGAAGCGCTTTGAGGCGTCTAAAAGATGTGAAAAGTGCCATATCAAATGCAAGGATTATATTATTTATTATGATTGTTTTATGATATGATTTTGGTGGCATTGCAGCACTCCAGCAGTTAAAAAGTAAATCGCATTTGGAATAGACTAAAGTCACCCTGGATGTTTACATGTGAAAGGGAAGTGGCTGGGAAGCACACTTTTTATACAAAGTACCTCCCCAAACCTCTCAGTTTATTGAGCCAATTAATGGGTGTTGATGTCAGTGTTTCCAAGCTACCAAAAAGCAATTTTCTGCAAAAAAGATGAGGCCAAAGAAAACTCACCTCAGTTTTGATTTTAGTCTCTTAAAAAGGGGGAGTACTTGTACATAAAGTAATCTACCTAGTGTTCTTTCCTCTTTGAGTATTTAAAACAAAACTAAAATGTTGCACTAAGTAGCTCGGGGGTTTTCCATGCCAGGGGCAGACTGCACCATTTGAATTATGAATTCAAAACTCAAAACAGACTGCATCTTATTGCAGGTTTACCTGCAGCAGGCCTGACATATCAACTCTTTGTTAAACAGTTCCTAACTCATGCCTGCAAGAAAATAGTTACTGCATTTTTACGATCGACTTTGTTTTGTCCTTTCTGTCTCCTCCCTGATAGATTGAGCATTGAGCTGTTTTTTTTCTTGTTTGATTTGGTTCCGTTTGAATTTAGGCTCACAACAGTGCGGAGCATGTGGGGTATCAGATGGGCTGAACGAAGACAAGATAATCTGTTGCTTAAGGTGGTTGACGCAAAAGAAAAGTGTATTGAAAAACTTGTGTTCAGAGTGCCAATTGAGCAATCCGCTCCTCAGAAGCTTGATCTCTCAAATCAATTGAGAAGAGGCTTTACAGCAACGTTTGAAATTTATTACAGTTAAGTGGAGTTTAAAAAGAACCTTGCTGGATCCAACTAAATAATGACTTATTTAACTACTTAGTTAATTTGGAGTAAGAGCCTTCATCAGAACCATGTTTTGTGAATAGTTGGAAACTTTAAAAGAAAATCAGAAGTCGCTGGGAGCGCGCAGCAAGATCAGACAGCATCTATGAAGAGAGGAAAATGAGTTAACATTTCAGGTCGATGACCTTTCGTCAGAACTGAGTGGGGGGGGTATTGAAAGGGAGCAGATTGTGAAGACAAGCAGAGAAAGGGAAAGAAAGACGAGGAAACATTTAGGTGGAGGACGGAAGATGACAAGATCAGAGGTGTTGATCGTGCAAGACAAAAGAAGGCAATCGTGGGAGATTATAGAAAGAAAAGATGCATCAAAGACCCAGAGGATGTGTGAATAGGCGGGGTGGGGGGCAAGGCTGAGAGAAGTTGGGAGAACTTTCTTTGTTTTACTGTTAACTCAATGACATTAAAAGGCTTTGTTCCTCGTCCTTTGTTCCACCTCTGTTATGTAGGTAGCCGATCATTGAGGGAATGGGTGTTTCTATACAAGTGTGGAATATGTAGTATCGTCAAACCACATGCCCAAATGGCATCATGTGCACATGGCATTGTGTATTAAAAGTGTTGCTATTGCACATGTGCACAAAAACAAAGCTTATGGACGCCTTTCTTTTTGCTCCTCTACATTGTGTATAGAAGGTATTCAATCAGAGGCAGCAGAACCCAAACTACAATCCCATCAAGTTATCAAACTGCAAGAGCGAAGCATCACTGTCTTAATAATAGGTGGGATGAGGTGTAGCTGGAGACAAGTATATTGTAAATAGATGTGTCATAGGTTTGATTCTGCTGGGTGATGGGAAAATCACAAATTCTCTTAGCTTCTTCAGCAAAGCCAGATTAACAAGACATGGCTAATTCAGTATATAAACTTCTCTGTGTTAAAGGACAGCGCCTTGGGACGACCTCCCAACATGAAAGGCATTATACAAGTATAATTTTGTTGTTGAATTCAGACACCAAAATCCATTGGGAGCATGTTTTCTAGGCTAGATGACCAGTCTATGTGGCTTTCATAATTATGCTGTCATTGCTTATACTGGCATATATAACTGCAGCAACTTTTGTGTTAGAGATCTGATTTAAGAGCTACAAACCAAACAGTCCTTAAATCCACTGGTCTACATAGAAACAGACGGAATCCAAAGTTTTTTTTATATATATATAGCCTGTCAAATATTTCATTGCTGAGCAAGTACAGTTCTTTGTAGACCATGGAAACTTGAAGGTCAAAATTAATGCTGTTAAAGAATCCAACCACTGTATTAATAGTGCATTAAGTGATTTTACTGGAAATTTGCATTAAGTACAAGGAGCTCCAATGTTTGCAACTGAAGAGTAACCATTATAAAGATAGATGAGCAATATTAGAGAGAGTTCTGTCTCCCAACAGTGTTATTGATTTCATCCCATCTTTGAAGATAATGCAGTATTCTTCTGGCCACTCTTCATTTCTCTTTGGCTGCGGTATACTGTTTGCTGTTTAACGTAAAGTGGGTGTTAACCATTCTGTAGTATGATACTATCACCTGCAAAGAAAATCACGTGCACTAGTAATTGACAAAGGCGTGAAACAATGGAGGGGCCGGTTTCAATTCCTGGATAGGACGGAGTCTTAGGCAAATTTCCTTACTCCACATGCCTCTGTTTACCAAGCAGTGAGCAGGAACTCGGTTGCTAGTTAATTGACAAATCACTTCCGTTTTATTTATTTGGAAGGATAATAATCCCTTCAAACTATATAAATAACTTGGTCACTCAATCCACAACCGTTTGTGGAACACCGCTGTGGGGAATTGGCTGCTGCGTTTTGGCCACAAAATTACGGTCAATTCACTTTACAATACATTCTGTGAAGCAGTTTGAGATGTCTCAACAACTCGATAAGGCACTGTGTCAAATGGAAGAATTATTATTGGTAGATTATAGTCCTGAACAAGTGTTTGCATCCTCGAAATAAACCCAAGTGTGCTGTTCAGTATCTTGCCAAATGTACACAAAAGGCTATCTGCAGAAAGGGGCTGTGTTGTTGTACAAAGTTGGTGGCTCCACAAAATTATTACTTCCTGTTGGTCATTGAGAGAGAGATCAGTTCCATTTGTGGATAATCAGCCCGCAGGTATCATAAATTCAGTGATTTTGTTCCAGAGATTAACTAACAAGTGTTACAGCAGTATTTTCTACCTCCATTGGACCTGTAGTACTTTTTTTTAAAAGAATCCTGAATTGGCCACACCTAATTTGACAGCTTGTTTTCCCATTAGTATTCTCTTTGAACCTTTGTACTGTACAACATTTACTGCTGAACTCTTGGACTCTAATCTAATTGATCAACATGTTTTTTTTTAAAAAAAGAGCTTTGGCAGAATTGGAGGTAGGGCAGACCATTCCCTACAATCAGCCTTTACCTATTGAATATTTATAAAGATTTACAAAGAATGTACAGCACAGTAACGGGCCACTCGGCCCAACCAGTCCATACCAGTGTTTATACTCCACATGAGTCTCCACCCATTGCTTTACTCCTTCCCATACTCTTCTATTCCCATCTCCCTTATCTGAAGGAGATTTCTCTTGAATGTATCTATGCTATCTGATTGAACCACCAATTTATGCAGCGAGTTTCACAATCTCACTAGCCTCTGTGTGAAGCAGTTTCTCCTATTAGTCGCTATCTTATATTTGAGTCGCCAACAGCCTATTTATGTTAACCCCGTCAAACCTTTTAATAATTTTAAACATTTCTATGAGGTCCCCGCCACCCCTTAAAAGTTTCTTCTCTAGGGGAAAAAAGGCCCAACCTATCCAATCTATCCTGATAGCAGTAACCTCGGGTCCTGACCCAACTGTCCAGGGCCTTGGGACGTTCTCCCGAAGTGAAAGGCGCTCTATAAATGGAATCTTGTTGTTGTTGTAACCTGCGAGTCCTATCCTCGTAAACGTACCCTGGTTTTCTACAAATTCAGTATCATCTCCTCACTTTTATACTGCATCCCTCTGGATGTGCAGACCAAGAGCCCATTGGCCTTTTATATAGCTTTATCTATCAATGTCGCTACTGTTAGAGGTTTGTGGATCTGAATCCCCAAATCTCTACTCCTCTTAGGTTATATTACCAGTGGTTACCAATGGACTATGGATGGCTTCTTTACTTTTCTCACCAAAGTGAAATACTTGACATTTTGCTTCATTAAGCTTCATTTACAGTCTACCTGCCATTTCTGCTAGCCTGTTCATTTCTTCACAGGTTCTTCTGCAATCCCTTTCACTGCTCATCACATCCGTCAGTTTGATGTCATCTCCAAATTTTGACACCACACCTATACCTGAATCCAAATCATTTGTGTATGGTGAACATTAGTGATCCTAACTCTGCAGAGCACCACTTCCTATTTCTTACCAGTTTTAGACTTCCTATTTGTTACCAGTCATATCCTTAACTTCTACCCTTTGCTTTCAGTTTCCTTCTTTAATCCATACTGCTACCTCTTTCCCGATTCTACATGCCCCTATTTTTGTCGTGAGCATTTCATGTGGCACTATATGAAAGGCCTTCTGGAAATCCAGATATAATACATCCACTGCATTTGCTTTGTCTACAAGCACTCTGAGACGCCGTCCGGCGTGGAGGGCGCTATATAAATCCAAGTTGTTGTTGTTGTTTACCTGTTACATCTTCAAAGAATTCAATAAAGTTGGTCAAGCATAACCGTCCTTTTGTAAATCCACGCTGGCTGTTCTTAATTATATTCTCCTTCAGATGCCTAATTAATTCATTTTTTATGATAGATTCTAATGCCTTGCCCACAACCGACATTAAATTGACTGGCCAGTAGTTTCCTGGATTAGGTCAATCGCACTTTATAAAAATGAGTATTACATTGGCCATTCTTCAGTCTTCTGGCACGGTTCCTTTCTCTACAGAGTTGATATTTTTATATGTATATATGTATATAAAAATTATATTCACTATATATACTAGAGCCTCAGTTATCTTCTTTCTCCTCTCTTCCAACACCAAATGCAAGGAGATGGTGGATTTCCTCGAGTCCAAAGTTGAGGGGATCCACTTTGCCGTTTTGACCTCCTCTACTGCCACTCTGTCCTCACCTCTCGCTCCCCTTCCAGCCCCCACTCATCCCTCCCTCCACACTTTTGACCGTCTCCACTACCCTCAAAGTAATTTAAGATTTGTGTTACTGTTTGAAGGGGTTAAAGCTAAGTTGTTATGGCGGAAAATGGCATGCAATGGAGGGATGCATGATTAACCTTGTGGGGGCTGAATAAAGCTGGCCCTGATAAAAATTAATACTTGAGGCAACTAGTAACCTATGCTTGACCCAACCTGTTTAATAATCATTATTGATAATAATAATCCTTACACTTGATAATAGTGTATTTCGTGTCAGGAGGAAGTCTCAGAACGCCTCGCAGGATCTGCTATAAAGCGCTTTGAGTTTTGTGGACAAACCCTGCAGCCAACTGGCAATGTCTCACAGACAGCCATGAAGAATGATGAATTTTATTTGGGGAGTTGTTGGCTGCAGGAAGCCTTTTCTTTTTGAATAGTGCTGTAGGATCTTTGACATCTCATCTAACGGACGGACATTTCCTTTCGTCCGAATGCTTAAAAAAGTTTTCAAGTACACTTAACTCAGTGTAGGTTGAAATAATAATAATAATAATCCTTGCCTTTGGTAGAGAACCTTTCACGTTGGAAATCTAGATCAGGTCTGAGCAAACTTTTAAAGGTTCTTTTCAACCCTTGTACACTTCTAATTTGTACAAGTTCCCTGTCTCCTTTCAGATGGTTGGAAGTGAAGTGAAGGGAGCAGTCGTGAGCCAGACTCGCATCATTGTTATATGCGCCAACTGAGGAATAGGCTCAGATTTCAGGCCAACTGGAATATGCAGCTGCTGTCTGCTCAGGCAGTGCACGTTGAACATACTAGACCTAGACATACAGTTCTAGGAATTCTCCTGTTGGCATTAAATTCTGTGTGATGAACGGGTGGGGGGGGGGTGGTGAGGAGAAGGGAAAAAAAAGTGGATTTTTTTATCTGTGATTTTGTGGCCCTGTTGGCCTCTAATTTACCACCCATTCTGAGGGAGAATTTACAGAAACCTGGCTTCAAAATTAGACAGAATTAATGAATTACCCCCAAATGTGCACACAATAAATTGTAAAACGAACAAGTCTGAAGGCTAGAGGTGGATGGAATTTCTCCCTCTGGTCCTGACCGCATCTTCACATCTGTTCACAGGTTTTGGGAAGATGCTAAGAACTTGGATTCTTTGATGATTTCCCCCCCCTTTCCTCGTTTCCTGCCCTGTAGGCACATACCTCATATTTCAGTTCTTCCCGTAATACACAGCCGAGTTGCAGATGAAAGTTGCATTGGGCCACAATCTTTATACGGCAAATTTCCAATATTGGTGATTCTGTTGTGAAATTAAGGACATCCATAATATTCAAACCAGGTAGAGAGAAAAGGAGTGTCTTGCAACACATGGTGATTTTCCCTGAGGTTTCGATCAAGTTCAGGAATATCCATCTTTTTAGCGCAGTAGGTACATAATGTCGTTTCCAAGGATCTACTCATATTCTGCAATATAAGGAAAATGATTGAAACATGAATTAAATGAATTCTATAACCAGTTTCAAAACATTCGAGCGCTTTGAGACTTCTGGAAGACGTGGAGTTCTGAGACTCAGTGGGTTCGATTCCTGGCAGGGTGAAACCTTGGGCAAGTTTCCTTACTCCACACGCCTGATAATAATCCCTCAAGAAAAAAACATTAATAAAAGTGGTCACTTCAATCCACGACTGTTTGTGGGGACACTGCTGTGTGTAATTGGCTGCCGCGTTTTGCCCACAACTATACAGTCATTCACTTTACAGTTTATTCTGTGAAGCGCTTTGAGATGTCTTGAAGACGTGAAAGCGCTATATCAAATTGCAAGGATTATTGTTATATCATATGCAAGTACCATTATTATTATTATTGCTTTCTCCTGACACCAAACTGTTCATTAATGAGTAACAAAAGTAAAATGGTTGAAACTAAAATTTGTAAAACTTTAAATCAAACTTTTGGTTGAATCTAATAATGCCATATCTTTTGACCACTAATGTAAAATGCTCTGAGACTTTATTCTACTCCGTATAAATGCAAGAAATTATATTTATTCATAAGATCAAAGATTTTAAGTGAAAAGCAAGAAAGATATACTTTTAAAGATATTCAGGGAGTACAAAAGCTACTTCCCAGTTAGTAGATATTGTACTACTGTAAGGAAGTGTAACTAAGTTTTGTACATACAAACAACAGCCATGTGCTTCCTGTTTCAGTTGATTGATATCCTTGGATAGATCCTGGTTGGATGTATTCCTAGAGAGCAATCACATGCAATATGCTTGGAAAGATGAATTGAACAATTGTGTGGAATGATGTATAGTAACTAATTAATCCTTTAATCAGTATGTTTTTGTCATGTTTTCAACAACTTGCATAACTTTGCATAACAGCTTTCAAGTAAAATAATTTCTCAAAAGTGGTTTACCAAATTGGTTAGGATTACTGAGCAGGGTAGAAGAAAGAGGAGTTTGAGCATGTGCGCCAAAGGTAAGGCCAAAGAGAGGGAGGAGAGAAGACTCAAGGTAAAATAATTTTAGGATATAGCTTTTGAAAACTGGTGCGGAACGGTTGAAAACGTGGGATGCAGGGAATGAGGAACGAGCAGGAGACATGTTGGTCAATATGTGATGTGTGTGTGTGTGTGTAGTCAGGGTAGGCAGAGTTCGGTCCCAGGTTACAAAAGGGAGAACCACAATTTCATAAACTCACGATTTTTTGATCTCACGGCTCCTTCAATTCTACGACTGCTGTTCAGTCTGAAATGCTCCTCCCGATGTGAAAGGCGCTATACAAATGTAATCTTGTTGTTGGCATAAACCAACCAGTACTGTAGCAAAACCACGTTTGATGACAACCCAGCTTTGAATTGATTGTCGTATCTTGTTTGAGGATTACCTGTTCATCAGCTCCACCAATTATTCATCTTCAGTATTGACTAATTTCAAGAAATTTACTTTACTACCTTACTTTACCTGGGACAAAGCTTTGGGAAGAATGTCATCGGCAGTGTTAGTCTTTGACGGATCTTTGAATAAGCGGGCCTCAGCATCCAATAAAACTCTAGTTTGAGGAAGGAAAACTGTCTACTTGAGGATTACTGCGCAGCATTGAGTTACTTGGGAGAGAGAAGTGTTTGGAGGAGGGAGAAGAAAGGAGGAATACCAATAACAGTGGTTAGCTAGATGTGACGCTGCACCTTGAGTGTGTGTGTATGTAACAAACTATGTTCAGTGGTTTAGATTATCATTGGCTTCTAGTTCTTCTAGATTTGGAAGATGATCTGATTATTTTGTTGGTTTATGTCTATAATTTCCTGCCTGCGCCTTTTCTACTTTCTTTTATCTTGTGCTATATAAAACATTTTTAAAATTTGAGTTTCATCATTCTCTCTTGTTTCTCTTTAATCGTTTATAACTTTTTACTTCTTGCTTTCATTTTTACTTATTTTCCCTTTTCAATTCCTTGGCTTTGCATTTCCTTTGTGAATGCTGAAAATCTGACAATTCAAGTGACTTAGGTGGGGGGAAACATTGGCATAAAACATTCAAGAAATAGACCTAGAAAACCAAATTCATCAGACCATGGCACGAATGTCATAAGTTCAATAGTTCTGCATGTGGCCACCCTCCAGCTTTCTGCAATTTTTTTTACATTCTCAATTATCGTTTGCATGAAATTCACACCCCAAATTTGGTTGGTTGTCCTTTGTTTCTTTTTTGCAAAAGAAAGGAAAAAATACTAAAAAGTCCATTGTCTAAATGTCTGCCTTCTGCAACTGAATAAATAACCAGGGTTTAAGACCAGTATCACTTCTCGACTAACCCTGTTGTCTTTATTCTTTTGATGCAGCCACGCTGACTAGATAAGACCATGACTCGTCTAACCAAAAGGAGGCAGTCAGACTCACAAGTGGTCCAGCGACTCTGGAATGCCATTGAAGTCATCCGCAATCAGAAGCAAATTGCAAACTTCGACAGGATAACAAAGTATGTCCCTTTTAATAGTTTCTGAAAGTTTGCAGAGCTGAGTTTTTAAAAAAAAATGAGTTTACGTGCATTTTCTACCCAGCAAATAGCATCCTTTTTGAGTCTTTGGTAACCTGTTGGCATGGGATAAATGAGCAAAAATCTGCATTTTCAATCCATATGTAATTCACATATTTATTGGGTAAATAAATCAAAATCTCACTAGCTTCCCTTTACAGGGAAGTGGAAAAGTCTTTCTCTTCATTCATTCATCTCTATAACTCTGTTTATTGATTGCGAGTCGCACTATTTTACTACGATTTGTGAGTCGTTTTTTATATTTGCTAATTTGTATTTTTTTAAAAAAGGTGAGGTTTCCGCTTGAGGGTAGTATTGGAAATACAGATGGAGACTGAGATGAACAATTATGCCATGGCATGCATTGATCTATGTGCTGCTTTATTGAATGGTGTGGAAGAGATTGGAATTGGTGTTGNTTTTGAATGGAAGCAAGAGGCTAGGGTTCAGCAGTGGAGATGGATATCACTCATTAACTTTGGGGTACAAGGTGTGTTTGAAAAATGAGGAGGGATTGAATGCGATGAAATCTATGTTGGGGTACATTTGTTTTTCTGAGTTGCGGAAAAAAACATTTTAAAGGATTGCATGTTTTTCGCATCTGTTTTATGCCCTACGACATCATGATAAATACTAAATCTGAAGATTGGTTCTAATATTCTGGTTTTATTGTGGGCCACGTGTTAACTAGAGTCCTGTAGCTCAGTGGTTAGAGCACTCGCCTCGCAAGCAAAAGATCTGGGTTCGATTCCCGGCAGGGGGCGAAACCTTGGGCAAGTTTCCTTACTCCACACGCCTGATAATAATCCCTCAAAAAAAAACAATAATAAATTGGTCACTTCCATCCATGACTGTTTGTGGGACACTGCTGTGCGCAATTGGCTGCCGCGTTTCACCTACAAATCTACAGTCAATTCACTTTACAGTATATTCTGTGAAGCGCTTTGAGACATCGAGAAGGCGTGAAAAGCGCTATATCAAATGCAAGGATTATTATTATATCAAGTGCAAGGATTATTTCTCTCTCTGTATATGTACATATATAGAGAGAGAGAAAGTCCGACCTTGTTTTAAGGCAACTTGTTATTGTGCCTATCTCTTTATAGTGCGGGCCGGTTAAGGACCTGCAGTATGCCAGAAGTGCTCGTGTTCACTGGCTGCTCTCGCTTATGCACAAATGACAGCAGTGACAACCTGACAACCCGGAAGCCTGACCAGCAGCCGATTTATTCTGCAGACATAACACAGGGACTGATGATCTTCCTTCCCATGCTTCTTGCCAGGCACTTTTTTGCCTTGGTGTGGATGAGTTGGGAATACCCAACCAAGCAGTTGAAATTGAAGAGAAGTCTGCAAGAAATGTATGGGTGATATTACAGTTGGCCTTTGAAAGAATCATTGACTTGTCCTAGAAGTTAGGACCCAATTTGACCGCTGACTTCTACCTTCATTGATTCAATTGCTATTTTTAGCTCACTTTGCTGTCAGTAAAAAGCAATATCACAAAAAGTTGTTTTATGCCCTATGATGCCCTCCCTGATAATCAGGTTCTAGCCTGTCGTGTTAATTTGGGGCAATACAATTGCATTTGTATTTAACCTCGTCACCCCCCCCCCCCCCCCCCAATGAATTGGAGAGAAAGATGAGCAGGGTTCCTACCCTGATTACTGATGGAAAGTGCAAATGTGCAGACACTGAGTGGGAATAGGATCAAGCTTGGCACTGATGCTGATGTTTACTATCTTAGCTCACATGTGAAGAGTAGCCACTGCTGTGAGATACCGTAGCAGCAATAAAAACTTACATTTATACAGCACCCTTCACCTAGGCAGCATCTCAGAGCACCTACATATCCTTACAAGAGGCTGTGCTTACAGGGGAAAAAGGGAAGGAATTCTGTCCAAAGGACTTTAGGGGGTACAAATCATATGAAACATGTTATTGATGATCCCCAGCAATCACACACCATTGGGATCATCTGCGTTCCTGTGTCCTAGTACCACATATTGAATATCTGGAACGTGTGACGTAAATGAAATCCAGGCCAGAGTTCTCAATATCCGCAAATGGGTGATTCCAGTTTCCTTTGAGGGTTCAGGCAAACATTAGAGGAATTATCAAGGTTGGGAAGTTGATACATCCTGCCTTGAACAATTGTTTTTTTTAATCATATGTATTACAATGTTCAGCGCTTTGGGACGTCCTCCTAACGTGAAAGGCGCTTTACAAATGTAATCTTGTGCTGTACAATCAAAATGAAACCTAGCCAGCCATGATCTAGCCATATTGATTACTTGCTCCGTCATCATGGTTCACGTACTGTTGGTTTGTCAGGCTGCAGTGGCAGTGAAGAAGATAGCACGCCTGCTTGATGGCCATTGTCATTGTATCTAAAATACCTAAACAAAATCCTCTGCCATTTAACGCAACACTGGAATATAACTGGGATAAAATAGAAACTGGAAGCAATCAAGACGGAATAATTGTAGTTGATTATGCTGGATTTGGCACAGAACTTGAACCTTGAACCACCATGTTGTCTCATGTACTAGACATCATTGGACAGCGTGTTGTCAAGTGGCTCTTTAAGCTTTCCCTCCTCCCCCTCTCTCAAGATAATCAGTGCATGGATAAAAATAATTACTTTGCCATTGTATTGCTGTTTACCAGGCAGGATTTTCTCTTGGTCCAAAGGGAAACCGTAAAATCAGGGATAGAGAGGAATAAACAGGGAGAAAATTGGGATAAATAGAGAAAAACACTTTCATCTGACTTTAGACACAGTAAATATCGTTTTAATTTGCTGGATTAAATTATTCTGGTGACGTCTATGAAAATCCAGCTGTCTGTCTAAGAAAAACATTAATTTAGTTGACTTCCAAATCAGAACATTTATTATGCTAAGAAAAATACCAATGGGAAGAGAAGTCTGGTTGCTTATTTATGAAGATGATAATTGGTATAGTTGAATTACTTTTTTTTCCAAACTTGCCAATTATTTTTTAACTGGACTCGCTTCTAAGTAAACATGTCTTACCAGTGTACGACCTCAAAAAATTTGAGAACTCAGTCACTAACTGGATATGTAATTGTGTTTCCACACCATTTTGTCTGTCGGTTGTCCACATAGTGTGAATTTATCAAATCATTGGCGTATTAACGTATCAATTTATAATTGGATTCCTTCAGGAGACGGGAGACCAACGGTAAATTCACTCTGACAACCAGTCTGATTTCAGAGTAGAGGTTGGCACAAAGTACTTTCAGTTAGTTGAAGGAGGAACGCACTATCCCTTAATTAAAGAATCTTGTTCGAAATTGTTTCATATTGCAAAGTGAGCTGCCTCAATTAGACTTCATTCTGAAATTGCTTTCTGTTTAAAGTTTGATGACATTTTAATGAATCCTGTGGTACATATGTTGCTGGTGTGGTCTTTCCTGGCACGTTTAATAAAAGTGATTTTTTTTCTGGTAATTGACGACAAAATTTTCTTTTATACTGGTTTTGAGCTTTCCACTGCAGAGCACCAGCATTTGATGCTACAGTGTTGATCAATTCTAAATTTTGTTCCATGTTTGTTGTACTGTAATCACTTTGCCCTCTTTCAGTACTTGGTCTATGATTATACCACAGTAATTTTTACTGAAACTGACTTGGATGTTCTGCTGCAAATTGACCTTGGACACGAATAGATGGTTGTAAAATGTGATATTGGTGAACCCTTGTTTCTACAATCTTTACAATACTGAGGTTCCTTACTTGAATAATGCTTTACTATTTCAATATGTTACAGTAATTGGAGTGGACCCAGGTGAAATTTGATTTAAAGACATCCGAGGTATATCACTGTTGAGTCTGCTTTTTGTAGATGTGCTTGTTCAGATAGGAACATCAGTGGAATTCAAAAATGAGTGAATTTCAGCTCCGTCATACAGTTTAAGAGAATAATTCATCCCCAAAAGAGGAGGAAAACAGTTTTCTTTTGAAAAGGGATTCAGTCCCTGGATTGTGAACTTGTGACCCTATTTGGTATTAAATCTTAAAACGTGTTGCTACAGCAACACAGTTTTAAAACCACTTTTTAAGAAAAAAATATTTTTTAATACAAATTAAGAAGACTAAATTTCCTACTAATCTTTAAAATTGATTTGTGAAATTCTACCTTCAGCCACTTTTAGTCTTGTTTTGAGGTCCACGGCAGGACTGGTTGATAACTCATCACCTCAGTGAAGTATATAGGCCTTGGAGCCAACGACGACTTGCATTTATATAGTTCCTTTCATACGAGGTAGCATCTTGGAACGCTACAGATTGAACAAATATTGTGAGTTCAAGTGTCTGACACAGAACGTTGGAACAACTGTGCTTCTCCAGTGCTCTGTAAATAAAAGTTATATTTTGAATAGAAATAAAAGGCCTTTCATTAACTGTAGTTTTGAGTCTATTATAGACAATGATGCTTAGGATTCAGGTAATATCCTAGACTCTGAGGCAAACTTGAGTGATTTGTTATTATAATCTGAATACTAAGTATGCTACCTCCTGGAAATATATTTGTATTATTCTATGTGATGTATGCAGCTTTCATTATTATTATTGAGCAGATATGTTCAAGTGATTATTAAACACTTCAAAGTGAGAAAATCTGTTTTGTGAATTATGATACTGCTCAGAAGATACTTCTGTATGCATTAACCCTGAAATTGTCTGAAATTGCTCAATGTTGTCCTGCGTATTTTATGAGAATAAACATACATAAGACAAGCATTATGAATACTGCACAACTTCTTGGTCCTTATTTTGTCTTAAGTCTATCACCAAGATGAAGATCGGATACTAAGTTATGTGTACTTAATACAAACAAAACAATAATCCTTACATTTGATTGTGGAGTCCTGTAGCATATTGGTTGGACCACTCGTCTCACAAATGAGAGGACCTGGGTTTGATTCCCGGCAGGGCGAAACGTTAGGCAGGTTTCCTGACTCGACACGCCTTTGTTTACCTAGCAGCAAGTAGGAATCCGGTTGTTGCCAATAAGCAGATCGCTTATCTGGGGGTAATAATCCCTTTTTTTAAAAAAAATGTGATCACTCTTATACGCGACTGTTTGTGGGACACTGCTGCGTGCCGTTGGCTGCCGCGTTTCGCCCCCAAAATATAGTCAATTCACTTTACAGTATATTCTGTGAAGCACTTTGAGACGTCTTGAAGACACGATAAGAAGCTACATCAAAAGCAAGGATTATGATAAAGATGTTGGAAATTTCAAAGTGTTTTACAGGATATCCTGTGAAATCTACTGATTGTATATTTTGTAAGTGAATTTACACATAGCCATGAAATGAGTGACCACTTTTATTTGGGGGCCTCTTGGCCAGGACCCCCAGCACTGCATTAGAGTGTCAGCCTAGACAATATGAGTTCCAGATCTTTTACATGAGCCTTGAAAGCACAACCCTCTGACTCAGAAGCAAGAGTGATACCAACTGAACGCCAAATACTGCAGACGCTAGAAATAATAATAATAATAATCCTTGCATTTGATATAGCGCTTTTCACGTCTTCTCGACGTCTCAAAGCGCTTCACAGAATAGACTGTAAAGTGAATTGACCGTATATTTGTGGGCGAAATCTGAAACGAAAACAGAAGCCACTGGGAACACTCAGCAGGTCAGGCAGGATCTACGGAAAAAGGAAAGTGAGTCAACTTCTGACGTCTTCTGCCGAAAGGTTGTGGACCGAACATGTTGACTCACTTTCCTTTCTCCATAGTTGCTGCCTGTGTTCCCAGCGACTTCTGATACCAACTGAACCAGACTAATATACTTCCTAATATTTGTGATATATATACAGTATTATATATTGGGATATTATACATACAATACATATGAACAATATTAATATTTGTGCACAGAGCATTTAGTTTTTGATTGTTTCTATATTAATTAATTTAAATCTGCCAGCTATTGTCTCTTACTATTTTGGTGTGGCCATCTTTTCTCAAATAGTCTTCGGATGGCATCGACGAGGCAGTTCCCGAGCTTTATTTTTCAAACTAGAGCAGATGTAGAAGAAATTACAGAGAAGAAATCTGGTTCCTACCTCTAATTTCCTATAGGAGGACGAAAGTTGAGACAGAGTTCAAAAGACACTTGTTGTAGAGATGAAAGCAGTTGTTTATAGCACTTCATTTATAGCTGGGAATCCCTTCGCTTCAGTGATATGTTATGGGAGGAGCTGGGTTTTGCCACAAGGGACGTGACTGTAATATTTAGGCCTGTAATCTGACACACACTAAAAAATGGAAAACCGAGGCCTGAAGTGACTCCTCATCTTAGTCAGTGAGACCTTACTATGGTAACTAGTTTTCCGCAGATGTAAAAAAAAAGACTGGTTTCCACATTAAGATAGAATTTTAAGAATTTTCCACAATTCTGCTCGATCTTATATCTTAAGGCCACCCAGCTTGGGTCCAAATCCCTGACTGTCCAGCGCCTTGGGACGTCCTCCCGACATAAAAGGCGCTGTACAAATGTAATTTGTATTGTATAAGACAAAATGGTCTTACAGGTGAAAACTAGGTGAACTTCAGGACTCTGGCTTTTTATTGCTGTATATTCCTGGAATCAGGTGACTGAATCAGCTCCCAAGCTCCTCAATAAACTCTGTGTTGGGTTATTCTTTAGTTTCCTTCACCAGCTTCAAGTAAATTTTTCCATACAGTATACTCTTCCTTTCACCTGCAACCTTACTGTGTTCAGAACTTATCTCAAGCACTCTGAAACATCCTCTCAAAGTGAAAGGCGCTATATAAACGTAAATTGTATTATATTTCATATTGTACCTCATTGCATTAGAACATATTTGGTTGGACTGATTCATTTCCAGAATATCCAGAACTTCACATTTCCATCAAATAAAAGCAGAAATACTGCAAATGCGCAGGAGGTTATTTAGAACTCTGACAGGAAAAAATTATGAAATTCTGATGCATCACTTCTGAAGAGTCTTGTCTGAACTGTATCATCTCCGTCATTGCCATTCAATTCTTGTCAGAAGGAGATGTCTGTGGAAATGGGATTTTGTTTTGGTGCAAACTTGCAAATTCTACAACTCTATGTTTGGGGAAAGGCGGAGTAGAAACATCAAACAGATTCTTTCGCAAAGTTAATCTGTGCAATTTTGCTTGTCAGACAATTTGCTTCTCCAGGTGTTGCTCTGCGAACCCAACCAACCAGTTCATGATCTTATCCCAGTCACTCCCTTGGTTCATAGTATCAATTCCTCCATGATTTCCAAAGTTTTCAGGCGAATAAATAAGAGACAGAGGTGTGGTGAAGACTGAAATGCTCTTTATAAAAAAAAAGGATTGTAGTGCCACATCAGATTATCACTGGGTTCATACTGTCAGCTGTCATCCTGGCTAAGTTAGTAGCCCTCTCCCATATGAGTCTGAAGGTTGTGGGTAGAAGCCCCACATTGGGACTTAAATTCAATCTCGACTGGCACCCAGTGCGTTGTTAGGATGAAACATTAAACCAAGGTCCTGGATGTCTGTTCAGGTAAGTGTTAAAGATCCCTTAGAACCATTTGAAAAGGAAAGGGAGTTTCTCCTGGTATCTGGCCAAAAATCTCAAAAAAATTGGTCACTCCTTTCATGACTTTATGGAGTATTGCTGTGTGCAATTGGTTGGCGATTTGCCTACAAAATACAGTCACTACACTTTACAGCAAAACACTGAAGTGCTTTGAGCAATCCTGACATGAAAAGAACTATATTAAACGCAAGGAATGACCTCCTGTGGAGTGATCCTTCAGAGATCCTCTGCTGCTTCATTAAACTCACACAAATATTAAACAGTTTCCTGACCTACTTTTACTTCATTCTTAAAATTATGACATAGTAGTTGTTTATACATTGATATGAATGTAATGTTGGATGTTTTATGCTGAGTATATTGGGTAAACTATGTCTGTTTACTTGTATAATATCAGATTGAAAATGTTTTCAAGTCAAATCCTACAGGGGTGAGCATTGATATAAATGTTCATGCCAATTTCAAATGCTGCTTGTGTTTTTTTCTGGCAGCTTTATACTGGTTCTAATACTAGTTTCATTCTACTAATAACCCAGTACAGAGAATATTGTTTGAATGTCTTCCATTTTAGGATAAGAAACATCTGTTTTGGTAATGTTACCATTCATTGCAACCATTCTAGGGAGAATGTGTTGAATAATTACTGGAATGCATCCTGTTTAATAGACTTTTTTTCCATTGGCATTTGTGCAACCTAATTTGAAATTGCAATTCTGACAATCAGCTCTACATTGCTATGCATGCTCTGTCAATATGTGTGCAGTAAACATTTTTATTCCTTAGATTATTTGATTTATAGGATAGTAATATTTTGTAGAATGTACTTAAAGCTCATTATAATGTGGCTAGAACGACAATTATGTCGGTAATGCACGGTGTTCCTTTATTTAGCGGTGATAATTGAGATTGTCTTTGGTCTCCCCTTAGGTTCATGTCGCGCCTTCACAGTATGCACCCAAAGGACGCCAATCGACAGCTGAGCCTTGCAGTAAAAGACGGCCTGATTGTTGAGACACTGACTGTGGGTTGTAAGGGTTCAAAGGCAGGAATCGAGCAAGAAGGATATTGGTTACCCGGGGACGAGATTGTAAGCATTGCCATTATCTGGAATTTATTACATACGTACCATTCAAACTGCTGGCACGAACGTGTTTACCCAGGAAAAGCACATCGGATTGCAAGGATAAAAATTCATGATCATATACGCAACTGTAAAGCTGCATTGTTTCACATTATAAGTCTGTGGTTTAACTGTCCTCATTTGGAGGAGCAAGATTGTGAAACCACTGGTAAAATTGTAAAATGCAGTAAATAGATCTGAATGTTCTCTGAGCTACTACCTATTTTCTCTAGGTTATCGGAAGTGCATCTAGAAACAGTCCTGTGTGGTTTTACAACACAAGTAAACCTGTGAAATTGGTCACTGTTGCTATTGTGCACTTCCTTGGAATAATTTGATATTCTTATCTTAAATTTAAATTTAAACATTGTTTAAATTGCACTTGTTTTAATCTTTGACAAATATGCATTTGATTTTTTAAAATTAAGCAGCTCCTTTTATTTTGGAAATTATTTTCTATAAGTGTAGTGCAGCCTTCAGTATGGTTTGTTCCCAGTGGTGACTGCTTGGCACTGATGGGGTTAAAACTTCACAGAATTTACTGCAACCTCTTAAATCAAATTAATTTGAAGTCACTACATTTTGAATAACTCATTGTCTGAAACACAGACATTTTAAGGCAGGCACTAGATCAAATGCAAGAATTGTTGCTGCTTGTGTTTTTTTTCCTTGAGATTTTCTTTTCTGGTTATCACTATGTATAACACTGGGGGTGAAATTTGCAACATCACTCCAAATTTGTTGTGAAGTGATTACAGTATTGCGTCGAATCTGTTAAGAAACTGGAATTTCAGTCCGTAACCACTGATTGATTTCAGGTGTAAATGCAACTGCCAGTTAGTTACAGTGACTTACTCTGTCGTTCAGCGGACATCTTTATTTAGGGCCAAGTGCGTGAAAATTACACTTTTACAAACCCAGAGGCAGCATCTGATCTGTTGCTCTTCGGAATACCGTCCGAGATCATCCTATTTTTGATGACCAAATGTGCTGTTCTCTGCAATTGGGAGCATGGAGATCTTCGAGCCCACCCAAAACCAGTCAAAGGGATGCACCACCTCAAGCCATGATCCCTATTAGCTTTCAAGAGGGAACTAGTTAGATACTTAAAATAGAGTAACTTGTAGGGTTATGGGGGGAAAAAGCATTGCTCTTTCAAAGAGCCAGCAGAGACACGATAAGGCTGAAAGATTGCCCTTCTGTGCTTTGAAGTTCTGTAGGTGATTGTGGCCTGAAATTCTGCTGCTTTCATTAACACGTCAGATTGGTTGTGAAATATCACAAAGTTGACTGGACGGAAGCAGTTTGGAAAGTAGTTTCTGCTTTCGACAATGGAGTATGGAGCCTAACCAGTAACCTGGGCAGCTCAGTTATACCACTGCAGGTGGGCAAGTTTGAGATTTCAGCACTGCAAGTAATGGATCATGTTGAGACTTATGCATCTGTGTCAGTAACTGTTTAAAGGAAAGGGGAAGAACGCCTAATGACAGAGAGCAGTGTTGCTTCAGAGTATTTCCCCTGCCAATATTGGATATTGACATTGTTATAATCTATACTTTTAACCAAATTGCTGTGTGCTGGCCAACATTCACCCAGATAAATTGGTCATTTGCTTCACGTATGTTTGTGGAACATTTTTGTATGCCAATTGACTAGCAAGTTTGCCTACAAATACAGTCACTATAATTAACAACAGTTCCCTGTGAAGTGGTTTTGAGACATTGGTTTCAATGTTACAAATAGTATATCAAATGCAAGACTACTCTTGTTTACTATAACATATAATTGATATAATGCTAGCACACTCATTGAAGCAAATTCAATAGCTCCAGGGGTGCGGTGCGCACAGCTTCTCTCTCTGTTAATCATGTCAGTAAAGTGGTCCAGCAGGGAAGGAGGAGGTGGATTCTGGACATTTTCCACGTAAGAATTCTGTTGGATTTCCTCAGGCAGTGAGTGGATCCACACGACAGCTGGTTTCACTATGCAGGTTTCCGTCTTGCCTCCCAACATACCAGCCGGTTCCCACCTAAGAAAAATGGCCACCTTCCGGATAACTTCCTGCTTTGCACACAACGCCAAACAGGAAATGTCATCGGCAACAACCTGATAACCTGGAGTTTGGCTTTAAGTGAGGAGCCAAAATGGCCGGCCACCTTCTAGGTTAATAAGTCAGTTCGTTCTTTGTGGGATTGTGGAATCTCGCCCGCACAGGGGAAGCAAGCAAACAGCTGCTGGTGCGCACGTAACAGTGAATAGGGTCCACAATACAACCACATTAGAACCAAATTCATGCTATAAAGAAGCACCTTATAAGCGGCCTATAATTGTTAAAGATGGCGAATGTTTTTATCCAATTGTTTCCCAGTATCTGACATGGCTAGAAGAGACATTTTGAAAAGAGATTTCAGACTTTCCTTCCCAGTGGTGTTCGGACCAGTTTCAGAGTTTTGAGTTTTATCAGTGTCAACGGCTACAGTCTAATTTAATGGGCAGAGAAAGCCAAGTTTTCTTGTGGGCCAGGACTCCTACGGATTGAAGGAAAAATGACTTCCAGCACCAGTGGAATCAAATTGCAAGGCATTTCTGCACAGCAGCAGCAAAAGGAAATGCGTCCATGTGGAATGTTTGCTTGGCAGAGACATGCATATTTAAAAGTTTGGTTCCAGCCCTCAGAGTAACTTTTAAAGCCTAACAAAAGCAACTATACTATTGCAGCACAATTTTTTCCTACACTGTAGGAATACAGACTCAGTAATGTGTTTCGCTACTGGCCCTGGCCCAGTTATCTGCAATTTTTTCCATCTGTATAATTTTTTTTAAAAATCTAAATATTGGACAGAACATTTCAAAATCAGTTAATCTTTTGTCAAGGGACTCGTTTTCTGCATTTTTTAAATTTGTTTGCAAAACGCCAAGGGCATTTAAAGGTAAATGCTTTAAATCTCAGTTCCCTGGCCTTCTGCAGCTACATTTTATACAACATTTGAGTTAGAAACGAAGGTTTTACATCGTATAATGGAGTCTTGCTGTCTTTAAATAATGTTTAGAGCCATCTGGTGTTGGAAGTCAGAGCCACAGGGTTGTGGATGCACGTCATCATACTGTTGCACTATAAAACCCGATTGATGGATGCATAATTGTGTGGTTTTGATTACTTTTAACCAAATTATTAACTCCAGAACAAACCAGGAAATCTTGGTATGACTTCAGTCCTAATGTAATATTTTTTTTTGATTTGCCATGTGATTAACTTTGGTGGTGAAAAATGTCAAAATATCCGAGTGTTCAGTGGCTTAAAGTGGGTTTGGATGGCCATTGCGTTTAACAAAAACAGTTCAGTGAGCACAGTTGACATTCTGATAACTCAAACTGGTTCTGTTAGTACTCATTTGTCATTTCAAGATTATCATTGTTCACTTTGCGGTGTTCAGTCTTTCTCTCCAGCCTCTCTCCCTCATCCCCCCCCCAAAAAAAATGTGCTTCTGATCACTTCTAAATACTTGTGCTTAAGTTGGTTAACTTGTTTCTTTTGTATTGGAGGATTGGGAAGTAGAAAACCACGACTGGTATTGCATGGAGTGTCATATGGCAGGAGAGGTCTTGACTTGCGACTCTTGCTTTCGTGTCTATCACCCAAAATGTCTCCCGGATGAAGTCAGGCCACAGGACAGCAGTTCGCATTGGCAGTGCCAAATATGCAAAGTGAGTATAATTAGCCGTTAGTGGGACACTGCTGTGTGCAAATTAGATGTTATATTTACCTGCAGATACACACTTGTCATTGCAATTTACTGAAACTCTTTGAAGCCCTTTGTGACATTTCACCACAGTAGTTGTATCAAAACGCCACTGGTTTTGCTTCGAGGTGGTAGACTTGCCCCGTTTCCTGCGCTTAAAACCTTAAAACCTTCCTCTTTTGACTTCACTTTTCGACCTCCTCCCTTGCTCAACACGTCAACGTAAAGCGCTCTGAGACCTTATGCTATGTGGATGGCACTGTATAATTGCAAGTTGTCGTTGCTTTATGCTCTGGAATTGTATCCTATTTGTGATTATTGGTGGACCTTAATTTAAATGCATTTGTTTTGTTTTTAGAGCATGAAGAAGAAAAACACAGGCAAACAAGCTATGAGATCATATTTGGGATACATTGTTTCTCGCATGAAGGAGAGGGTGAGATTGCCAAACAAAATAACACTGTTTTCTGTAGTTTTCCATCTATGACTGTAATGAACCAACCCTTGCTTATTGTGCTTTTGGAATTTCATTTTCATCTTCTAATAATACTATAAGTTGCCGGTCTTTTTCTTTTCCCTCCCTCACTTTGTATGGACTTAACGGTGAAGAAAACTGTGCCCTAGATGAAATATTGCATTGAAAGCATTGCTGCTGTCCAACATACTAGTGTGAATCTTTTTCCATTTCCCACAACAGCCAACCTCATTGATTTGTTCTACACTACAGCCAGCTTTTATGCTGTGGAATGCAGTCTGCTTGTAATTGGTTGGAGACTGCCCAAACGCATTTCACTTGAATAAGTGGAAACTATCATCACTTCAGTCTGGACTGAATTTGAATGCAACTCCAGGGGTGAAATGGTGGTGTGTTTTAACCCACTTTTGACCTGATTCACTGATTTTTTTTTAAAAAAAGTTGCAGCTTTGCATGCTTGTGATTTCTGACATTGATCTTGCGAATAGAATTATCAATAAGTTTCTCTGGAGAAGTGAAATTGCTTTCCATAAAGTATAGAGGATTGAAGTGTCAGTTTGCGTTTCTGGTGGCTTAGCCAAAACCCACACTGATGCACTAAAAACATTTCTTTGGGAAATCTCAACATGCTCCACACAAGCTACAATTGAGGTCTGCACCAGTACACTAGGGAATTCATGATGAGGGACAGCCTCATCTGAGGACTATTTTGATGCTATAGTATCTGAAAGTGCCTTCTCGTAATTCCAGTACTTGTGTGATGTGTCTCTAAGGCAGGATTCTCCAATGGCTTTTCAGGATATTTTTCCCCACACCACTGAAACAATAACTGCATTTTCATAGATCAGATTGCGAGTTTTATACTGATCAGTATCTGGTGAAAGAGAGGTATTAACTACTACATAAAGAGCATTAGGGATCTCAAAGGCCTGGATCGATTCCTTTGTCTTTGCTGTGATGTTTTAACCTGTAAAATGTGCCTTGGCTTCAGTGCCCACACCAAGCAGGATAGATTGCACAGTAAATAAGCAAGACATGCAGAGTTAACATGTTTAAAAAGTCTGTGAACTTACATCATCTAATCTTGTAATATCAAATGTAATTATTCAAGGCCAGAAGATGGCCCTCTGTAATGGCTTTGTGCAGTTAAAGAAAAAGAGGTGAAGGAATTTAGACCTTCAGTTTCTATGTTCCACATTAAACAGACTAAGCATAGCATTGTGGCTAGATAAAGACCTAGGGAAGACCTAGATAGCAGGTACAGTTCAAGATCTACACTAATTATTGGAAAGAACACCTTATTCATCAACAACAACAAGATTACATTTGTATAGTGTCTTTCATGTCGGGAGGACGTCCCAAGGCGCTGGACAGTGTACAGCATTTCAGACCCAAGCTGAGGTCAGGGGGGTAAGGAAGGGGAGGAGAAGCGGGGTGGCCGATGGCATGGTCGAAGAGGAGGGTTTTGAGGCAGGACTTGAAGGAGGCTAAGGAGGGGGCGAGGCGGAGTGACTGGGGGATGGAATTCCAGAGATTGGGGGCAGAGTGGCTGAAGGCTCTCCCTCCAATGATGGGGCGGGTGAGTCGGGGGACGTGGAGCAGACCAGAGCCGGCTGAGCAGAGGGAACGGGTGGGTTGGTAGGGGGTTAGGAGGTCCAGAGGTAGGGTGGGGCGAGGCCATGGAGGGCTTTGTATGTGAGGACCGGGATCTTGAACTGGATCCTCTGAAGGATAGGGAGCCAATGGAGTCGGGCGAGAATGGGGGAGATGGGGTCACGGAGTGTGGTGCGGGAGAGGACACGGGCTGCAGAGTTCTGGATTATCTGCAGCCTGTGGAGGGAGGAGTTGGGAAGGCCGACAAGCAGAGCGTTTGCATAGTCGAGCCTGGAGCACTGTGTCCAACTGCAATTATCTTAAAAGCTGCCTATATTGCATTGCCTTTCAATGTAACGTATAACAACTTAAGAGAAATAATGCATCTTAATGAAATTTTGAGTTAATTGTGGCTACAAGTGAAAGGCTGCCCCATTTTAGCTTCTCACCTGTCCCTAGTACTTTCCAGAATTAGGTAAGCAGAATGCGTCCCTCCAGGGAGAGAGTGCGCATTCCATTCCAACAACCTATCGATTTCCATGTGTAGGTGGGTTGCATGGAAATCTCAGCTTGGTTCGGATACTCTTAGGCACAGTGATGGGTTGCTGCGTGTGTCAGACATCCGGTGACCCCCAAAAAGGGCTGTTCTCTAACTAGCCAGGGTGAGCAGTGTAATGTACCCATTTTTCTTTAACTGCACAAAGCCATTACAGAGGGCCATCTTCTGGCCTTGAATAATTACATTTGATATTACAAGATTAGATGATGTAAGTTCACAGACTTTTTAAACATGTTCGCCCACAAATATACAGTCAATTCACTTTACAGTGTGTTCTGTGAAGCGCTTTGGGACGTCCTCCCGACGTGAAAAGCGCTATATCAAATGCAAGGATTATTATTATTATTATTATTATATACACCAACAATTTGCACTTACATTAGCAGGGTAGCTTTTCAGAGCGCTTAGCAGTGGCGGAGACTGACTCCGAACCAGGGGAGGGGGTGGCAGGAGGTGTGTATATAAGTGGATATATAATCAAAACCCCTGATTGTCGAACCCCCTGGGATGTTTTTCCAATGTGAAGGGCGCTTTACAAGTGTAATTTGTTGTTGTTGTTGTTCACCTTAAAGTCATCCATGGTTTGGAGTGACCCATCTGTAGATCTATCAGCAGACATCATCCCAGTTTCTGCTCGAGAACCTGAGATGTAGCAGCCTGAATGATCAACAGACTTTCCTTTCGGGAGAGATGTTTATGTCCGCAGTTTCCCCTGATCCCCGAGAGCTTAAATTTACAGCTCCAGAGCATAAGAGTATGCAGTTGAGAGAAAAAAAACACATTGAATACACTGCTGACCAATCTAATGTATTGTGTTTTCTTTTGAAAGTGCATCATAGGTGTCCATCCTACTTGGGTGTTCGACTAATGAGTTTCATTTGATAGAACCAAAGAGGTTACAAATCACTTTCAGTGGCAGCCAATGTGGTGAAGCAGCAATTTGAAAACAACAAAAAAAATGTTGTGATGTATAGCCAGAACATTTCTGTACAAGCCTCCACATGTTCCACTAGGCTCAACAAACCCTGCTCAGAAACTTCTGTTACTTGATGTAGCTGTTGAGAACAGGCTAACAGTTGGGTGGTAGAAGCAAAAAGATTGATGCTTTATTAGATAGAACACTGCAGTAAAGGATGAGCTATGATGTGCTGAATAGTCACATCGCATCCCTTCCTATATCCGTATAACAACTACATCTGCCACACGATACTCTTCTCTGGTTTTCTGGTTCCCTTAGGCTCTGACAGAGAGCGCAGAGACCGATAGTAGGGTAAGGCACTAAAAGTAACTGAAAGCCATTGGAAAGCCCTGTCTTATTTTCACAGCACGGAGATCTGGGAGGTAAGTGGGGGGTGTCTTCAATGTTATAGTGTCAACATTATCTTCATGGGAGGCTGTCCCTTATGGTGGATTTCCCAATCTTCCAGTACCAGTGCGGAACTCAATCCTCAATGTGGCCGATGTCTTTGATTTGAAGAATGAAGTCCATACAAGGTGGGTAATCTTATCTGTCACTTTTTAGACCACACCAACACGATAATTAAATGCGTTCGATTTGATCTTTTTTGTTGGTTCTCCCCACTCGTGGAATGAATTTCTCTTAATCCCGAATATTCTCTGTATAATTCAATTAAATATTTGTTGGCTCCAACTGTAGTTCACTCATTGTTTGTTTTCACAGTTGTTGATTTAAAAGAAGAGACAAAAGTGCGTAC
Source organism: Callorhinchus milii (assembly GCF_018977255.1). Taxonomy (NCBI): domain Eukaryota; kingdom Metazoa; phylum Chordata; class Chondrichthyes; order Chimaeriformes; family Callorhinchidae; genus Callorhinchus; species Callorhinchus milii. Next base: position 4,849,698 of record NW_024704743.1, on the reverse strand, counting down.
AGAACAGATTGTGTTTCAGTTTGTATGAGGCAGGTTTGTCGTCTATATTAACCGTAGAAACAGGTCCAGAATCTTTGGGACTTGGGGTTTAATTCAGGGTAGTCAAATAAATCTCAGGCTTAGTTTATTAATGGTTAAGTGGGTTTAGTAAAGGTAATTAGTCAATTCACTTTACAGTATAATCTGCAAAGTGCTTTGAGACGTCTCGAAGACGTGATAAGGCGCTATATCAAATGCAGGGATTATTATTATTAATTTACTACAGTGTACATGAGTATACAGTCCCAAGTTATTGTGAATTTAACTGTGTTGGAACTGCAAATATCTCAGTAGAGGTGTTCTTCTGGCATTGATATTCATTATCAGAGTAATCCTGTAATGTTTTTTAATTGGATTTTTTGATGCATTTTCAGTTTAGAGCAGAAAAAGGGATTAATTTTGCTTTATGGTATATCAAGATAAGCACAAACATGGACATTTGAAATCTTTAGGTTACAGGTCCTACAGTATTATCCTCATTCATACAAGACTGGTTTGATGTAGGCAGATGCATCACATGTAAGAGAATACAGAAAACCAAGAGACTGCCTTTAACTTGTTGCTGACTTTACATGTAAATCTAGAGAATCTCTACTTGGGTTTGATTCTCAGTCAGGGTGAAATATTGGGCAAGTTTCCTTATTCCACACGCCGCTATTTACCTAGCAGTAAGTAGGAACCTGGTTGTTAGTCAATTGGCAGACCACTTTTCCAAGGATAATAATCCCTTCAAAATAATAAATATAATTTAAAAAAGTAATGTGGTCACTCAATCCACTGGTGGTGGGACATTGCTGTGCGCTATTCGCTGCCGCGTTTCGCCCACAAAATATACAGTCAATTCACTATACAGTTTATTCTGTGAAGCGCTTTGAGACGTCTCGAAGATGCGATAAAGCGCCATATCGAATGCAAGGGTTATTATTATTATAAGGATGAAAACGGAGAAAGGGATTTTGTTTCCTCACAAACCGTAACCAATTTCATGATAATTAAAATGCATTCATTTCTAAATCATTAAAAACAATCTAATTGAAAATGTCTCTCATGATCCTTGTTATGTAAATCGTATGAGTGACCAAATGAAAAGAAAGATTTCTACATATTTACAGAAGGTATGATGAAAAACATCATAGTGATGAAATAGCTTTTTCTTATCAGCTAAGGACTTATACAGGGAACCAGGCTTAAGTTAGTTAATAAACAATTTTGCACAGAAATACAAGCAATGACAGACTTTTTAGGAGTTTATTGGCACATTACATTAGTGTATTGTGTTGCAATATACTGTGTTGCAGCTTGGGACACCTGCGTTCACCTGAGATTTTCCACACTGAATGCTTGATCTCAGTTAATATGGTCTGAAGCAGCAATTCTATTGAGATGGAACAATCAGAGGGAGATTGATCCACAGAGTTCTGTTCAGGCACACCGACCATTTACCTGTGCACTTTACAGCATGTAATTAGAGAGGTCTAAGAGACAGTGCTGAACTCTTTGGAAGCTGTGCATGTTTTTAGAGTAAAGATATATGGAGAAAAAGATGAACCTCAAAAAGACTGTACCGTGTATCTTTATAAAGAGGACCTGGGTTCAGGCAGAGCGAAACCTTAGACAAGTTTCCTTACACCTTTGTTTACCTAGCAGAAAGTAGGAACCGAGTTGTTAGTCGATCGGTGGATCGCTTTCTGGGTGTAATAATCCCTTCAAAAAAAAATAAAGTGGTCACTCAATCCCCGACTGTTTGTGGGACACTGCTGTGTGCAATTTAGCTGCCTCGTTTCACCCACAAAATATACAGTCAATTAACTTTACAGTAACTAATCCAGGATCCACAGTATCCTATATTGAAAATCTGTTCAGGTCTATTTCAAATTCCAATTTTCCAACTTGCCAAATAAATGGAATTGTTTTGTTGCATTCTCTACAGGCTACAGAACTTGGTAAAAAAGGAAAGGAGAGTAAACACCCCATGTATAGAAGATTGGTGCACACACCTATGGATGTTACCACCATACAAGAGGTAGGTAAAGCACGGCAAAAGTCTGACCAGTATCTAATTTTATAATCTGAATTCATTACCCATCAATGCCATAGTTTCTTGTATGTTTTAGTTACCAATACAGTTCACCGATTTCTTATGAGTATCTGTTGGCTTCAAGACTTGGTCCTATTTCTAAAAGAGGATTGCTTGTTGTCTTTTCTACACCCCAAACTCCATTGCTAGCATGTATCTGTGTAATTACCCCTTGGAACTGGAGTTGCTACTAAATTCCACTGCTTTTCCCTGGGCAATCTGTTCTACATATTCACCACCCTCCCTGTAAAGTAGTTAATCCCAACTATTTGGCTGTCTGTCCCATGACCTCGTGTTAATCTCTTGACCATCTGAAACATTATTATTCCAAAAAGGGGTGGAAAACCGTAATTTGGTTGATTCAAAACAGCTGGATTACAGGTCATTGACTCAGCAGCTGGTTTGGAGATCATTGACTTCTGACTTTTATTTTCCACTTTGGGAAACTACTTAGCACCTTTGGCAAATACATCTCAAATCACATCCCATTGTGAAGAATTGGGAGGGTGTGATTGACAAAAATTCCTCTTTTCTATTTAAAAGTCGAACGTCCTTCAAAGACTGAAGGAGGTCATGCTTAAAGTAGAGCATCAGCACTTTGGGACATCCTCCTGATGTGAAAGGCGCTATACAAGTGTAATTTGTTGTATCCATCAGTCCAGTTTATTTACTGAAGAATATGAGTGCGAAAAGCTCAGGGTTAGAGATATGGTGGAGCAGCAAACACAACAACGACCCAATTTGCTCCATTCAGGGCAGGTGTCACAGTAATGTTCAATGTTGTGCTCCTGCTAAGAATATTGGGCTATTAGGGAAGAGCATTGGTCTTGTAACCTCAGGGACACTGTCTGTCTCGGAGGTGAAATGGCAAGTTGTTTTAGTGGTCAAATACCATTTTATTTTATTTCTTGATTTGCCTTGCAGAAAGTGAGTGAAAACAAGTACAAAAGTTTTGAGGAGTTTAAAGCTGATGCCCAGTTGCTTCTTCACAACACCATACTTTTCTATGGAGGTGAGATGATTATTTTTATTCAATCTTATTTTTTTTGAGAACAGAACCTAACGGCACGGTTGCTGAATGTGCTGGTGTGTGGCAGTTTTGTGCAAGTAGTCACCCACACATATGAAGTGAGTTACTATTGTGGGGCAGAACAGTGCATTTTCTTTGGATCCCTGGGGAAATGTAAGGGAGAGCTGATCGATTTTATTCTTGCAAAATCCCTGTCTTATAAAGCATCATTAGTAGAAAGAAAATAGGAGCTAGGCCACTGTCTGGCTGCTTAATTGGAACTAAGTACACATTACTGCTTGAAGTGCAGCACTTCAAGATCCACACACTCGTGTTCAAATCGCTTCACTCCCTGGCACCTCCCTACCTTCTCCGACCTCCTCACTCCCCCGATCCACCACCCAGCGCCTCTGCTCGATTGGCACAGGCCTGCTGCTCGTCCCTCGCGTCCTCCGCTCCAACATCGGAGGTCGCGCTTCCAGCTACTACACCCCGAAACTATGGAACACTCCCTCAATCCCTCCGCCTTGTAGCCCATTTGTGCCCAGCAATGCCCCACAAACAACCATAACGTGACTGAGCAGTTGATCTGAAGGATTGTTGGCCAGGATACTGGGAGAAATTGCCTTCTCTTTTTGAAGTGTTGCATGATCATAAATGTCCACCTGTTCAGACAGTCGGACCTTGATTTAACATCTGAAGGAACACTGGCAGGGAAGTACTCCAGCCTCTGTATAACATAAATGTGTCAGACTACAGTCAATACTGAATACACAACCTATAATAAAAAACTAAAACACTTTCGAAATAAAAAGGAGGGTATACAGTTTTAGGGGGTAGGGAGAGATGAGGTGGCACAAAAGTACATTTTCAAGAACAATTTGCCTTAATTTAGTTCTGTATTGTAACGGTGCTCATGATATCTAAGAGACCTTATCACTAAGTTTTTTTTCCGGCACGTTAGGAGCAGATCTCTGGATCTGCTGGACCTTTAGTGGTTAATAAACTGGGAAGTAAAAGCAATTCCACACCAAAGCTCCCCCACAGAGCCACTTGATCCAGGTGCGATAGAGAACACAAAGCTTTCTCTATGCGTTACATTTTTGGCAAGGATCCTAGGAGTCTGTAAATAAAAAAAGTAGATAGGTACAGATTACATTTTAATAAGCCTGGAGCGTTTTGTCTTTGTATAGACCAAGAACTATGTGTAACCATATCTCTCAGTGACGTGGATAGTCTGAGACTGCTCGCTTACCAAATGCTCAACCCATGTGCTTGAACTCCACTGATCATCCTAGTTTTGCGTGCTTTCTCTCATGTTCCCTCTTGCTCACCAGAAAGCACACAGGCTTATTTCCTAATTAAAAAAGCTTTTAAGTTATGTGCTTGTAAGCAAGGTCTGGCATGTCAAAAAAGAGAAATTACAGTATATAATTTCAGAATCTTTGGGGAGAGACGGGGAGGGGGTGAGGGGGGAGAGAGAGAGAGAGCTTTCAATATTTAAATGTATTTTTTTGTTAATCCATGTTTATTCCTTTTTTTTATTGGCAGCTGAGAGTGACCAGGCAGAAGTAGCCAGGGCTCTCTTCAAAGATACTTGTCACGAGGTAAGCAACAGAATCCGAAGGAGTTAAAAAATCCTATAAATTGTACAAATCATATTTTTATTCTAAAGGGTAAATTCTAAAGGTGAATGGGACTGAATGGATTGTTATTTCAAAGACCCAGCACAGACATGGTGGTTTGAATGGCCGCCTTCTATGCTGTAAATTTCTATGATTCTGTCAGATCTCATCTTTAATATTTACGTTTTCCCGCTCAGCAATGTCATCCGCAGGAATAGGGTTAACTTTCACACCCAATTCTATCTGCCTCCAAACTCTATTCAAGGAGCAATTCACAATTGACCAAATTCTTGATGAAAGCTAACTTTCTCCAGTTGAATGTTAACACCACAGAGGCTCTCCTTTTCACTCTCATTCTGTGAAAGGTTTATTAGTAGGTTTGGTATCCCTGCAAAATACACAGAGCAATTTGCAATATGTTTTTGCTTTATGATAAATCATAAGTTACAATATTTTGCTAATCTTTTGTATTACTTGATAAGTAGTCTGTTTTTGCACTAAATAGCCATTTTTTTCATAGCCCTTTGTGGAAGGAATAGTAGCCTTTATAAAGAATTGGTGAAGAATTTTTTAATGTTTTATATAGAAGTTTGTTTTATATTGGGGTAACTCCTACTTTGAATTTTGGTATAAATGATTTGCGGCTAACTGCTGCTGATGTTTACATTTTCTTTTCCAGTTAGCAGAGCTTCAGCTGTGCAAGAATTGTTTCTACTTGTCAAATGCACGACCAGAGAACTGGTTTTGCTACCCTTGTGTAAGTGAGTTTTATATTTTATATTTAAACCTTTGGAAACAGAATTGTTCCTGGAGCGTAACAATGCACTCGGGTTGAATGTAGCTACATTTAGAAGAATCTCCTCTCTCTGCAAACATGACAGTTTGCCTAAATTCCAACCATAGAAGATCATTTGCTGTCTTCAGTAACCATTCCATATTGAGAATTTTAGCTATGATTTGTGACACTTTGACAATCTTATCCTCTTGTAGTGTTGAACCCAGACCAGCTGCTGCTGTCACTGTCTAAACTCACTTCCAATAGGAACCTTGCATTCACTCAAGAATGAAGATGTTTTTAATCTCATCAGTCTAGGCTACGTGCAGACTGGTCCCGGAGGTGAAAACACAGTATATTAACACCGCTGCGCCATCATATCACAAGCTTGTGCATTAAAATAACAAATGTTTATTGTTCTGAGTTTAGTCTCGCAATCTGACCTGCACGCGCTGAACTCTAGGACGCTGTCCAATGTAATAAAGGTATTGTTCCTCAGCAACAACATCCCTCCACTTCATGATTTCTTGTGTCCCTTGCAAGAACAGGGATTGGCTCTAGGCCTCTAAGCACATAAAGCACAGGATCATTTTAAGTCTCCCATGTTTTTTCACCCCAATCAAATACAGTATACAATGGTGTACCATAACCCCCGCCCATCCCCGATGGGTGACTCCATATTGAAAATCAATTTAACATTTTCTTTTACATCCAAATTACTTTTTTGGCCTCTTTCAGTTAAATAGGATATTTACTGCCACTGTTCCCAAACTACTGGAGTCTTTGCACCCATTTTAAGCTGCAGAGACGAGCATGGACTATATATAGGCTTTAACAGTTATTTCATCTCTTTGGTTTGGGCTGGGTTCACAACAAAGCCCCAGCGGTGCAAAAACATTAAGACCCCCAGTGAATCACTCGATGATGTACTCTGTAATATTAAGTGGAAATGATAAATTCCCTAATTAAGTTATAAATTATGGTTTCTGAAATTCCTTCATTACTTCTACTATAATCTCTTAAAAAAAGTAATAGTTTATTATTGAGGCAACTGTATCAAACTAATTGTTGCTTAATACTTAATGTCTAAAGGGAGATAACTGTATATATTGCTGATGCTTCTTGGTCATTGATCCATTCCTTTATGTTTCAAATTACATATGAGACATCCTGAGAACAGATGATTTTTGTAGCATTTCCCTCCAGTGGCAACACAAAGATTCTCCAATCTTGGAGTACAGCCTCATTGATCATCTGCGATCAGATCACAGCTTGTGTTGCAATTTAGATAAATGGAGTTGCCTTTTAATGAGAAGAGTATTGTTATTAATGGGATCTTTAGGGCCTGTGATAATATTAGACAAGTTGTAATAAGTAATGAGTTTTCCATAGTTAGCAGATGCTTTCAGACTCACAAAAGAAGCAATGATAAAGCATCTGTTGAAATGTCTGTCTTGGGGCCACTACTTATTCGGTTACATTGATGATTTCCCTAAACTGCGTTTCCACTCTAGAGTCTTTATAATATGCCAAAGATGCAGTGTATTCACCCAACCATTAGTTTTGAGGGAGACTGTATTATTAACGTAATAATGCCAACCGTTTTATTCTAAGTGAACTCAAATTTAATGGAATGAAATTTGCGGTTCTTGGTCCTTAACATCGAATGACAAATAGCGAAAGGGGAGAAACAGTATTTGATTTGTAGATCGTGACTTTCGGCAGCTGGTTAGTGGATAAAAATAACTCAGAACATCTAGGAACCCACTCACAGCAGTTGAATGTCCTGGGTTAGACATCCAATGCCATAGGACCCAGTTTCTCTGACTCCTACCACTGCGAATGTTGTACAAATGGAGAAGAGGGGAGGGGATAGCTCATTAGATGTGATAAATATTACACGGAAGGCGAATTTCATCCCAGTATGATATCTTACAATGAATTACAAGGCAGCAGTCAATGGAATAGAAATAGTCAGTTGAATAGTCCTGTTAATGATGCAAACCACAGGGGCAAATTGTGAGCTGTTTTTGAGAAACTGGCCTGTGATTAAATATGCTGGTTTATATCCCGCAGTAGCTATTTGTTCCTATATTATTATAGTGAATAAAAGAAATCTTTTCTATTCATTTTAAACTGTAATGTAACAGGTTATAAGTAAAGGAAGACAAATGATGATTTGATATGTCTGAAGCTTTGTGACCTCGTGTTACTAGTACTTTTTAAACGATAACCGATCATAGTATTATTTTCACAAGGCCAACGTTCTAGCAAACAAGCCTATGGCAGGGTGGCAAAGAATTAAATTTAGTGCTTAGTGACGCATTAATTGTATCTTCATTTCTTTGTATAAGGCAAGTATTCCATTATTGAGGTGGGCTTTCTTCTTTAGGTTCCCAATCATGAGTTGGTGTGGGCTCGGATGAAAGGCTTTGGGTTTTGGCCTGCCAAAGTCATGCAACGTTCCGGAAATCAGGTGGACGTACGCTTCTTTGGACACCATCATCAGAGGTGCAGTACTTTCATTTATTTGCAAACCTGTCAATTTNAAAAAACGTAGTGAAAGTTTACTACATTTTGCCACGCTAAATGTGTATTTGCATAACTGGTTCTTGTAGACAAAGCCATTTAAGCAAATTAACGTAAGGAACAAAATTGAACGGAATAGTGTGGAACATAATCTAGAGTGGATTAGTTGCGTACCAGTAATATCTTATTGTTGCTGTTCTTGTGCATAGGATTGAGCAGTAGATGTGATTGGATTGATAGCTGCTCAATGTTCCTTGACATCAATCATGGAAATGGATTGTGTGGTCCTTAACCGCAAAAGCTGAAAGATCCAATTAACAATGTCCTAAATTTCAAATCTGTGCTTAATATGGCAGGGCACATTTTCTTAGCCTGCTACGCATTTGCTGCGTGTTCAATTAGATTTTCAGCAGGCGAAAATTCCTCAGTCCAGGCTCATACGGGCAGGATATTGGGCCCTTTTGTCCGTCCCATCATGTGCGACAATTATCTAGCTTTAAAGAGGATCAGATTAAGGTAGTTATTTGGGTAGCTACTTTAGTTGGTCTACAGTGGAGTATATATACATATATATAGTGGTGTCCTGCAGCTCAGTGGTTAGAGCACTAACCTTACAAGCGAAAGACCTGGGTTCTATTCCAGGCAGGGCAAAATGTTGGGCAAGTTTCCTTACTCCACACACCTCTGTTTATCCACCAGTAAGTAGTAACCCAATTGGAATTAGATGGATTATTTTTCCGGGGATATTCCTCAAAAAAAAATTCCATGACTGTTTGTGAAACCCAGCTGTGCTCAATTGGCTACCGGTTTCGCCCACAAATATACAGCCAATTCACTTTACAGTATATTCTGTGAAGCGCTTTGTGACGTCTAGAAAACTACTAAAGGGTTTATACTTCGATTTCACAGTGCGTTTCCTTATACAATTGTTTGTTCTATGAAGATTTTTTAAAATGTATTTTCTTTGGAAAGTTCTTCCTACAAAAATACCAATTCCAGCTAGGATATTTCGCAACACCAAATGCTGGTCTATCTCATTTGGTGTCATCTACCTTGAAAGAATTTTTAGGAACTGCATTCACTATTAAAGGTCTAAATGTTAGATCCCTTTTTGGTTCTAAGCTTCACCTGCCTGTCTTTCCCTCTATCCCATAAATTCCCGGCAGGGCGAAACCTTGGGCAAGTTTCCTTACTCCACACGCCTAATAATAATCCCTCCAAAAACAAGACAATAACAAATTGGTCATTTTCAATCCACGACTGTTTGTGGGACATTGCTGTGCGCAATTGGCTGCCGCGTTTCGCCCACAAAGATACAGTCAATTCACTTTACAATATATTCTGTAAAGCGCTTTGAGACGTCTAGAAGACGTGAAAAGCGCTATATCAAATGCAAGGATTATTATTATTATCGTTCCCAAAATATTATCTCTTAATCCAGTTATGCTGTTTCTCAAAATAGTCCTCTGGCAACTTACTGAAGAAACTTTGTTTTAGTAAAATGCTGAATAAATTACTCCCCTCCCAATAATAATAATAAACCTTGCATTTGATATAGCGCCTTATCAAATCTTAGAGACATCTCAAAGGGCTTCACAGGATATACTATAAAGTGAATTGATTGTATATTTTGTGGGCGAATAGCATGAGAAATACATTTTTAACTTGGTGAAAGCATAAAACATGAGGTTGAACCTAAAACTGATTAATTTTGATAAATCTACATTTACTGCAAAGGTTCACATCAGATTTACACTCCGTTTCAATGACAGGTTACATTCTGCCAAAGCCTTCCTTGCATGTNAAAAAAACTGTTTCAAAACTGCTTTATTGCTTTATTTTCTTTTTATTTCATATTACTTTTAAACAATCCCACGATGCCACTTTTTGGTGGATGGGAGCTGAGAGTTTATCAGTCAGTGATCTGTTAGTCACCACTTGCGCAAGTGAGATAATTATCTAACCCATCTTCAGTTGAATCTATATATACTTCACTTGCAAAAACAGTCTCCGTAATGCGACAGGTAAGGTGAGTTGCCACGGAGAATAATTCCCTGAAGTTGACTGATGATAAGATGTACTGTGATAAACAACAACAACAACAAAATGACATTTGTATAAGGATGTACAGTACTGTTGAACTTTGGCTGGTTGACTTAACTGGCTGGCTTCCCCAGTTGGCAGTGGCTGCTGCTTCTCCCCACATGTTACGTGAGCTATTACTGCGTCATTTGGCACACTTTGGAGATCTTTGTACTTTATGTCCTTGTGTATACAGATCCATACTTGCACAATAATTAATAATTAAGTGCAGTTGCATGTTGTTGAGTCCCTGTCGTAACGAACACTTGAACTCAATAATCACGAGGTCAGTTACATGAGGACTTAGTGTGGTACTTGTTGGGAATACGGAAGCCGATTCACATTGGATAATCTGAATTCATGCAATGATTGTCCCTGTCAGTCAAGCGGTAATTGGAGTCCTGTAGCTCAGTGGTTAGAGCACTCGCCTTGCAAGCGAGTCACCTGGGTTCAATTCCCGGCAGGGCGAAACCTTGGGCAAGTTTCCTTACTCCACACAGAGCTTAATAATAATCCCACCAAAAACAATAATAAATTGGTCATTTTCAATCTACGACTGTTTGTGGGACATTGCTGTGCGCAATTGGCTGCCATGTTTCGTCCACAAGTATACGGTCAATTCACTTTACAGTATATTCTGTGAAACGCTTTGAGATGTCCAGAAGACGTGAAAAGCGCTATATCAAATGCAAGGATTATTAATTATAAGTCACCAACTTGTGCTTGAATTGTTTTATTAAAAGTCTGTGGTTGTTGATAAGATAACTTTGTTACGTCCATTAAGCAATTTGATTTGTTAAATCCTAACTGCCAGTATTATGTAGCATGTATTCCAATAGCCCCTTAATATGAAGTACTCTGATATCCTGATTATATTAGATATCGTATCATTATTAGATAACACACATTTTATTGCTTATTTGTAGAAAATAACCTGTAAAATAAGGTCATTTATTTTGGAGGATTTGGGATCAAATTTTGAGATAAATGTCGAGAGAATTGAACAAAGGTGAACAAGGTTTATGGCACAATGTAGATTCTATATAACTATTGAAAAAAAATTAACCGTGATGCTTTCCTCCTCCGTAAAGGTGCGAAGTTCAATATCAGCCACAAACCTTCAGCGACTTACATTGCTAATTTTGTTTAAACTGCTCTGGAGCAAATAGTTGGCTTTTAAAAAAGAAGTCAGTAAGAAAGGGAATTCTGCAGAAAGCTTCAGTGTTAGTTCTGCAGAGCCTAGTGATGAAATGTTGCAGTGATGATTGTGAAATACTGGGTGGTTCAGTAGGAGAACACACTCGCTTCTCTGGTATCTTAGTTCGATTCCAAACCTCTCGGCAAGTTCAATAAAATGTGAGTTTGGGCAGTGCCAGTCTATTTCCTAGTGCGTAGGCATGAACTCACAGCGCAGAATGCCTCTGATTTTCAGTCTCTCAGGCTCCAGAGTGGCTGATGTAAATTGAAATGCAGTTAGGGTGTTCTTTTGGTGTTACTATTGAGGCACGTTGCTTGGATAGAGTTTAAGCGACTGGAGTAAAGGGAACTTTAGGGACACTACTTGATGCTGGTATTGGATGCACAAAATAATAATGATACTAATTGTATTTGATAGAGTGTCTTCTGTGCCAAGGGGACAGAAACTTGCATTTACCTAATACCTCTCACAAATATAATGTCTTGGGAGTGTTAAAAAGCGCTTTGCAGGATTTACTGTAATTGTAATGATTGTGAAGTGTTTTTGACAGTAAAATGGAGAGAAACTATTTCCATTGGTATGGTGACTGGAGGCCATAAATATAAGATAGTCACAGAAGAGCGAGAGTTTGGGGATATGGAATACCCTACCAAATAAGGTGGTGGAGGCAAGGTCCATTGTGGGTTTCAAGGTGGCAGTAGACAGGTATATAAAACCTTGAAAAGGTATGGAGATAGGGCACAGGGATTGAATGACCAACTTGCTCCGAGAGCTGGTGCAGACTCAATGGGCCACATGGCCTCCTGCATTGTAAATTTCTTTGATTGTGCATTTTGTAAGCAAATGCAGAGGTCAATTTTGTAAACAACAATATTTAACAAACAACCATGAAGTGAATGACAATTTTATTTGAAGGATTGCTGGACAGAAAACTGGGGAAAAACTCCCTTCTCTTGAGTAGTACCATGGGATCTTTAACGTTGACCTGAACAGGCAGAAGGGATTTCAGTTTAATGCTTCATCCAAAGGACGGGAGATTAGGAAAATTGGAGATGGCTCTTTTTCTCACGACTAACATTGTTTATCTTAATGAAAACCAAAATTCATAAACGCTGGAAATGTGTTACAAGTAGAGAAATTGCTGGAAATAATAAGCATTCGAAAGCCATATTAATATTCTGTCTGTGACTGTTCATCAGAACTGCAGCTCAGTTCATTTTTTACTGCACTTGCCGTGGCATAATGTTTTGACTAAAACTAATTTGTCGTCTTTAGATCGCCTTTCATTAATTAAGTCTTCTACCTAAATCTCCGTGCAATATTTTTTGTGACGTACAAAATGTAATTTACTCTATTCTTTTTTTTAACAAAAATAATCAGTAGCACATCGAATTCTAAAACATTCCACCAGAAAAATGGGAGCCATCAAGCCCTGTTTGCTTTGACCACGTGAGTCGCCTAATCGAATCCCACTATTGGGTTCGCTCCCCGTACACTTAATATTTCTCTTTTCAAAGCATCTTCCTTCCAATATCGTTGACAAACTCTGCTTGGCAGGCCTTCACTGTTCTGTAGCCGTCTGTTGTGAGAATTGGAAGAGCAGCTGCAGGTGAATTCTGCTCCACTTTCTCCATCGTTTTCATTCCGCCTGGTGGAGGACCTTGGCCTCTGCTTGTGACGTGACTGAAGGCCAGGGGCCAGGTCCTTGCCAAGAGAGTAAGAGCCGTAGATGATGCAAATATCCACCTCGCCTTTCTGTTTCAGCATGCGTAAGATTTAAATGTGTAAGATTAACACATTGTTAGTGTGAATACCGCATGATTCATTACGATCATGAGGACGAATTTTGTGGTGCGGTTAAATTCTGAGCTTAATGTGACATTAGCTACCCTTTGTTGAAGTAAAGATGAGTTGTGACTTGGAGCCTCTTTGTTGACAGGGCCTGGATTCCATCAGAGAACATCCAGGACATTAATGTTAACGTTCACCAGCTGGCAGTAAAGCGGAGTCTAGGATGGAAGAAGGCATGCGATGAGCTTCAGCTACACCAGCGCTTTGTCCACGAAGGACGATTCTGGAAGAGTAGAGCGGAGGATCGAATTGAGGAAGAAGCAGAATCCAGCATCTCTTCCACCAGTAACGAACAGGTGGGTTTGCAGCCTGAACGCTAATTATAATAGTAATAATAATAATTATAATCCTTGCATTTGATAGAGCACCTTTTATGTGGAGAAGATGTCGCAAACATTTTGGTAGGATTTACTGTATAGTGTAAAAGCTACATTTTGTAGATGAAAGCAGCATCTTACGCACAGCAACGTCCCACAAATAGCCAAGAAGTGAATGACCAATTTTATCTGCACAATCGTAAATTTTAAGACTAAATTGCCTGCATCCTCTCCAGTATTGGGGATGTCCTTCCTTGGCACTGGTGTCAGAGCGCTGCTCAGAACATCAGGCTGGGCGTTCACTTCCTGTGAAGTATCCTCTATCCTATGAATATAACTTCCAGAAGCTTCCAGAATAACTTTCTTTGCTGTTGCCGCACACATTGTGTTGTACTCCACTTGTTTGCTGACTCTATAAGAGGAAGTTGTTAGTCTCCAAGTGAATGACTGATCGTTGTTTGGCCACTGGTGAGATACCACAAGACGCAATAAAGGAAATGAGTTGTCTTTGCCCATTCCTGCTACATTCCCACAGGCCAATGATTTTTCCCTTAGGCCAGCGATTCCCGTAGGCCGGCTCGATAATAGAAAGCAAGAATGGAAATGTAAAATATTCCTTATGCTGAAATAACTAGATATATTTTAGCTATATATATTTATTTGTGCAGTTGAGAAAATCTGATTCTTAATCCAATTGGCGTGTGGGTGCCCTGTGGAACCACAGATTGCGTGTGTTAGCAAAGACTGAATGGTTGCGGTCCAGAAAAAACACTGGATCCTTATGAAAACAGACTGGATCGTTGCGATCTAAAGAAAGACTGATCATTGCTTGTTTAAAATGCTGATCTAGAAAATGACTCGGTCGCTGTGATCCAGAAAAAGTTCTGGATCATCAAGTCGGCCTTTTTTTAGTGCTGCAAGTTGGCTGTTTTCTGCCGTCACATGCAGTGACCGTGTAATCAGTGACTTGGCAATGCTGCGGTGGCCTGACTGGTGAATGTGCCCTGTTATGAGGCTGGTCGTGATTTCATTGACTTGGTACCGAGTTATCACAAGGCTTTTTACAGTATTGCCTCCAGTTGTGTTTACGCTCGTCGAAACCATCTCCCACAGTATTCTCACAAATCCCTTGTAACATCAACTTAAAAATACTCGCGAAAAAAAATTCGAAGCTCTGAGCACAACAAAACAGCTGGCAGTCATGTCACTAAGGAGTGAATCTACAGGATATTTTACTCTCAAGCCAATAGCAAAATTACTGGCTCAGTAGCGGCAGGAGACAAAATTGTAGTGCTGGTGAGGGCTTCAGCAAGGCAATTAATTGGCTTTTTTAAGATGTACTTTTGCACTGATGTTTGCAATGATCATGAATAACATTTACATAGGGGAGGTGGGGGGTAGTTTCAAACCACTTCATAGAGCTGACTGCACACCAGAGCTGGGGGAGCTGAGTGGGTTCAGAGGCGTGAGAACGAGGATGAACGATCGAAAGGCCTGAAGGCGTTCTTTTTTTAAAAGGTGGTCCCCATTTCAAGTGAAAAATAGTTGTTGTAAATAAAAATGTCAATAGTCCTACACAAAGCCCACAATCTAGTCGTCTGGGTTCCTGAGTCATTCCACCTTCTACCTTTCCCCACCCAAGATATCGGAAATGTTTGAAAAACAGGCTGTGCAGTAAAAGCACTGCAAGAGCAATGGGGCTCGAAAAACTGCTCATCGGGAACACAGCTCGTGTAAATGGTCCCTCTCTCTGGGTAATTCTCCTCAGGGCGTCAAGTGCTTCCCCCAGGAAACTTCATGTTATGTCACAGTGACCCACGGGATGTTTGATCCGACAATGTCTTGAGTCAGATCTCAGTTCTCACAGGTTGGCGATATTTCTGTGTGGTTCCTAGAGACTAATGCAGATGAATAATAACATGCCTTCTATTTAATCAAGCACCTTTCACGTTGGGAGCTTGTCAAAAAGCTTCACAGGATATACTGTAAAGTGTAATAACTGAGTATTTTACAGGTGAAGGTGGCAGACAATTTGTGCATAATAAAGTCCTACGACAGCCATGGCAAATTGACTAATTTTATTAGGGGGATTATTGGCCAAGACAGTGGGGGAAGCTGCCTTCTCTTTTCCAGTAGTGCCGTGGAATATTTAACATCCACCTGACCAGGTAGATGATTCCTGGGTGTAAAGTCTCATCCAAAAGACGGCGTCTCCAAAAATGCAGTACACCCACATACCACACCACATTGAGTGTCAGCTTACACTGTAAGGATTCAAAGTGCTGACAGGAGTTGGTGGGGGCTTGACTCAAAAGGCAAGAATGCTGCCGACTGAGTCAGGCTCACTTGCTTTGCATCCCAAAGAGGTGCGAGGGGCCATTTAAGTTGCTGCTTTCCCAGTGAGAGTGTGTTTTTTTCAATCCAGGTTACTTACAGTGCCACATCCTAAACCACAAATCTCTTTGTTGTATTTTACAGCAAAAGAGTACACAAGAACCCAAGAACAAGAAGTCCAGACGCAGTCAACATTCGGAAGCCAAAGATGAGGTAAGCACAAAGCGCTTAACCAAAAAAAAACGTTGGGGCAAGACAACCTTATGTTATATGGCCTCTCGCGTTTGAAATATTTCCTCTTTGGTTGAAGGTCACACGCATTGCTCAGAACTGCAGGCTCTGATGCGGGCATAATATGCAGTCATAAATTGTACTGGGAGGATTGAAGAATATCAGTCGTAGTCGAAAATATCTGAACTTTAACAATGTCCTTTACTGATTGTACTCATATCTATAGCTCGGTTAAACCATGCAGACTGTTCAAATAGTTATGGTTAATTACACTGTGACTTGTATGCTTTTGATTTTTTTGAAAAATTCCCCTCACTGGAGGATTTATATAGATTTGTGAAACTTGGGGAATCCTGTGAGACAATTTTCATATGAATTGTGCTTATGTTTCTGGGCGGTCTGATTTACTACAAAACATATAGAACCCTTTTTCTTGTCCAATTGCCAACACAGAGGTTTGTTTCATGTGAACTGTTTGGCCGGAAATCAGATTTGAGATCCTAGCATTAAAGGGGCAGTGCTCAAAACCTAGTGAGACACACTGTTCTCTCTCCCTCTCTTTCTCTCTCTCTCTCTCTCTCTCCCTCGTGCCCAACCTGGCTATATATTTTAATATTATTTTTACATAGTTTTTGGCCATAACCCTAGAACTAAATCAACAAAGTTTGCTCATGTTAGAAAGAAACTGACTTGGACAAGGAGTGCTCTGAAGTCATCTTAACTTCTTGTGTGGGTTTTCCTCCCCTTTGATATCCTGAGACAGTGGAAACAGCCGCTTAACCTCGGACTCCGGGTAAATCGGATATAACCCCCGGCCCCCATGCGTTCGCATTCTCACCTATTTTAGATGTGACGGGTTTTAATTTGGACAAAAATCCTGGAGAATCCGAACAAAATGCTGCTCTTGCTGGTGGTTGCCGCTGCCCTCAACTCACTGTGAATTCTGTGCAATTCAGTCCCGAGCGTTTCCGGGACGGAGACGGGTGGAGTCAAATCGCGATCAATCGACCGCGGGACTCCATCCTGCAGGCGGCTCTGGGCTGTCAATCAGCGGCAACCTGTGTGGGGAAGTGGGGGCAGTGACTGGGAAGGGAACCGATTAGCGGGGGCTCTGAGGTGTCGATCACCACAGAGTGAGGTGGAATGCGACCAATGGGAACGGCGATGGAAGGGAAGGCAACATGGCTGAGCGGGAAGGGAAGAGGTAATAAGAGAACGTAGGTTATCCTCGGACGCCGGTTAGTTCGGACAAAACGTCCAGCCCCGATATGTCCGGCTTAAGCAGCTTCCATTGTATTTAAATACTGGTGAATACACCATGGAGCTTGCTTAACTGTTTGTGTAACCGAGGGCAAACCGTTCTGAATGTTGGTAATGGATAGTTGTAGTCAAGCCATCTGCACGTTTCCTGCTTCGACTAGATGTTTGTTCCTTTCTTCCCTTCGCACTCATCCATTCACTCAACTCACTCTCACGTTCACTCTTACACTGGGATATACTCACACACGCGCGGGCATCACAATACTCACTCGTTCTTTTAATTTATAGGACCTGCCTTTCCGAGATCCTTTATAGTTCATCTGTCTCCACCACCCATGTCGATAATTTATTTCCAAAGTCGCGAGAAAGAATAGTTGTTAAGAAGATTCTGTTTCCCCCGTTTTCTAGGAACCAGAACCTGAAATTGAGGCTGTCAGTTCCAGCCAAGAAATACCTACAGTGCCACCCCAACCTGAGAAGCTTTCTGTTGCAACCCAAACCAAGAAGTCAAGTGCCTCCTCACCGAGAATGTTACACCGGGGCACCCAGACCAACAACGACATCCCCTGTCAAAACATGTGCCACGAAAAGTACACCAAAATTTTTAACGATTTTAAGGAGCGGATGAAAGCGGAACACAAACGAGAGACTGAACGAGTTGTGAGAGAAGCCCTCGAAAAGGTAACCAGTCTCAGATTTACTTCCAGGGCAAATATTTTTGTTCGGCCAACTGGGTGTCTGTCTGAAGTGTGCAGAAGATTCCCCGCAGGACAATAACCGGCCAATTAATGGTTCAAATCAAATGAGTCTCTATTTAATGGTTGTGATTCAAGGCTTCATAGCAATGCAAACAGACATAGCACAACAAGCTATATTAAAGTACTTAATATAGTAGTAACTAACGTCAAGAATTGGGTAGTGATCAATTACCTTCTCTGGGAGAGATTGCACCCTCAGCGAGGGTCTAGTGGTCCATCTTCAGCTGTGTTCTGCAGACTCCTTCTCGCCAAACCGGTCTAATAGTCTCTTGTCACACAGCAGCGTGCTGGGCGTTAGTTTATGCTAGACTGATAACAGCCATTTCTTGATGTATGGTCAAAGATATGATCACGTTACAGCTGCTTATCACAGGTGTGATCACGTCACAGCTGCTTATTGCTCGCATGTCACTTATCTGTTATCAGCTGTTTCGTCCAAACTTGCCACCTTACCGGTTGTTTACTCCTTAGGCTGTGCCAGTCCTCGGAACATCTGACTTTTGCAAAATTATGATCACCAATTAACCCTTCCGATCTCCTTACACCACGCTTAAGAGTATCCAAACTAGACTGAGAGTTCAATGAACGGCACCAAACGTAGAAATTCCCATCAGGAATCGAGTGCGCCCTCTCTCCCAGAGTGACCCACCCTGCTTGCCGAATGCTGCCTGGCAGTATTAGGCACAGGTTGGCAAGAGGCAAGGCTGGAGTTTTAACCATTTAAAACCACATGGCTGGCCATTGAAATGCTGTCCAGCTAGAACAACCATACACATTAGGGCTTTGGTTCGCAGGAGATCAGTGGGAAGAAACTCTGCCCCTAGTCCTGCCAAGACCAGTTTTCTAAGATCAGAATAGCTTGTCAGTGATTCTGTAAACCTAAGTGCTGGGCTTTTGGATAACGGTCAACTTCCAATTCCATTATTATACGTGNAAAAAATGGAAATATGTCACGTTGATTTTGAAATTAAAAATCGCTGGTTCTACTTTAACATTAACTTTTAACTTTAACATTAACATTAACTTTAACATTTTTCCTGGTTATTCTAAGACCCCGAGGACCTCTTATTTGGTACCCATGTTGTGTTTCTTCCCGATAATTTTGCCATGACTTGCTACATGAGTAACACACGGCAATAAAGCAGGATGCCACCCATAGGACATAAAATCAAATGGCTGCTTTGAACATTAATACGCATTCCATCCTAAGCCTGACTGAGTTGTGCTGATTGATTGCTTGCAGCTGCGCAGCGAGATGGAGGAAGAGAAGCGCCAAGCGGTGAGCAAGACTGTGGTCAACATGCAGGCTGAGATGGACAGAAAGTATAAGCAAGTGAAGGAGAAGTGCAAAGAAGAGTTCATGGAAGAGATTAAAAAACTGGCTTCACAGCACAAGCAGTTCATCTCCCAGACCAAAAAGAAGCAGTGGGTACGTAATCTTCCAAGCCGACTGGTCTCAAAAAAGATTTATTTTATTCAGTTGGATGTTTGACGCATGCAGAAACCCACCACCACGTTTAAAAGTGTCCAACAACAACAACTTACCACTCATACAGGGTAGCGTCTCAGAGTGCTTAAACCAGGTCGAGAGTGCCATATATGTATGCCACCTACACATCAAAAATTTCCCTTGTTGGTTGATTATGTTTATCACTTCTGAATAGCTAACTTCTGCCCAGGGCTAGGAGGGAGGAAAGTAAGCTTGGGGGATATAACCCTTCAAAAATCAGTCCTTCCTCCACCATCTGATTCTTTGCCTCTTATTCAATCATTGAGAGAAAGTTTTACCGCTTTTTTTTTCATGAACCCTCTCCAACCACGCAAGAACATTTGAACATGTTTGTTCTGCTTTTCCAATCCCTCCCTCTCTCCCTCCTTTCCTGACGATATTTGTCTCCGCTGCCCCGGGGGTAGACTCCCAATACCTTACCCAAATGACCACACTTCATGATGTCTCCTCCTGTCACTTTGACGCGGGCTGGAGACGTGTAAGAATGGGAAAAGTGATTAACCACAGACCCTCAATTCCAGTCCAGAACTCTTTTTTATATATATATTATATATATAAAATATGTGTGTATATATATATGTATATATATGTATATGGGTACGTTTGCTGTGAGTGAAATTGATTTACATTGCAAATGTTTCATGTAAAAACCTCATGGCTGCACAATTGCTTTGGCTGAAATACTCAGATGGAAACTTGTGAAGCAGATTTCACTATTACTAGAAAATGGTGGACCTGAAAAATGTGTTTTAATTTAGAAAGGAATGTCGAGCTCCACTGACGTTTGCCTCTATTCACGTTCAACACACTTATTTATCATTTATGTGTGAGAGCCCTCTTGTGGCACATGTCCTGCGATGCACCTCTTAACATTTTCAGGATTATTCCCTTTTTTTTAAGTGTTTTTTTTCTCTCGACACCTTTACACCTATTTGACATTTGCCAAAACTAATCTTGGAGAAACTCGAGTCCGGAATTCAAAGAAATATCCCAGATGTAATTTATAATCTGAATATTGTTCAGATAAAATTATACATTAAATGCTCCGAGATGCTACCCCATGTGAAGGGCGGTATTGTATATAAAAGCAAGTTGTATATTTATTTCTGCGGATCCTGAGTCGCACAGCTTGTTTTGTGCACGCACCTTTTTAACTGTACAAACTTGTCGTCCTTAAAGGCAATCCCCTGCGTCAATCACAGTTTTTGTTACTACTTTTGATGAATGTGATCTGTACGTGTATAATATTTATGCTTGGTGACAGCGGGTTGTGAGGGTTGGGTGGGTGGCGGGTGGGGCTATGAGGGTGACCGAAGGCACAGTCGAAGAAAAGGGTCTTGAGATGTGACTTGAAGGAGGCGAGGGAGGGAGTTCCAAAAGGTGGGGGGCAGAGAGGCTGAAGGCCGGGCAGCTGATGGTGGGGCGCGTCTGGTCGGGCGGTGGAGGTGGAGCCTGCTGAGCGGACAGGTTGATATGGGACAGGTTGATGATACGATGATCTGGACATTCAACATACTAAAAAGGAGGGTTTTTAAAAAAAAAAAGTTTTTAAAAGAAAGGTTTAGCCTTTCGCGATGCAACTGTGCTTTAATCGAAACGGGGATTCCACCAATCAATTAATCAGCGTTGCAATGGATTTTAACTCAATGTGTGTGTCCTTCTCTTCCTTCCCCCACAGTGCTACAACTGTGAGGAAGAAGCAATGTATCACTGCTGCTGGAACACCTCGTATTGCTCGATCAAATGTCAGCAGGAGCATTGGCACGCCGAACACAAACGGACCTGTCGCAGGAAAAGATGAGAGCGCTCTCTTCCTCCGCAGCCATACCAAGAAGCGGATTGCTTCCTTTTCACAGACCGTGCTGGTTTTATTTTGGAGCCACATTTCTGTGAATTTTGCTTCCCATTTGCACCAGCATTTTAACCTACAACGCTTAAGTTTTTTTTTCCTTTCACTATAATCAGTTCGCCGATCTGTCTCGGCCTGTAATAATTTTAACCAGGTAACTTGTTTCGTGTTTGTTCTTTTACACCAAGTGATTGTTTTGATCAGTACTTCGGGACAGGGTTGACATGACAGGTAATAAACCTGCTTTAAAAAAAAATTAACTTTTAATATTTCCCAACTCTGCTTTTTTATATTTTTCTTATGTATGCTACTTTTATTAAAAAAAAATGAATGTTGATCATGTATTAAAGCAGGGAAATGGGATTTCTAATGAGCTGGACCTTAGAGATGGAATGAACATTTAGTTCTCGTTTTGTAATTTGCACATTTCTTTTTTTCCTAACCCAAATAAGTCCACACGCATGTAAAATTGCCAAATACTACCTTTATGTACCAGTAGGTATGAACAGAAAAATTACAGTGAATTTTGCTTTCTGCATCAGTGTTCACTGAATATCTTGTGTAGCTGTCCGTCTTGCAGTTGACTTTGTATAAAATAAATAAAACGAAGCACTTAGTTTTTCTCAGCAGCCGTTAGGTTTTGGATTGTAATTAGCTGTTGCTGCCTGTTTGCTTACAGTCCTTCTCACCGTAGACAGAATTAAGTAACTGCATGTCAATCCATTTATAAAAGGCATTGTGATTGTGATGGGTCTGTACCTTGCTGAGTGTCTGGTACAAAACACATACCAGTAAATGTTTGTGGTATTGCAGAAAGTGGAAAAAAAAATTAAATAGAATCATTCCAAAGGCTGTTTAAACTTTTACTATTAGCTGCATGAAAGTAAGACACGTGTAACTTTGACTGTTCTGTTTCCATGTCTCGGTGACACCATTGCACCTTCTTCCAGTTAAGCAGTATAAACACTCTGTTAAACATGACTGTGGCCTGATTTTGTTTAAATTATCATTAAATTAATCTGTTCTGGATCATTTTAGACGAAAAGCATTGAAGTGGATTCATCGCTAATGCAGTTGCCATTTGTAACTCCATGGTGTAAGGCTTAGCCACTGCACATTTATCCATTTAGTGTGGCATCGCATTGCAGTTCAATTAGGACATGGCGAATTCTGGGCTTTTTTTAAAAAAAGTTTTTCTTACTGGCAATATATTAAGTCATCTTCTGTGTTTACATTGGGCAATAAATGTATTTCAGAAATGTACTTTGAATGTTTAACTTTTGGTGTTTATTTATATATAAATATATATAATAAAAATAATTGGCAAGGACTATGAAATGTTCGTCTTCCCATCTGGAGAGGTGGGTCTATCTTGGTTGACAGCCCGAGAGGGTCCTGCTTGGATTCTCCGATATTCTGACGGACTAAACGTTGGAAGATGGGTTTCACAACCTTGCATCAAATCTTTAGTGTGAACTCCTCCAGAATGTGGTAAACTCACAAACGTTCCTGCTTTGGCTTCTATTTTCTATTTTCTATAGTTGAGTCTAATCTTTTTTTTAAAAAAAAGGATAACACACATGCATTATACTGGCATACGTCTCAACTCAGTTGTAACAAATAAAATGAAAGATGGTGCCTTGTTGTTTTGTTCTAAGTAAATCTTATATATGTTATGTATCTGCTACAAACCCATAGTGTGAGTCAAGGGAATAGAGGGGCAATAGTAGAAGGAAGGGGGTGGAGACTAGTGTGAAGTATAAATATCAGCAGAGACTAGTTAGGCCAAATGGCTGTAATTTGGTTCTAATTCTATAGAACGCTGCTTACCCCCTTTCTAGGACAGTTGTGCAAAGTTTGGACTCTGGCATCGTCACTCGGGCCATTTTGGCTAAAACAAGCCAAAAGCGGATCAGTTTTTACAACAACAACAGAATTTGTGGAGCGCCACATTTGTATCACGCTTTTCACATCGGGAAGAAGTCCCAAGGCGCTGGGCAATCAGTCTTTCTGACCCGAGCTGGGGGTCGGGGAGGGTGGAGGGCAAGGGGGTGGTGGGGAGGAAGGTGACCGAAGGCACGGTCCAGTCAGTTTGTGAAATTAAAATTAGTCTGACACCCTAATAAATGCTATGTTTATACATGTACAGTAATTAGGATCAACCTTTGGCTTCTATTCCAATTTAATTTTCTTAAAGCAGTCCTGTTAACTGCTTGAACTGTGTAATATCGGATGGATTTACCTCCCAAGTTTTCCCCAGTAAATGTGAGGCACAGGTATGACGTGTGAAACTAGAACGCTGCCACCTCCGCCAGCGCTCAGTAAAGTCTTTTGACGAGAGAAGTATTCGAAATATTTTGTTTTGCTAACAAATTAGAATCGAGAATGGAATTTAAACAGGAGGGAAAATAATCTTCTTTGCCGGAACAATAAGCGATGAGCCAAAGCTGAGAGATGAAATGAAAAGAGGTTGGGAGTAAGTCACTAGAATTTTAAAAGATAAATTAAAAAAAAATGCTTATTTGGATTGATTTAGATTTTCTTTGACGGCAGTAATAATTGTACTGCTGATATTTAGCCACAATGTTAATGTAATAGTCTTTGTTTCAGCATCGCGCTGCTTTAAGGAATGGCAGACTCCGGGGAGATTGGAATTGCCTCGAGCTCGGAACGGGGTAATGAGTTTCAGGACACGCTGACTGTTATTTCCCAGCAATTAACAGCGATTATCGCTCTGTACATGTTTTGTGGTACTGTCGCAAACGTTCGTCATCTGTTCATCACCCAGGCGTCTGCCGTGTACGGACGCTGCTGGTCTGGCTGCGTCAGATTGCCTCGTGTTCCAGCATTGTACAACAATGGCCGCGGTTGTTGAGGTTTTTTTTTTAAGTGTGCAATACCCACGCTGGGGACCAAACACCCAGAAATAGCCCTTAAGTGTAATCCTTGTGTGTTAACTATATGTGGAACGCACTAAGCAGAACACCACATCTGTAATAACCCTTCACCAACTCATGAACACCCATGATCTACAGGATTATTTTTTAAAAGGATTAACTGGAAGTGTGCTGCTGGGAGCTGTTATAATAGTGGATCGAGTGCCAAATTATTATTTTTTGAAGGGATTATTACCCCTGGTAAAGTAATCCGCCAATCGACTTAACACCCTGGTGGCTATTTACTGCTGGGTAAACAGGCGTGTGGAGTAAGGAAACTTGCCTCATTTTCGCCCTCCCCGGGAATCGAACCCAGGTCCTATCGTTTGCGAGGCGAGCGCTCTAACAAATACCCTACAGGACTCTCAACAACGTTTATATCAACAATTTTTAATGCTCTGTCAAGCCGATGTCTGCTCTTATACCTGGGCAGCCTGGGGTTGAGGCACTTTTCTAAGCGGTGAAGAACTTAAAAAAGGATAACACATCTGATAGTTGGTCTATGGCAACCTATCTCCAGTCCAACAAGCAACAATTTTACATTTGTTAAGCGTCGTTCAAGTGCGTGTATGATGTTACAATATCATTGCTTCTCTGAACTTTCCCCTTTTGTTCCTCGTAAGCTTCAATTACGAGGTACCATATGGTCCAGCCAATATGTTTGTTATCCGATATCAAACCATCGACAACTCTAATTCATTCTTTCCAAGACCTCGCAACCGTAGAACTCCTTACCTCTCAATCTTGGATATTTGATGTAGCGGGGTGTATTGTAATAATCCTTGCATTTAGAGTTTGACAGAGTGGAGTCCTGTAGCTCAGTGGTTAGAGCACTCGCTTTGCAAGCGAGAGACCTGAGTTCAATTCCAGGCAGAGGGCGAAACCTTGGGCAAGTTTCCTTACTCCACACAGAGCCTAATAATAATCCCTCCAAAACCAAAAACAATAATAAATTGGTCATTTTCAATCCATATGACTGTTTGTGGGACATTGCTGTGCGCAATTGGCTGCCGCGTTCGCCCACAAATATACAGTCAATTCACTTTACAGTGTGTTCTGTGAAGCGCTTTGGGACGTCCTCCCGACGTGAAAAGCGCAATATCAAATGCAAGGATTATTATTATTATTATTATTATTATAACATCTCACCTAAAGGACTGTACCTCCAAGAGCATTGCACTCCCCCAGCATCTCACTGGATTGTCATCGTAGACTTTATGAGTTCCAAGTGCTAACTTTGTCCAAAATTCTGATTAATCTTTCCAAAGCTTTTCAACCTTGGCTTTGTCCTGCCCGACTTGTGTTGGGGCTTCACCTAGGTTTCTTGAGCTCGTAAGGCACCGCGTGAATCAAGTGCCCGTGTTTCGGTGTGCAGAACAATCATTTCAGGTTACTCTCATACCAATAAATACATCTAAAATATCAGATATACAAATTGAACTTAAAAATATATGAACTCCGTTGACCTGACTCAAAATGTTCATGAGACCACCAGCCAGACCCGGCGGAGTGGAGGCAACGGGCACTGTTGTGAGGAGCGAGGAGGTCAGAGAGGTGGGTGGGTGGGGGGTGTTGCAGAGGAGTGGAGGGATTTGAAAACGAATGAGGATCTCGAAATCGATCTGACAACACCTGGCAACCTTTTCCGATTACCCTCTGGACAAGGAAACATTTCCGGGTGCCTGCCCTGAAACGGTCCTTTGGAACTATAACGCACGGCCTCTTGATCTCCTGTCTCAGTGCATCAAAATTAGACTCGATAGCGAAGAGAGAGAACAAAGCTGCGACCCCACGCGCGCAGCGCACACAGGCGTGTCGGAGAACGTCAGGCTCGAGAAAAAAAAGAGTAGAAATCCACACACAAAAGGAAGGAAAGTTAATGATTACGCAATTGCTATGAGCTGCTGCGCCAGTACAAGTGGAAAGCTCCACCACTGCTGCACTATCCGGTCAAAAGAATTTAATGTTGAGGTACATAACCACTGCATTCAGGGATAACAATAAGAATCCCTTCCCCCCCCCCCCCCCACCAGCTCAAAAAAATGTTCCAGAAAACAGGCAAACAGCCCAAATCTCGGGAGCGCCCTCTGTGAGCACATGGCGTTCACGATGTTCTACGGCTGACAGCAATTGGGAGAGGAACTCGGGCCTGCGGTTACGTAACTATTGTTTCTATCGTGTTACTATCGAACCCAGCAGCAGGACCTTTCCCGGAGGACTCTGCGATAAAGCACCAGCTCGAAAACGCCGAAAAATCTCACAGTCGTGCAATAAATAACAATCCCGACATTGGATTTGGTGCCTCATCAGCTCGTCAAGATGTCTCGAAAGCGCTTCGCAGGATTTTAATAACAATAAAAACGCAAAACCACTGCAGGTCCTGGAAATCTGAGACCGTTCTGACGAAGGGTCGTGGACCCGAAACGTTGACTCACTTTCCTTTCTCCATAGATGCTGCCCGACCCGCTGAGCGTTCCCAGCCAACTTCTGTTTTTAATAATAATAATTTGATACAGCAGCTTATCACATTGAAACACCTCAAAAGAGTTTCGCAGAATATACCGGAGAGAGAATCGACTATTTTGTGGCCGAAACGCGCAAGCGAAAAGGCCCAATTGCGCACAGCGGCGTCCCACAAACAGTCGTGGATTGAGCGACCACACTTGTTGAAATGTATTTTTCTATAAGAGAATTTTACGGTGATGTGTTGTAACCGTGTATTTTGTAGGAGAACGTGACAGCCAGTTTGCACGCAGCATTTATCCCACAAACAGCCATGAAGTGATGATGACCAATGATTTTTTTTAAATCTCGAGGGAGTTGATAAAATTCTACACGCTGTCGGGCACGTACGTTCACGTAGCTAAACGTGCCGCACACCGGGCACTAAATTAATTAGGATGATTTCTTTATTTTAAAAAAAAGAACCTTTTCGAGCAATAGTACGTTACAGCGCAGAAAGCATTCCATTCGGGCTGTGGTGTCTTTTGCTAAACATGTTTTCGCATCAAGCCATCCAATTTGTGACGATGATAATTCCTTGGAGTAGGTTTCGCACCTTTTCACATTTCTTGGCACTTCGCAGAATTTAACCGAAGGGAACGTGACTGTTTGTAAGTAAAATTCAGCAGCCAATTTGCGCACAGCGATGCCTCACAAACAGCCACGAAGTAAACAACTGATTATATCTGGAGGAATTGTGGGCTATAATTCTCCGAGAGAATTTCTCTTCTCATTTCAATCGGTGTCATGGGATCCTTGATGTCCACTCGAGCAGGCGGGCGGGACCTCGGTTTAACTGTTTAACGTCTCTTTAACATTGTGTCAGACAGTCAGCCCTGCGCTGGATTGTCAATCCAGACTACGTGATCAGGCGAAAACGTGATAAGGCGCTATATCAAATGCAAGGACTATTATGTGAGCTCAAATCCCGATGTGGAGTTTGAACCCATAATAATAAGAATACTCCTTATATTTGATGTATCACGTCATTCTTCCACATGTTTCAGTTGTTAGTCAGTGTACTGTAGGCCAACAATATGGGAGTAACAGGACTTTGTGGACACCCTGTAGTTAAACACAAATAACAGATCCCTTGCTTTGCTGGCTGGGAACCCTGCCAGCGAAAACAAGTTACCACAGTCCGAGTCTTTCTTACATACACCGACAGTTTTTTTTCCCCCCCCATTTAAAATGCGGCACATTCAATTTGGTTTGGATGCTCACAAACAAGGTGAAAGGGGGAGGCTGTCCACAAATTGTTATTGCGGAATTTTTGTTGAATGGTGGGATTAAATGCGTGTGTCAACCTGGCCCAGTCGGTAGCCCTCTCGCCTCTGAGTCAGAGGGTCAATGGGTCATTAATTGTATCTAGAAGTACTCAATTGTACTCAGCACAGGTGTTCAACTGTGTTTAGACATCCAGAGCATCATTTAGATAATGATCCGTCGCCATGTTCACTGCAACATCTTCTGTAACACGATGGACTGGCGTGACGTGGAGAAATGCATCTCTGACGGCTTGTTTCTACTCCTCCGTTGTCTCATATGACTGTTTTGTAACAGGGGGTAACAGGACTTTGTGGACACCCTGTACATTAAAAAAGGGGTGGGAGGGGGAGGGGGAAGAGGTGGGGGTTTGGGGGCGACAACCCTTCACATCAAAATGAATCCTCGAATGAGAATACGTCTCACCGAGGGCACGTTCCGTGTTCTTACCAATTTATCAATCAGTTTGGTTAACTCCCTGCCTCTCAGCTCCTAACCCGCTCCACGTTCCAACAGGTTGGATTTCTGACCGGCTGCTGTGGACAGAATGATGAGTGGGAGAGCCCGAGGCTCTCGTAGTCAATTGTACATCACACAGTACGGCTGAGCTGCTCAAACAGTCGACTACGCCAAGACCAGCACTGGAAACAATGCTCTCCCACCTCTGCCCCTCTCTTCCCCTGGATACACAGCTAAAGACCGACTTCCCCCATACCCTCCCAGGCCACACAGCTTGACACTGAGCCCCCAGCCCTCACGCTTCACAGCTATAGAAAGAGCCTCTGGTGACATTCCCTTCCTCACACAGAGACACAACAGACCGTCACCCCCACTGTCCGCCATCCACCATCATACACAGGCATCACTTAACCCCCCATATTCTCCACTTTCTTTTAGAGGCGTCCTGATGCTGGTCCCTTCACTTGTGTTTCTCAATGAAAAAAAAGACATAAGATTACCGATTGGTTGGTCGGATAACGAATCGAGTCTAACACTCTCTGACACTCCCTGTGAGCCTCTAATAAAAATATGCAGGTCAAAAATTCTCCTTTGAATAAATGTTCCTCTGGAATAAAAACTCCCATTAAGAGGATGCGAGTTAATTGGGGAGTTGACCAGATCCCAAAGGAATTTCCGGTTGAGTATATTCAATTGTCCGTTAACGAGGTTTTAATATTATGCCCCAAATTTAGTCTTGCAAGAAAAATCCACGCGCAGTACATTTTTCGTTCAGGGAGTGAGTGACCTTCGATTTTTTTTGAATGGAAAGGTTTGCTCAAGGAATTTTTTCAACCAGAGAGTTGTTGGATAGTGGAGGCGGTGGTTTGTGGATGTCAAGAGGGAAGTAGAAAGGTATGTATGAAAGAGAGAGGGGCTTGAAGGGGTTTGGGGATAAAGTGGGCAATGGAATTGAATGAATCTTGCTCTCTGAACCGGTATGGACTTGTTTGACTGAATGACCTCCCTTCTCTGCTGCTATGTTTCCAGGTGAGGGATGTTAGCACTGGGAAATGGAACACTTCATCACTTTCAGCAACCAATGCTTGAGTGCCAAGGAGGTCCACATCTCCTTTAACACAGGTTTGGATAGAGAAACAAACATCCCTCAACTCGGCGCCAAACCGTACCTTAACTGCAGTTAAAACACTTAACTTTAACTTAATTTCTGATAAATTAGCCTGCGATTGAAGGCGGGTAAATTCAGAACAAATCTGCGGAAGCACTACTTCAGTGAGCGAGTAGTGAAACAGAAAGTGTCGATTCTTTCAAGAATAAATCAGATAGATTTCCGTAAGTAAATAATATTTCAGAACATAACATATAGTTTGGGACAGGACATGTCACACCACTGCCAGGATGGCCAGAAGGCAAACTGGATGGACCTTAGTCTTCCGCCTTATGTTCTTATGCAGCCTCCAAAGAGCATCTTCTCTCACGCCAATCTGAGATTTTCCAGGTATTCCTGAGTCAGATTATAACTGAAATGTAAAAAAAATAAGACTAATAACCCTGGCATTTGGTGTAGTGCCTTATCACATCATCAAAATCTCCTCAAAGCACTTCACAGGATTTACTGTGAATTGGTTGTGTATTTCATGGGGAAAACTCAGTTATCAATTTGTGTGTGGTGATGTCCCAAAGACAGCCATGAAGTAAATGACCAATTTTTTTGTGGGGGACTGTTAGCCCGGACGCTGGGAGAAACTCCCTTCTCTTTTTGAATCGTGTCATGGATCTTTAACGTCCGCTTGAATAGGCAGCTAGGACCTGGGTTTAACATCTCATTTGAAGGACAGGACCTCTGAGAATGCGACACTTCCCCATCAGCCTCGATTACGAGTTCAAAGTCCTGACATTCACAATGCCCATCAACAAATTCTGTCACGCAAACTATGGTATGAGCATTTACATTCCACAACACAAATGCAAAGCAAATAACAAAGCCGCAAAATAAAGCTAATAAATTGGCGTTTAAGACCATTGGTGTTCCAAAACACCCCGTGGTTTTACTTTAATGTGTTTGTCTGAAATATGAGCAACAAACTCGCTTTTGTCTAGGGCCCGTCAGGCAGGATAGCATCTCGGAGCAGTCAGGTGGGAGGAACTATCCTGTGTGTAGCCTGGCTGTACACCATTGAGAATAAAGATGATGCGTCCAGTATGGAATTGCTCAGCTCTGATCAAAATACAACACAATATACCAAATTACATTTGTAAAGCGCCTTTCACGTTCGGGAGGACATCCCAGGGCGCTGGACGGTCAGAGATTTGGACCCGAGCAATGTCGGGACTTGGAATCACGAAGTCTAAGCTGACTGTGAGGGTGTTGCGTTGTCAGAGGTGCCGTCCTTCAGATGAGACTTTAAACCAAGGTCCCACACATAAAACTGGTCGCTCACCTCGTGGCTGTTCGTGGGACATTGCTGTGCGCAAACTGGCTACTGCCGGTTTCACCCACAAATTACACAATCAAATTCACTTTACAGTATATCCCGTGAAGCGCTTTGAATCGTGATAAAAAGTGCTACATCAAATGGAAAGGTTATTGGAATCACAAATGGTGGCTCGGCCGCGACAACGAGCCCTGAAGGGGGCGCGACACAAAAAAATGTTTGTATCCCACAAAGCGCTTTGAGAAACCCTCCCGATGTGAAAAGCGCTAATATCAAACGAGAAAGGATTAGGATTTTTAAAACGCCCCTGGGAAATGGAGCCCAAAATAGTCGCGTAGGTTTAAACGGATCGATTACCACATTCAAGAGCGATTAAGTTATTTGCGTTAGTATCAAAGTTTAATGAATCGTCTCATGTCTCAAGTGTTTCGAAAATCGCAGACACGAATCCTATCTTTTAGTTATCATGGCAACAAGTAATTAAACCCAGCAGTGTTGTCATCTTCTCCTATTAGTTACGCACAGGGGCAATGAAACACTGAACCTTTGGGGAAATTATCTTGGTCCAATCTTGCAGATCGTACTGTACCAATCGCGCTAAGCCAACAAGCGATACGACATCAGGCTAATCTGTTCGCACTGTTGAATGAAAACAGCAGCAAGATGAGGTATCTTCAGAGCAACAAAAATAAAAGCTTTTATTTGTTCATTTGAATATAAAACAGGCGTTATCACAGATGTACAAAGCGTACTGGTGATTTAACATACAAGAAAGATTGCTGTCCTTTGCACAGGAAAATCCACTGTGATTGGTTGAGTACATGAAATTCTCTACCAGTCACCAGACTATAATACGACTCAATGCTGCTAACATTCAACTGATAAAAGGGACAGTTTTCCCTTGGGTAAAGTGTCAAGCAGGATTAATATAATAACAAGCACCGTGAGGAATCTGATCCCTTGTTTTTGACGTTGTCTGATCTTCACATCCCTTTCCCAATTCTGTGCATGTGCATCAAGTTCGATTATACGGGAATTCTTTTTTTTTTGTTTCACTTCAAAGCACGAGATCACAAGACAGACAGTTTTTATACATTCTAACGCATGGTAAGATTTCTAATACAGGACAAGCCTTCTTTATTGCTGAGTCTGGTTGCTTCTTCCACTCCCACGACGAAACAAGAAACCTAGTTTACTACAAGTAGTAAATGTTAGACTCTCTTTACATATGGCAGGCAGCAGAGGATGCAACAAATGCGATCGGAAATTATTACGTCAATCTTACGCCGACACTTCGCCTGATTGTGTTAGTTTGAAAAGGTTTGGGCCTGATAAAAAAAATCAACAGCGCGACAACCAGTGAGTGCTCTGTAATTCCACTTTACTTCCTTATTCATTAACCGGACGTCTCTCTCTCTCTCTCTCTTAGTTCCCATTAATCGGACAAATATGCAGCGTTGAGGGGGAGCCCCAGGGTTCAGTCCCCAGAAGAGTGCAGGTTTGGGGTTGATCATCGCCATTCCATCAGCCATGATCTTATAGAATGGCGGAACAGGCCGCAAAGGGCTGAATGGCCTTCTCCTGTTCCTATTTTCCTTGTGTTGGTCATCGCGGTAACCGGGCGAGTTCTGTCAAGGGTGTAGTGAGTGCGTGTGGGAGAGAGGTGCTTGAAGGTGGACAGGGGGCGCGGAGTTGGACAAAGTGGGGTTGTGGGTGGGGTAGTGGGTGGGGGGGGGAAACAGGGAAGTCAGATGCCACTCAACTCTTTTGACAGGGTCAAACAGCATCTCTCGACAGTCAATTGCACGACCCACTGGTTCTAATGCAGTAGAATTATTATTCCAACATTAACGTACACCCTCCTGGAGCAGACGAGAGGTGATACATATCTTATATTATGCGTCTGTGTGCATATCGGGTCATAACAAGTTATGCAGAAAAAAGTAGTCTTCATATATATGGCAGGAACAGAAATTTTTGTAAAAATCTGATACGTTTCAATGGGTTTTTTTTCAGCAAAAATGTAAACTGTAGAAAAATCAACACTTATTCTTGTTACTGGTTTCTTACACCCTTCCATTTTTAAACGTAGAGTTTCAAAGTGGCGTGTGTCGTACTGGCAAAAATTAGCTCCATTTTCAGACACCACTTTGATTAACGTTCGGTTTAAAAAGAATTCTCTTTTGCCAAACCGTTGACAAATCGAGTAGAAAGCTTCACGTTGAAAACAAACAGAAACACAGTTAGCAGCAGCAAAAGTGATCAAAGCCGTCAATAAATAGCTGTCCGTTTAGAATTCTACGTTAAGTCACACTAAGGTATTAAGCTTATACACATCTGGGGAAAAGAATATTCACGCACACACGCACACATACACGCACACTCACACACGTGCGCAAACACACACAATCTACTCTGTTTAACCTGCCACATGTGGAGAGCCTAACAACATTAGTGTATGTGTGCACATGCCAACACAAAGTTATTAATGAAAACCAGCCATTCTGGCACAATACAATTTTGAATTTTTTTATTATTTTTTTTTAAATAGTGCACTTTAACCTCAGGTAATTGACAAGCATTTAAAAACGTCCTCAGACCTTCCCTGGTTGATAACCTTCTGGGGGAAGGTTTGGCTTGCGAAGCCGGCAGCAACTCACATGGGGCCGAGAGGCTGGGCCTTCGAGGCAGACTTTTGAGTGAATAATTTGACCGTTTTTTGTTTTTTTTTTGTTCGTTAAAAACAGGGGGACACCATGCGAGTAAAGAACTACTGCATTTTGTTTCCTTCCAACTTTCCTTCCTGTTGGTAAAATCATAGATCTGTCGCGATACCTCCTATATACTGTGCTGACGTGAAGCAATCCACAAAAGGTAATGCAACACATTTGCCTCTTATTATCATCATTATTATTATTATTATTATTATTATTAGCAAACATTTAAAAGAGTAAAACATTCTCGGATGTCTTCTCTTATAGACTTCTAAAGAGAACAAAATAAATTAAAACTGTTTTTGTACATAATTACATGATATGAAGTTACTCAGTATTTTTTTTCTCTCTCCTTTTCGTCGTACAACGGTATCATCACACAAGTGAAAACATAACCAAATATCTCCTTTTCTTTTTTGGGGGGGAGGGGTGGGGTGGGTGGGGGGCAATCTCCCCATTTCCCCCTTTTAGGCCACACCGACAATCTACGCCCACATTGTCAGGGCAGTAGAAACAGCCTCCATCTCTCTGTCTCTTCCAAGATCGCTGAGACCTGCTTTGAGAAGGAGCCCGTAATTCAGACTCATATCCAAGGTGCTGACAGGGAGAACGTAACTTTTGTACCTCCTAATATCAAATACCAGACACATATGAAAACGGGGGCAGGGAGAGGAGAGGAGAGGAGAAGAGAGGAGGGGGAGAGGTTGGGGCAAACTGTCCTGTCAGTTAATTATAGGTAGAAGGTTCCTTCGACTGCAATTTTCGACAGCTTGGTTTTTTTTTTTTTTGGATCCATTTTCAACAAGAATCAACAACTTAAAATACTCGCTTTTGCCACAGGTCGTGAATACATTAAAAAGCACCCCCTTGGAGGGTAGATTAAAAAAAGGGATAGAAGCGACTTCAGCTGATAGAACTTAAAAATACAGAGCGCAGAAAGTACACTTACTTTTTAAAGCAGTTTTTTATCGTCTGACAAGCAAGAAACAAGCCCGACTCAGGGCTCGTGTACTTCTCAATTGTTCCCTTGCCTGTTTTAAGCGTCAGTCAGTGGTAACGAAGGAGCGGTTTCACATCTTCTGTGGCGAGTTGGGAGTGCTTGGTAGTGCAGAAAGTGTCCTTCTGTGGAGCAAGTGTCGTCTTCTTCGTTCGTCCGCACATTTTGTGGTGAACACCAAAAATCTTTTTTTTGTTTTATACAGTATATATATATACATACACACACAGTCAGCGGAAGTCTGTCCTCGAGAGGCTACATGTTGTAAGCCACGTAAATGGGATCGAGTTGGTCTGCCAAAAAGCCATCCCTCAGATGCATCCGCTGTTTCTCTCCGCGGGAGTTGATGGGGATCACTCCCACGTCCACCACCACCACCACTCCCACGATCAGGTAATGTTCCTCCAGGACCACGTTCGTCACCAGAGGAACCAGGTCCAAGGCTTCTTGTTCGGATCCGTCCAATTCCACCACCACCACCAGCAGATTCGTCCAGGTAAACACAGCGCTGGAAGGGAACGCGGCACATATAACCACCCTTACGATCCTCGCGTTCCACACAGCGGCTTTCAATGACGACAATAACGGCTTGGGTTTATATAGCGCCCCACAGGCAGGGTAGCGTCCCGGAGCACTTTAAGCCTGGAGGATCTCCCTTCACGTCTGGAGGACGTCCCAAGGCACTGGGCAGTCAGGAATTTGGACCCGAGCTGGGGGTTGGGTTCAACGGGGAGAAGGCAGGGAAGGCAGGGGTAGGAGAGTGGCCGAAGGCATGGTTGATGAGGAGGGTCTTGAGACGTGCCTTAAAGGAGACAAGGGAGGGAGCGAGGTGAAGGGAATGTGGGATGAAGTTCCAAAGGATGAGGGCAGAGAGGCTG
Organism: Callorhinchus milii; assembly: GCF_018977255.1. NCBI lineage: Eukaryota > Metazoa > Chordata > Chondrichthyes > Chimaeriformes > Callorhinchidae > Callorhinchus > Callorhinchus milii. The sequence goes on along the minus strand of NW_024704743.1, from coordinate 4,814,067 downwards.
AAGGCCTGACCACTGATGGTGGGGGTAGGCCAGGTGGGGGACGTGAAACAGGAACGAGTCTGCTGAGCAGAGGGAGTGGACAGGTCGATATAGGGTCAGCAGGTCACCGAGGTAGGGAGGAGCAAGGCCATGGAGGGCCTTGAAGGCGATGACGAGGATTTTAAACTCTATCCTCTGGGGGATGGGGAGACAGTGGAGTCGGGCGAGGGTGGGGGTGATGGGGTCACGGAGCCTGTTGCGGGAGGGGGCAAGAGCCACAGAGTTCTGGATGATCTGCAGCTTGTGGAGGGAAGAATAGGGAAGGCCGACAAGCAGGGAGTTGGCGTAGTAGAGCCTAGATGTGTTGAATGCATGAATGAGGATCTCGCGGGCCTGAAGGGAGAGGCAGTGGTGTTGCAGAGCGGGTCATGGCACAGAAGTGGGAGAGAAAGAACAGTTGAGGGTCAAACAAGACCCCAAGTTTCCGGACTGGCTCAGTGAGTTGGAGTGTGCGTCCATGGATGGTGATGTTGTCAGCGCCTGAGGTGAGGAGGCGCTGACGGGAGCCAATCAGGAGGGCCTCGGTCTTGTTGACGTTGAACTGAAGAAAGTTAGCTCTCATCCAGGACTTGATGTCTGACAGACATTTTGTCAGGACAGCAGTGGGTCCTGGAGTCGACCAGTCGAGGGTGGAGAGAGGACGCAGGTGGAAGCAGAGAGATAGAGTTGGGTGTCATCCGGAAGTTGACCCCATTTTTGCTCAGGATGTTAAGGGTGTTTCGTGCTTTTTGGTTTTGGGACATAAGGGGTGGAGGGGGTGGGTGGGGGGGATTTCAAAAGGTTCTCCACTCGCTTGAGTGGTCTGTTTAATTAAGGAATCCATTACCAAATGCCGCAAAATTGCCCCCCACTGAACGTACGACATGGGTGGTTATGGAATGTGCCACCTACCACTCGGTGATGCTCTTGTGGGCACGAATCACGGATGTTTCAATGTCGATAGGGTGATACCTCATCCCCCGCAGTTCCATCGCTTCGTCCAAGGCACCCACAACATACAAGGCATCGTGTCGCTCTGTCAGAACAAAGCACGGCGCGTCAGACACAGCGAAGCATAGCTTCTGGGATAGACAGAGCCAGGGCGCAGAGAGAAGGGGATGCAGAGGAGGGTGGAGAGAGGATGCAGAGAAAGGACGTGAGGAAGGTGGAGATCGGACGCAGAGGAGGGTGGAGAGAGGATGAGGAGAAAGGATGTGAGGAGGGTGGCGAGAGGACGGAGAGGAGGGTAGAGAGAGGACGGAGAGGAGGGTGGAGAGGACGGAGAGGAGGGTGGAGAGAGGACACAGAGAAGGGTGGAGAGAGGATGGAGAGAGGATGGAGAGGAGGTTGGAGAGAGGACGCAGAGGGTGGAGAGAGGATGGAGAGAGGATCGAAACCAATGAGCCAACCAAGGATAATGGGATAATATCTGGGATATTCCGAAGCGCTGAATGCATTTACTGGAATAAACTCAAGAAGGTCGCGCAAACTGTTCTACCCGTGCGTCAGGACTGGGGTTTTACTTCGGCTGCTCCGAGTCGGGATTTAGCAGGAACTCCAGCCGCTGAGGGGGTGAGTCAACATTCACATCAGTAAGTTGGCGTTCGGTCCAAAAAAAGACGCAGCAATGTATTTGCACGGAAGATATCGGGAATCGACTTGGGCAGAGTGATCTGCTGAGTTCTATTGTATTAGATGGGTGTGCGAATTGGTGCATTTGTGCGTGTGTGTGTGTGAACGTGTACCTTTGCTAAGCAGCGACTTATCATGGATTATCTGTCCGCACAGATTCAGGGACGTGATGTCCCTGAGCGGCTCGATGGTTTAAAAAAAAGAGTAAAGTAAACCCAGATCATTACTTTAGGAACGCATCAAGCCAAGAGACAAGTAAAGCAAAAAGGGTTTCGGATTGCCAAGGGGGATTTCAGGACGGACGCTGGGAAGCAATTCGTTACGCAGAAGGCAATCAATGATTGGAACGCGTTGCCAGGAAAGTTGGCAGAGGCCAGGACAACACGAGACTCATTTGAAAAGCAGCTTGATGCCGTGATGGTGGGGGAGTGGGGGGTGGGGGGGGGGGGGGGCGGAATGGTGGGGGAGAATATTCTGGAGGCATGAGATTGGATGGACCAAAGAGTCTTCTTCATCCAGGCCAACCTTGTGAGCGGATGCAGTTTTTGTGTTTTACTGGACAGCCGGGTGTTCGAACAACTCTTGGCCCTGTGTGTAGCAAGATCTCCCCTCTGTGGGCATTGCAGGTCAAGAGCAAAAAAACATTTACGTGGAAGATTCTTGGCCAGAACGCCGACAGAAACTCGCTTCTCTTTTCGAGCAGTGCCATGGGATCTTTATCATCCACCCAAACAGGCAGGACGGGTCCTGGGCTAAACATCTCATCCGATGGACTGAACCTTTGACAATTCAGCACTAGCCCACCACTACTACAACGACAACTTGCATTTGTATAGCGCCCTTCATGCAGGGGTCAGCATGCCAGAGCACTTGAGGGTCAACCTAGACTGGGGGGTGGGAGAGTTTGAACCCATTTGACTGAGTCGTCCAACTATAACACACCCACTTTATACTACCGCAATTCCCGGGCTTACCTCCGTTTGCATCAGTGAGGTCAGTCCGTCTTAGGAAGCCCAGGTAACCAGTCCGAGCCCACACCGTTTGAGTGTCTCCGAAACTTAGGCGAGAGTTGAAATGGTCCGACTGGAGCGACTCGTCTCCGTAAATGGTGAAATACCCGCTCGCGTTGTGCGCACTGTGAACCCAAATCTGCGCGATAAAAAGGCAAAAGATCCGGGTCAGGGACTTGCGGCCACGGAAGCTCCCGCTTTGGAATCCTCACCAGGGAAATCAAAGGGTTTCTGATACCATCTCACCCCCCACCCTCCCCCCCACCTAACCGTACGTTTCCGCCACATGCAACGCAACAGCGGCTCGAGAAATAACACCAAATTGCGTCGTGTTAACTCGCGTTCTAGACGGTGTTAATACTCCGGGCGTTGAGAGGATGCGCTCACGGAGATCACCGATTGAGTTGGCTGCCAACTGAACTCACTCGGGCTCCAGCGACCGAGCATTGGATGCAGAGCGCGACCACCGATGGACAAAGCAGCGAGGAGGAGCTTGCCCGGCAATTCCAGCAGTTACCCCAAAACTCACCCTTTGGTCCCCAGGCCTTGGCTTTTGCCAACCTAACCTCTAATACTCTACGGCATTAGTTGAGCAGGATGCGTCCCTCAAGGGTTGAGAATGCACGCAGGGGAATTTGCACACTTATGTGGAGCGCTCAGTTTGGTTTGGACCCTCTGAATCACGACGATAGGTTTCCACGTGTGTCCGACAAATTCAGAAGGTGACGTTCAAACGTGCTCTGCCTCCGCGTCAGTCGATGAATCCTATATTCATGACGTATGATAATGACATCTCAAATGTCTGCCTCACCTCTCCAAGATGTGAATCGCCCAGCGGTCCTTTAGTTTCTGGGTTAGCGATGATTATTCGCACGCCAGGTAGTATCTGCACAGCGATAACACAAACGCAAGGATTATCAACCACAACAACTTGCATTTATATAGCACCCTTCACGCACAGTAGCACCCCAGGGCGCCTATTGTCATTATAACATCACGGAGGCTACAATATACCCACAAAATACAGTCACCCCGCTTTATGTTGTGTCCTGTGAAGCACTTTGAGACCGCTCAACGACAAGATAAGGCGTGGTATCGATTACGAAGATTATCACTATCTTCCTCAAACACACAGACTTTTTCCTTAATCCCTTGGAAAGGGATCGAATTTATGGTCAAAATAGAAGGTTTTAAAGCAGGCTTCAAATGTAGGGAGGGAGGGCGGGAGCACAAGATGCTGGTGCTCCTGCCTTTAGGAACTGGTCACAGGAACTGCTGGCGTGTTTCACTCCCATCGCAGAGTGAAGCCCACCAGAGCAAACTGGGAACGGAGTCGAGATCGAATTCCAATTCAAGATCCTCGTCCTCACTTTCAAGGCCATCCATGGCCTTGCCCCCTCCTACCTCTCTGACCTGTTGACTCCCTACCAACCTGCCCACTCCCTCCATTCATTGGGCTCTGGCCTGCTCCATGCCTCCCGCCCGACCCACCCTACCATCGGTGGCCGGACTTTCAGCCTCTCTGCCCCCACACTCTGGAACTCCATCCCACGGTCACTTCGCCTCGCTTCCTCCCTCGCCTCCTTAAAGGCCGGTCTCAAGACCCTCCTCTTCGATCGTGCCTTCGGTCACCCTCCCACCTCTCTGCCTTCCCTCACCTCTACCCCACCCCTCCCCCCTGCTCGGGTCCCGACCCCTCACTGTCCAGCGCCTTGGGACGTCCTCCCGACGTGAAAGGCGCTCTATAAATCTAATTTTGTTGTTGTTGTTGAGTGAACTGGGAGCAGAGTGAGGTGGATGTGATCTAGTCAAGATAGGAAGTAAGACGGTTTGATTAAGTACGTTGTCTGTGCTGTAGCTGCCCTGAGGGGTGTTTAAAGGTAATATTGATGAATTGCGTGTCCCTTTCTCCACCCACTTAGGCAATGATTACTTTTCTACGCCCGCCCACCCCATCTCTCTCTCTCCGTATCGACCAGCTGGGGAGTTGGGATCAGGAGGGGTGGTGAGCAGGGAGGGTGGGGGGGGTTAGGGGAGGCCCATCACTCACCTTTCCAGACTCCATTAGCGGCAGGCTGTGAGGAGAACCTCGTTCCACTAAACGAACCCTGCAGACAACAAAAAACACACGAACGTTACATCCTACTGTTCTGTTCTGTACTGCACTACACACTGCCCTGCGCTCTGGGCAGAGGTAGCGTAACAAGCGCCATTTACACGTGGGGAGGACGTGTCAAAGCACTCCACGCGCCTGGCCCGAAATGCAAACGATCTGCTGTGATATATCAATGGCGGGACGATAGACCGAAACAAAACGTTAACCATCACGGGTCTGGTGGAGCTCTATACGCGCCAGCCTGGCTCGGTTGGTAGCGTCTCGCCTCCAAGTCAGAAGGTTGTGGATTAAACACCCACCCCTCTCACCCACCACACACCGACACACACACGCACGCACACACACAGTCTATGCTGATACTCCAACTCAGCGCTGGAGGTATATACTGTTGTCAGAGATGCCATCTTCAAATGAGACGTTAAAACCGCACTCCCCCACCCCACCACCCGCCCTCTGTGTCTGTTCAGGTGGATGTTAAAGATAATAAACAAGAAGAATCCTCGCATTTTTGATACAGCGCCTTATCAAGTCTTCCGAGACGTCTCAAAGCGCTTCACAGAATATACCGTAAAGTGAATTGACTATGTTTGGGGGGCGAAATGTTTTTCATTGGGGCTATTCAAACCAAGAAGGGAGTTTCTCCCAGTGTCCTGGTCAACCGTGGCTCCAGTTATAATTGATCACTGACTTCATTTCATGGCTGTCTGTGGGATATTGCTGCTGAGTCCACCTGAAAATATAGAGTTACTGCACTTTCCAGTAAATCCCGAGATGTCTCGACGACGTATTAAGATGCTATATGAAATGCAAGGATTGCTAGATATGTACCCTCATATTTCTTCCCTTAGATAAAAAATATAGGGGCATAGAGTGCAAGAGTCAGGAGGTTATGATTAACCTACATAAAACACTGGTTAGGCCTCAGTTAGAATACTGCGCCCAGTTTTGGGCACCGTACTATAGGAAGGATGTTAAGGCATTGGAAAGGGTGCAGAGGAGATTTACGAGGATGGTACCAGGAATGAGGGACCTTGATGATGAGGAAAGGCTGGAGAGACTGGGATTATTCTCATTGGAGCAGAGAAGGTTACGAGGAGACCTAATAGAGGTCTTCAAAATCATGAGGGGATTTGGTAGGTTAGAAAGGGAAAAACTGGTGGGTGTGTCGGTGGCTCGAGGTCACAGATTCAAAGTAGTCTCTAAAAGAAGCAGAGGGGAGAAGGAATTTTTTCACGCAGCGAGTTGTTCGAATCTGGAACGCGTTGCCTGAAAGGGCGGTCGAGGCCGATTCGATAACTACTATTAAAAACGTGGTGGACGGGTATTTGAGGAGGACGGGTTTGCAGGGCTATGGGGAAAAGGGCTGAGGAGTGGGATTGACGTTACATTGCTCTTTTCAAAGAGCCGTCACAAACTCGATGGGCCGAATGGCCTCTTTTTGTGCTGTACGATTCTAAGATTCTTATGATTCTATGAAGCTCTGGTACTCGATGAGATGAAGATGTCCTCTCTTATCAAACAACCGGCCGCAGAATCAATAACCATTTCGAGGACGAGTTTTCATCTCCTCTGACAGCCAGAATCTCCGCGAATCATTTGTCTCCGCTGCATTTGAATAAACGCAATGGGGGGAAGGGAGGGCGGAAACGAAGAACTTAAATATCAGACGATTTAATGTTATTTAACGTCAGGAATAATTTGAAAGCCCTTCGCAACGATCAATTATCAAACGCACCCCTTTTGATGACAATCCTTGCACCTGGTATATAGCGCCTTATACCGCGAGGCGTCCTCCTGACATAAAAGGCGCTACCTCAACGCAAGTTATTTGGAAATGTTACTGCACTACCGTGTTGTCGAAACGGCTCAAAGCGCTTCACAGGATTTTACAGCCGGAAATGTAGCGGCCGTGTGTTTCGTAGGCGAACGCGGGAGTCAGTTGGCGCGCAACGATGTCTCGTAAACGGCCGTGAAGTGAACGACCGCATTTCATCTTGCTGTCCAGGAGAGCGGGAGAAAGCCCCCTTCTCTTTTCGAATGGCTTCACGGGATCTTTCCCGTCCACTGAACAGGCAGACGTGGGCCTCGATCTAACGACTGAGACGTTTCAACAACGCGATGAGGGTCTCGAAAAATGTTATAAAATCATTGACCTTCATTAAAACGTATTCGTCGCAAATTATTCCTAATATTCGATAAATTGTTTTGTTATTTTACTTCCGGGTTCCAGCACTTCCCCAGCATCGCAGTGGCACAGCCTTGAGTTAGATTAAGAGCTCAAAGCCCTGACCTGGGGCTTGAACCCACACCTTTCTGACTCAGAGGCCGGAGTGCTACCAATTGAGCCAGGCTGATACATACAAGAACAAAAGCGCACTGTTACTTATAGAGTGGCTTTCATGTGCGACGACTACTTTCTCAAACAGAGTTTGCACTCAATTATCCACCGAGGATTTTCTGGTTTTAATCACCTCGGCTTCTCATTCCTAATTGCCTCGGCTCTCTCAGGAAGCAAAATCAGGTTTGTGACAGCTGTCGTGGCTGAACGAACCTTACAATTTCTGCACACCATATAAATCATAAGCTATGCGGTCGGTTACTGCGGTCGGCAATATTCAGATTTTATTTCCCCGTGCATTTTAAACAGCAGAAATCACCGAGATGGACAAGCCCTGTTTCAGCTACTTTCCATCACAGCCTGTCTGCCTGTCCGTCTGTCTGTCTCTCTGTGTGTGTGCGCTGCTCTATCGATCCTTAAAGTGCAGTCTGTGCCTCAGAACAATCAGGGCCTCACTCGAATATTTCTAGCGAGTGATCACCACACACTTATCTCTGCCTCCGCCTTTTTCGAAAGAGTAAAGGCACTCTGTACTCGTGCTATGAGCTCAAACCTGTTTTTGTCGGATGTTTAATGACTAACTAGTGACTAACCGCCTCCCCTCCTTAGTAAGTGTGATCCAAGCTGACGTGCCTGACTTTGGGACGTTACAATCGCGTCTCAGACAGGCAGGTCTCGAGTACTCCCAGTGGCACAGTTGGTAAAAAAAAAACAGCCAGCCTGTCTCATCGGGAGGTCTTCGAGGGGCCGACCGGTCACTAGGGTCAGGGATTCTATCCACTCGCCTCCTGTTAACCCTCCGAGCCAAATCGCTAATGTAAAAGAAATCAAAGTGAAATGAAAAATGACTTCTAACTTTTTATAAGCCTCAGTTAAATTCAATTGAAAGAGGGAGTGGGCAGAGGAGTGGGGGAAGAAATAGCGAGCCAAGCTTGTACAACAAGGTCAAACAATTCAAAACAAGGAGACACAGACGTCATGTCAGGAGAAGGAAGGTGAACAATCAGTTCAGATTCATTTACGACAACAACAAATTACATTTCTATCGCACTTTTTGCTTGGGGAAGCCAATCAAAGACTCCGGACAGTCAAGCATTTGCACTTGAGCCAAGAGTTGGGATCAGGAGGGGTGGAGGACAGGGAGGTTGGGGGTGAGGGGGTGAGTGAAGGGGCAGTCGACGAGGAAGGTCTTTGGATGTGCCTTGAAGGAGGTTGCCAAGCCAAAGGACTGTGTGATGGAGTTCCAAAGGGTGGGAGCAGAAAGACTGAAGGCCCGACCGTCGATGGTTGGGCGGGGAGGGCGAGGGACCTGGAGCAGGCAGGAGCCTGCTGAGCAGAGGGAGTGGACGGGCCGATATGAAGTTAGCATGTCACAGAGGTAGCGAGGAGCAAGACCGTGGAGGAAAATTACCACAGGGCAAGTAGTGAATACGTGGAAAAGACTCCTCAGTGAAGGCAGCCAAGTCACGAGGGAATTAAAACAGGAATTCGATGAACCTTCATTACTGCCACTTTGCCCCGAAGGTTTGGAACTCTCTACCCCTCAATCCTGTGGAGTCCTGTAGCTCAGTGGTTAGAGCACTCACTTTGCAAGTGAGAGACCTGAGTTCAATTCCAGGCAGAGGGCGAAACCTTGGGCAAGTTTCCTTACTCCACACAGAGCCTAATAATAATCCCTCCAAAAAACAAAACAATAATAAATTGGTCATTTTCAATCTACGACTGTTTGTGGGACATTGCTGTGCGCAATTGGCTGCCGCGTTCGCCCACAAATATACAGTCAATTCACTTTACAGTGTATTCTGTGAAGCGCTTTGGGACGTCCTCCCGACGTGAAAAGCGCTATATCAAATGCAAGGATTATTATTATTATTATTATTATTATAATCCCTCTGCCTGGCCCCCCCTCCTTCCCCTCTTTTGGATCACGACTGATCCCCTCTTCGACCGTGCTTACGCTTACCCCCTCCCGCCCCCCCCAAGCTCGGCTTAAGCCTCCGCCACTGTTAAGCGCTCCGAGACGCTGCACAGCGTGAAGGGAGCTGTATAAATGCCAGTTGTTGTTGAACGGAAGGGTGTGAGAGCATTTCAGGATTCTTTATTTGCTCAACTGTCTCTGACCAACTTTGAAGCCAGCCAGAGATTGGTAAATAACAACAGGGAGTAAGCACAAGGCATTTTTCAAATAAAAGTCTAGTTTTTTTGGAGAATTCTAAGCCAATAAAGGCGAGAGGAATTTTATATAATAATCCTAGCATTTGAGGTGGCACCTTTATCACTGTGTCGAGACATCTCAAAGCCCTTCACAGGACCCACTGCACAGTTTTGTGGATAAACATGGCAGACATTTTGCATACAGCCATGGAGTGAATAATCAATATTATCAGGCAGGAATTTCAGTGAGCGAACGTCGCACCGGAGTGCCGGCTTAGACTAGACGGGTCAAATAACTTGAGAAGCAGAAAGAAGATACAGCAAAATATCAATGAAAAGGACAAAGATGTCACGAAAAGAGCACCAGCTAAATATGAAAGTGAAAGAGGAAAAAGAAACTTCTTTCAGGACACAGACACCCTGAGAATAGTGAAAAGGGACTAAGTGTAAGAGATAATAGGGACGAGAAAGGAGAGAGTGCTAAACCAGGCCTAGGAGGCAAAACAAATAAAAAATAATAAACCTCGCATTTGATACAGCGCCTTATCTCGTTGTTGAGACGTCTCAAAGCGCTTCACAGGATATACTGTAAATGAATTGACTGTATGGTTTCATTCACTTCATGGCTGTGCACGAATTAGCTCACATGCTTTCCTATAAATACAATCACTACATTTTAAGGTAAATCCTGTAAAGTACAATGAGACTTTTCATTGTGATATGATAAGGCGCTGCATCAAATGCCGGGATTGTTACAAGACAACTTACAATGGTATAGCGACACTTCGCGTCGTGAAGACATCCCAAAGTCCCTATTCCTGCTCGCTCAGCACCCGAGTTCAGTTGGGAGCCAAGAGGCGATGGGGGAGGATGGGGGAAAGATGACCAAAGGCACGGACGGTCAAAGAGGTACATCTTAAGACAGACCTCGAACAAGGTGAGGGAGAGGGCGAGTCAGAGGGACTCCGGGATGGAGTTCCTTAATAATATCTTTATTATTAATGAAGCTCACTTCGCCGGATTCCAGCAGCAATGCAGTGCATTCGCTTACTTTCTTACTGAACAGATTTTTTTTTAAATTCTTGCGAGGGTCATCCCGAAACGACAGCTTCCATAAACACAGAGAACCGGGCAGAGCAGACCTGCCCAGAAACGGCAGTCGGCAGTAAACGCTGAAATATAGGCAGAGGCTGACCAGCTTGTCTCTTATATCACGATGGTTAATGCTGGCTGTGGACGGCTGATTGTTGCAGTCAATCTGTAGACAGCAGATTTATTTCAAGGCAAGTTTATATATATATATCTATTGTAGGAATGGCAGACGTGTTACATCCAATGCCACCAAGGTACCCGAGAACGAAATCATTACGTTTTGCAGAAAGCAACTGCCCGCCTAAGTTTAAAGCGCAATATAATGGGGTCAATTTATAATAATCATCCTTGCATTTGACACATAAGGCACCTTATCACATTGATCAATGAGACGGTTCAAAGTGCTTCACAGAATATATTGCAAAGCGGATTGACTGTATATTTTGAGGGAGCAACGCGACAACAATAGCATTAATAATAACCCTTGCATTTGATGTAACGCTTTATCACGTCTTCGAGACGTCTCAAAGCGCTTCACATATACTGGAAGGTGAATTGACTGCACATTTTGCGGGCGATACGCAGCAGTTAATTGCGTTCCCACAAACAGTCGTGGATTGAAGTGACCAAATTATTACGTTTTTTTTGTGAAGGAATTATTACCCCCAGAAAAGCGGACCGCAAATCGATTAACAACCGGGCTCCTACTTACTGCGAGGCAAACAGAGGCGTGTGGAGTGAGGAAATTTGCCCAGAGATTTCACCCCGCCTGGGAATCGAACCCGAATACTCTCGCTTGTGAGGCGAGTGCTCTAACCACTGAGCTACAGGAGACCCAATTGGACTGGCATCATGGAATACTAAATTTCTTCAGTAAGACGGCAAAATTGACTACAGAACTGTAGGGTTACACGAAGACTCTACCATTCGCTATGCTAGAATACCCATTGATGTGAACAGGGCGATGGTACCATTGTATTTATTTTAAAGATTTTTTTGGGCGGGTGGGGGGGGGGGGGGGGGGGCGGTCAGCCAGGTATCTGACCCGTCCTGAAACCACTAACCATCAACCTTGCTTAAAGGTAACCACTTCAAGGTAACCAGGTAGTGAGAGTTCCAGTGAGACTTCCACGTGCGTACTCCACCTCCACGTGGAAATTCCCACGTACGGAATGGAACGCGCACTCTCTCCCTGGAGGCATGCAGCCTGCTTACTTAATTCCAGAGAGCATTAGGCACAGGTTGGCGAGAGCCAAGGCTTGGGGACCCCAGAGTGTGCGTTGGGGTAACTGCCGGAATCTGACCATCAACCACAAATCGCATTTGTATCACGCCTTTCGTGTCGGGAGGACGTCTCAAGGCTCTGGACGGTCAGTGATTTGGACCTGTGTTGTGGGTTGGGATCAGGAGGGGTGGAGGGCAGGGGGGGCAGGGTTAGGAGGGCGAGCGAAGGCACAGTCGAAGAGGAGGGCATTGAGATGGGCCTTGAAGGAGGAAAGGGAGACTGAAGGCTCGACCACCGATGGTGGGGTGGGCAGGGCAGGGCCTGTTGAGCGGAGGGAGTGGAGGACAGGTCGATATGGCATTAGCAGGTCACAGCGGCGGGAAGTAGCAAGGCCATGGAGGGCTTTTAAGACGAGGACTAGGATTTTGAACTCTAGCTAAAAGATCAGCTAAAACCCTATAGCTTGCCATTGAAAACACTGTCAGGCAAACTTCTCACTGTCTTTTAAAGGATAACAGGAGATGAGTGGGAAAAAATCCCTGCCCACCCCAATAACTTGTCTGTTCTACCCCTTCAAGGCGTGCTGATGAGTCAGGTTGTCTGATCAGTCATCAGCAGTGCCCTGGAGTACTACAAACCCACCTGGCTCACACCCGAGGAAATTTGCAGCGATTGAAAATACGACCGTCGCATCAACAAACAGGTTCTCACGCGAACCCGAAGCTTTGGGGCTGTTGTGCTCATTCAAGGAAGGCAACATTTTAAGCTTTGCTCATCAAGTGTGGTTTCCAAGAAATGGAAATCCACAAGCACGGTTTTCTGAGATTCAACCAAAAATAAGCGACTTAAGGATAACAAGCTGTAGGTTTCCCTCACGTATAATCTGTCAAAATAGTTAATAATTTGATGTTCAAGTCATAACTTGTAGGACGTTGCCAAGAGATCAAGAGAAACCCTCCTCCTCTTTTCGAACAGTGCCTTGGGACCTTTGCTGTTTGTCTTTATTAATAATAATAATTTGGTCACATCATCTAGAACTGTTTGTGGGGACACTGCTGTACGCAAATGGCTGCTGCGTTACGCCCACAATATATACAGTCAATTCACTTTCCAGTATATCCTGTGAAGCGCTTTGAGACGTCTCGAAGACGTGATAAGGCGCTATATCAAATACAATTATTATTATTATGCTAGGCGAACTTGGCAGCTAATGTGCGTGCAGCAATGTGTCCTATAAACCTTCGCAAGCGAGAGACCTGAGTTCCACTCCAGGCAGAGGGCGAAACCTTGGGCAAGTTTCCTTACTCCACACAGAGCCTAATAATAATCCCTCCAAAACCAAAAACAATAATAAATTGGTCATTTTCAATCTACGACTGTTTGTGGGACATTGCTGTGCACAATTGGCTGCCGCGTTTGCCCACAAATATACAGTAATTCACTTTACAGTGTGTTCTGTGAAGCGCTTTGGGACGTCCTCCTGACGTGAAAAGCGCTATATCAAATGCAAGGATTATTATTATTATTATTATTATAAACAGCCATAAAAACGAATAACCAAATTTTTTTTTAATGTGGAGAATTGTTGGCCAGGACACCGGGAGAAATTCCCTGCTCTCTTCGCCTTTGAGAGTAATTTGAGACATTTCATTGCCACAATGCCCTATAAAAGTACAAGTTCTTTCAACTCCATTTCAGTTGAAATATTGCCATCTTCCTCAGCATTCAAGCTGGTGACTAGGCACTCACTGTCACTGAATTGGCAATGGGTTCAACTAAAACATATTAAGAATGATGGGATCGATATAAACGTAATCTGTAGGCTGCATCGTATGTGGAATTCTTTACAGCTAGTGTTTCGTTTCCATTAGTAATTTTTCCAAGTCATTAATGAAGTAACAGAACAAAGAAATTCTGCAGAAGATTATTTCCTACGTTCAAGAATGCTTGAAAACCCGCATACAAAAAAACCCCACTGGCATCACAGCAGGACAGCCAATTCCCATAAAAGGAAATGGTACACAACAGATATGTTCTAACAAAAGTACTTAATGGGAATAGAACATCAACGTGAGCTGAAGAAATTAGAGAGCCAGAGCTGCTGATGATCTTAATCTCTAGAGCTCTGTTTTGCAATTCAACCGGATTTTCTGCACATTTATTTGGAAAAACTGCAGAAAACTAAATTTAAACCTGAATTCAACACTTTGCCAAACAAATTCTGGGCTCTCTAAGATGCTACGTTGACAGAGTAAATTTGCTCTGTGACGTCCTGTAGCTCAGTGGTTAGAGCTCTCGCCTTTCAAACGAGAGATCTGGGTTCGATTCCCGGGCAGGGCGAAATGTTGGGTACGTTTCCTTATTCCACACGCCTCTGTACACCTAGCAGTAAGCAAGAACCCGGTTGCTGGTCGATTGGCGGATCATAATCATAATAAGGGATAATAATTCCTTAAAAAAAATAATAATAATTGGTCACTTCAATCCGTGACTGTTTGTGGGACGCTGCTGTGCGCATTTGGCTGCCGCATTTTGCCCACAAAGTATGCAGTCAATTCACTTTGCAGTGTATCCTGTGAAGCGCTTTGAGACGTCTCGAAGACGTGATAAGGCGCTACATCAAATGCAAGGTTTATTATATTATTATATAAATTTAGAGCCGGCTGGAATTTCCTTCCATGTATTTGTCGGTGAAAGTGGCCGCAAATTTGTGAACAGACAGCCACAAAGTGAATAACCAATTGTTAAATGCTCCGAGACGCTAAAGGTGCTATATGTAAGTTGTTTCGGTTGTGTCGTTGTTGTGAGACTGAGTTGAAGGACTTTCTTCAACGCTCCATGATCTTTGTTTGAGACAGTTCCACAGTTTTATGCGATCTGAAATTTGTAGTAATAGCAACAACTTTATACAGCACCTCGAAGCAGAGTGAAGACAAGGCTAGGACTAGGTGGAATTTCGGGCTTCGGAAAACGCGGAAAAAAAAAAGATACAGTGCGGATTCTGCGGCAGGAAAGTCAAGCGAGGAGAACAGTGGACATACAAGAGAGAAAGAACAAGAGGAGTGATGATGGGTAACTGCTTGAAGCTTTTTTCTGGTCAGCCTGAGGTCTCATCCCATCAAGAAATCCATTGGCATCCTCAATATCGAAAGGATTGAGTATTGAAATCACACAGAGTTCGATACATAGAAGCTACACATGGAAATTCCCTGTGTTTGGAATGGAATGCGCACTCTCTCCCCCCAGAGGGACGCACCCTACTCAGTTAATTCCAGGAAAGGATTAGGCGCCTTGGGACGCCCAGAGTGTAAGTTGGGGTAACTGCTGGATTTTAACCGGATAACACTGCATAGCTTGGCATTGCAAGCACTTGGCATTGCTCTCCGTGTGTGAGTCGGGTCTGAAAATGACTCGCTCTCATTCACCATTCTTCTCTCTCTCTCTCTCCCCCTCAAACCCAGCCCCCGCCACCGCCCCCTGCAATGCCTGATCACCCACTGGCTTCTTTCTGCAAAGCAACTTGAAAGATAATAAAGAGCTTGCATTTCGATGGCGCCTTATCACGCGAATAGATCTCAAACCAAATCCCTTCCAACGGTTTCAGGAATTACCATTATCTTTATGGGACACTGCCTGAACAGTTCAAGCTGCCGATGAGTGTACTGTCATTGAGGAAGATGAAAGAGTGATCCTGCATCCCACCTGAAGCGCAAAGGTAACCGAATGGATGTACATGGCACATGCTAACACTGTGCTGTTTGTCAAACCAGCGTGGCTGGTCAACAGAGCAAAGGCAGCAGCAGGGATTGTTGATTCCATTGGTTAAATCGTCCACAAAACTACAGAGCACACTTTACACTAAATATACAGTCAATTCACCTTTACAGCATGTTCTGCGAAGCGCTTTGAGACGTCTCGGCGACGTGATCAGGCGCTATATCAAATGCAAAGATCATTATTAATATTATTATAAATTCTGCGAACTATTCTGGGACGCCCTCCTTGACATGAAAGGCGCTATATTTCGAACGCCAGGATTATTATTATTGTTGCTGTTATTGAAATCGATCACGAGCACCCTATAAACCACTGGGGTAAAATGTAATTCCCATCAGTTAGAGAACGAATTAAAAAAAAAACCCTGAACCCTTCAGTTACCTGTCATGTCGCAGTGCTCTCATATCCACATATACAGTGGTAGGGTCAGGTCCTGAAGTCCCCTGCAACCAACAGCATTGGGTAATTAAGACACAACATTGAAAAGGAGCAGGTAGATCTTTAGAGAGTTAAGCAAATCCGTTTCTATCACTCGTAAGCAGGAATAGCCTGTGTGGGACCATTAACTTGTGAAGGACTTTCATCAGTCTCATCAGAGCGGCTCTAAGAACTGCACAGTTTGTCATTTTCACCCAATTCCAAGTCTAATGCACGGGTAAATATTTAAATATAAACGCACGGTTTGGTTACAGTAAACCGCGCTCACAGGGAGAGTCCGCGAAACTTGTCATTTTTTAAAAAAAACATTTAAATATAAGACACCGTGTTTCTTTTGCAAACCTGCGTAATGCAAAGCAACGGGAAAGGAACACAAACACTTCATTCAGCGTCAGCAAAAAAAAAAGCAGCAGAGAAACCAACTGAAATCATGCAACACAGTTACGGTGTTAAGCAAGCAAATTAAAGGTCGATAAATAGAGCTGAGGGTTATTTTTCTCTCTAAAGCCCCAGACAGGAGACAAACATCAACAGGGACAGGGAGAGCGATCTGCTGAGCACTCGCTGCGTGTGCAAGAGCGGGAAAGAACTTCCTTAACTTTACAATAGCATCAAGAACTACTCTTGATAAGCCGATGCCCAGTTAGCATCGGGTCTGTCGTAATCTGACTACCAACACTACAATCTAACTTCACCAGGAATTAAATCATCAGATTGAAATAGATACGAGACTCCCCCACCACTCCTCCTTCCTGAGCCATTTTGACCCAGTTCACCCCAAGTTTCAATGGGTCTTTTGCAATTGTTTTTCTGAGGTTTGTGATTACAATTTAGTTTGAGGCTATGCTGTTGCCAATCCTCATTTCACCACAATGTACTAATTTGGTGCAAAGCACTCAAGAGATTTGTTCCAAGCCAGCTATTGCTAATATCTTGTTATTTTTGGAAACCGACTTTTTATTTCAATGAAAAAAACACCATGGTCAACATTAGAAGTCTGAGGGCTTTTTTTAATGAGGCCTTCGAGGTTTGTGTGTAAGAGAGAGCGAGAGGGTGAGTGAGGGAGTGAGCGAGGGAGGGAGGGAAGGAGGGAGGGAGGGAGGGAATTTGAGAGTAACTAACAATAATAATCCTTGCATTTGATGTAGCGCCTTATCACGCTTTCGAGACGTCTCAAAGCGCTTCACAGGAGATACTTTGAAGTGAACTGACTGTATAATTTGTGGACGAAACGCGGCAGTCAATTGTGCGTAGCAGTGTGCCACAACCAGCCGCGGATTGATAAATTAACAGAGGCCTAACAGAACCTGTGCTGACAATGTATGCTCCGACTTTACTAATCTAAATGAATCCATCGCAAAACCCAATTTGACCCACCGTAGGTTACCCGATTTCTCTTTACCGCCTTTACAGAAACAAGTTTTGCTGACCGCAGCACAGTTTTCCCAGCAAATTCTCAAATCACGAGGGCTGCAAATTCGCTGTGTAAAGTGTCCAATCTCAGGCAGGCTCATGATTAAGCCTCGTTCGAGTGAGAGGGTGACCGAGCGAATGAATATGTATGCGATCTGCTGTTTGCCGTAAGCACTAGTTTTGTTGATGCCTCTTGATACTTTTTCACGTACCCAGAAGCATTTCTGTCACTTACATTCATCGCTTACAAGTTTAAAGCAGTGCTGCCTCCAGGACTGTGGATTTTTTTTAGGTGGGGGGCTGGGAGGATCGGAACAAAGATCCAGAAAAGGAGCATAGTTTAGGTGTCGTGTAAAGCTTTATTTTATTTCCTGTTTATCACTTGAACAGGATAAACCTGAATATGGGCAAAGTAAAAGTATGGACCATTTTATCCTGTGGTCATCTCCAACAATGTACATTGGGGCTCTCTGAATCCCGAATAAAATGACTTTATTTCTCTTAGTTAGCACTGACATTCCGGGTTAACTTTGCAGGTTGTTCTTATCCGATTTAAAGCTCAAATACAAACCCTCAGCTGGCCTGATGGAGCCTTACTTTACAATGGCTGGAAGAGGAGCAACTAGCTGTCCTTTCAACTCCCTTCATCCAGCAGAGGGCTGTCTGGGATCAGAACTTAAGTCATTGGGATTCGATGCAAACATCAAACTTGCAAGACTCACATAGTCTAAGCTGACACTCCAACGCAGCACTGGGGGGCGGGGGGAGGAAGCGCTGTCTCTCGGGTGAGATGATAAACCAAGGATCTTTCTGCCTGTTCAGCTGTGGACATTAAAGATCCCATGGAACTATTCGCCGCAAGAGAAGGGAGTTTCTCCCAGTGTCCTGACCAATAATCCCCCCCAAATAAAATTGATCGTTTGTTCCAAGTCTGTTTGTGGGACGTTGGTTGCTGTGTCCAAATTGGTTGTTGTGTTGGCCCACAAAATACACAGTCGCCTCACTTTACAGTAAATCCTGTGAGATTGGATGGGCCGAAGGGCCTTCTTCACCCAGCACACGTGATCTTGTGATTAACACTGACTGTCCCGAACGCACACTGTTCCCTCTGATCCCGTGACAAGCATTGATAAGGTAAAAAACTAGCCAGGTGGCAACAGCACCAGGGGCCCACACATTGAGACCCTTGGTTTGAACCTAGCCATTCCCCTGGTCCAGATTTCACCTCGATTCTGGTTTGCTATCCTCATCTGTGCTCACCACATGGAATTCACGAGTTATTAGAGGCTCCGACAATTATAACCCTCACCCCCACTCCCCCCCACTTCTATCCACAGAATCCCAAACCAATACGACTCTGTGGATACCAGGGCTACAGAGCCCTGACCAGCCATCAGTAAAATCACCTATTCACCAAAAAAAAAGGTGAATTGCAACCTTTGGCTGAGAAGTTAAAGACAAGGTCCCATTTGCCTGTTCAGGCGGACGTTAAAGATCCCACGGTACGACTTCTCCCGGTGGCCTGGCCAAATGTTCACCACGTCTCCGACGTGAAGGGCGCTGTACGAGCGTGAGTTGCTGCTGTTGATGTTTAAATCGAATGATTCGCTCATGACTGTTTGTGGGATGTTGCCTTGTGCAAAATCGGCTGCCACGTTTACCCACAAAACAACACAATCAAGCGCTCCACTCTGCCGTTTATACTACGAAGCCCTTCGAGAACGTCCTCCCGACGTGAAACACACTATAACGAATGTAAGGATTAATCTTATTATCAGATAAGAAAAAAAAAACTTGCATTTGTATAGTGCCCTTCACGCAGGGTGGGTCTCAGAGTGCAGAGGCAAAAAAAAAACACACAAAGGCACCCTGTTTAAAAAACTGTCAGATGAATATTTCCATGAGTTTGCTTGCTGATGTAATTCATTCCATAGATCTGGCTCACTGACTCCATGCCTATTAAGGATTTTTGTCTCCATTTGATTTTGGCATAGTGTGGAGATTCCTTTCCATCCACAATTGAACTGTTTTATTGGGAAGGGGTGGGCTTGTGGGGAGGTGGGGGAGGTAGGCACTTCGCAGAGCAGTACTTTTCTAAACTCACTTTAGCAGTAACTAGGAACCTGGTTGTTAGTCGATTGGCGGATCGATTTCCGGGGTCAATAATCACTTCCAAAAAAATAAAATACTGATAATGTGGTCGGTCTCTCAACCCACGACTGCTACTGTGCACAATTGGCTATCACGTTTCGCCCACAAAATATACAGTCAATCCACCTGACAGTATATTCTGTGAAGCGCTTTGAGACGTTTCAAGGACATGATAAGGCGCTGTATCAAATGTAAGGATCATTATTATTATTTACGTGAAGCTCGCCAACACTTTATTGCCGAGCGATCTTACCGCTGGAGTGATGGGCAATAAGTAGACTTGGACATGTTGACAAGCCCCAGTCTAACGCATCAAGTCCACGAATATACACCCCATACAGGACGTACCATCTGACTGAGATAATAGTGAAGGGAACAGGCCTTTTGTGTTCAATTCTTAGTAAAAAAAACAGCAGCCTAACAGACTAGCGACGATTGGGGAGATAACAAAGTTAACTGTTCCGATCGTGGTTGTGCAAATTTGTGACTCAAATTCAGAATGAGAACAAATGAGTAGAACAAATCTTATTAACCCACAGTGTTGGTCTAACAGTAAGCAGTTAACTAGTAACAGACTCAAGTCATTAGGGGGCTAATTATTTTCCTTCCCAGCATATCTACGCTGGAAAAAAAGGTTAAAATAATTAATTTCTCCGACTCCTGGCAGAACGCACAACTTTAAAAAGTCTTAAATACTCGCTCGCTGGTGAAATGCTGACAATTTACTTTTTACTCTGTTTAAGGTAGAAGAAATGACCAAAGCCAGGTAGGTAGATAGGTAGGTAGGTAAGTGTGCAGGGTTTGAACCTTGTGATTCAGAGGCCTGAAATCCTTCACGGACTTAATAATATCGCTTCGTCGAAGCGTCACAAAGCGCTTCACAGGATATACTGCAAAGTGGTTTCTTGTGGGCGAAACACGCAGCCAAGTTGCGCACAGCAATATCCCACAAACAGCCACTGGGTGATTGACCAATTTTATCTGGGAGATTGTCGGCCAGAACATCAAACTTAGTCTTAAGGTCCTTTATTGCACTTAAGGTTTATGCTTTTAGAAAATTCTCAAGATTCAGTCTCCAATATAGGCGCCAGCCAACTTTAATCTATATTCAAGAGAGTTATTGACATTGTGAAGACCTGTGCGCCAAAGACAGGATTTGAAGTGTTGGTGGGGTGGGGTGGGGGGGGGAGGGGGGGGTGGGGGAAGCCCTCAAGCTAGTCTTTTTGTGAAAAAAAATGCTACTCCACAGACTGTGAAATCGGACGACTGTTAAGTAAAGCCCGCAAGGTACTGCAAGGAACACAGCCTCCAAATCCAGACTGAATTGAAGGCTTTTCCGAAAATACTGGACTGTCGTGAATTCAAAGACAAAATGGGGTCTTCGGGCTGAGATCCATGAGAACTTTCGGGGGTCGCTGATCCCCAGACTCCACGCTAGTCTGCCCCCGTCCCACCCCACCCGCCGTCAGAAGCTGATCGGAGGGTAAATAGGGAACATGAAAATCCCCTACCTGCTCGGTCAGCTTCCCCAGCTTGTGAGGCTATAGCGGCAGGAATTGCGGGGGTGGGGGGGTGTGTGGTTGGCGGGGAGGTGGGGGGGAGGGTGGGGAGTGGGGAGTGTGGAGAGAGAAAGAGAGACGAGGAGAAAAGGAGGGTAAGTAAGCACAACCACCAGACGAAAGAGATGGGGATGGAATTGAAGGGACAATTGCATTAAGCGGAGGGTTTGGGGGTGGGGGGGGTGCGGGGGGTGTGGGGAGGTGGGGGGAGAGGGCGTGATGGTGGTAGGGGGAGTAAGAGAGAAAAAGAAAATCGTGTCAAATAACAGAAAACTCAAAGGAAGTAACTGCACTTTAAACCATCATTTTTTCATATTAAATATAATAATACGTCAACACAAATTCGAAAATGGGCAAAAACCTTCCCAGGATGTCAGTGGATTGCGCAAGGCATTCCCTTCCGCAAAAACTACTTTGAATAGTTGGATGTAGAATATATATTTGGATTTTTATTTTTTTTAATTAAAACTGAGTGAAGGACACCCTTCGTTGGGCCTTCAACATTTCGAAAGGAAATTTATGTGGAGATATATATATATATATATATCATTAATTTATCCTCTAGTCTTTAGGTCTTCACTTGTTCCTCATTCAAGAGCGAATTGGTGTGATCTGATCCAAACATAATACAGCACGGATCTGTGACTCAATGTGAGTGATATCTGCTCTGTGTCTCTGCCAGGACAGAACAGTGCACCTCTGTGTCGCAGGGATGAACTGAAAAGCACTATGACTTGGCGAGGAAGCAATCGGCTCCAGGAATCTGCTATTACGAAACAGTACACCGTAGCTCTAAGACCTCAGTGCCAAGGGATTCCGCTCCCAGTACAGTATGGCTCGAAGAAGTAATAAGCTCCAAATCTGTGACTTAATGTCAGGCCTGACTCTTCCCAGGTCAGTACAATTCTTGCGAGGAGATGAACAAGATAGGCCCTATGAGCGACGGTCCCTCTGAGCTAGTGTCCCTCACTGCCCTGTATCTCATTTCCACTGTAGCTTCAAGTTAAGGGTGTGATCACCGGCTCAGTGTGTAGGCGAATCCTAGGCGGCAAACAATCTCCTTCACTCTATGGAGGTGTTAAAATACAACACCACAATGACTCTCGGGAGTCATTTCTTAGGTTTGAACCTGCCCAAGTCCTGGGTGCAAGAGACTTCACAACAAGGTGGGACTTCCCGATTTCCAGCGATCGAACAGAACAAGGTCAAGTCTCAAACTCGTCACAATCAAATCCTTTTTTCTGGTTCGCTTTGACCAGCTCAATAACAACGAAATGGACACGATACACTGAGCTCCGCGCGCAACGGAAGAATCGCGATTGTAAGCTGTCTGGAAATAGTGTGTTTGTAGCAACTTCGAAAATCCTCCTCGTCTCAGCCTGTCACATCACTGTCGTAAGACTGAGGTGTTAATAGATTTTTGTTAGGTAAGGGTATCAAGGGATATGGAGCCAAGGCGGGTAAAATGGAGTTGAGGTACACATCAGCTATAATAATAATACTACTACTAATAATAATACTTGCATTTGATATAGCGTCTTATCACGTCTTCGAGACGTCTCAAAGCGCTTCACAGAATATACTGTAAAATGAATTGACTGTATATTTGATTCTGTAATAGATCTGAACGCAACTGCAGTATTTTGAAATGCATAGGCTCGAAGGGACTGAATGGTCTATTCCTTTTACTACGTTCCTATTAAGATTTAAGAACACTGTGGCAAATTGTTTATTTCGGTCTCAATTTGGGAGCTTTTTTTTTAATGTAAAACTGAGAACTGTGGAAATCAGGCTTCCAAACCGAGTAAGTGCAACAAGTTTCAACAATTCTGCGCGATCTTATATTTTAGGACAAAATGGTCTTACAAACCCATCATTTCCAGACAGCCACTTCACTTCACAATAAATCCTGTGAAGTGCTTTGGGACTTCCTCCTGACATGAAAGATGTTATGCAAGTGCAAATTGTATTGTAGAGCAGAGCAACTAATCCAGCATGGTGGTGAGATATGTTACAAAAATCACCTAAGGACTGCTCACCTGGAAATAAAGTTGAGAATTGCGACATTTCTTTGAAAAAAATTAACCGCTACAGCTGAAAGAATATCTTAACCGAACCTTGCACACGTTCAAACCTTGACCCTTCTTACGTATGTGAGATTACAAAAGTCAGTCATTGTTTAAAAGGATATCTTTTTAGGTAATAATCCCCTCAAAAAAAAACGTGGTCACTCAATCTGCAACGGTTTGTGAGACACCGCTGTGCACACTTGACAACTGCCACGTTTCGCCCACAAAATACACAATCCATTCACTTCGCTGTGCATTCTACAAAAGAACATAGGAACAGGAGTAGGCCATTCAGCCCTTCGAGCCTGTTCCGCCATTTAATTAGATCATGGATGATCTGTACCTGAACCAATCCTTTCAATTCTAATTTCCTGCTTTCTCCCCATATTCCTTAATATCCTGACCTACCAAAAATCCAGCAACTTCACTCTTGAAGGTGTGGATGGATACAGCATCCACGGCCTTTTGGGGGAGAAAATTCTAGACGTCTACCCCCCCCTTTGAGTGAAAACATTCTTCCTGATTTCACTCTTAAACGGCCTGGTTCTAATTTTAAGACTACGCCCCTTTGTTTTGGATTTCCCCACCAGAGGAAATAGCTTCTCTGTATCTACCCTATCAAATCCCTTTATCATCTTAAATACCTCAATCAAATCACCCCTCAGCCATCTAAACTCAAGGGAATACAATCCAAGTTTACACAGCCTTTCCTCGTAACTTAACCCCTTTAGGCCAACATTCCATTCGTCTTTTTGTTTACTTTTTGCACCTGGAAACTAGTTTTTAGTGATTTGTGGATATGGACATCCAAATCTCTTAGCTCCTCCACAGTTCTTAATTTCTCCCCATTAACAAAATATTCTGCTTCATCTTTTTTCGGTCCATAGTGGATGACCTCACACTTCCCTACATTGAACTCCATCTGCCACAGCTTTGCCCACTCACTTAATCTGTCTAAGTCTCTTTGTAACTTGCTACTCCCATCTACATAACTTACTGAGCCTCCTCGCTTAGTGTCGTCTGCAAACTTGGATATAAAACTTTCTAGTCCTTCATCCAAGTCATTTGTATATATGGCGAAAAGCTGGGGTCCCAGTACAGACCCCTGGGCGACATCACTTGTCACGTCCCGCCAATCAGAGAACGGTCCCTTTATCCCTACCCGCTGTTTCCTGCCTCCCAACCAATTACCAAGCCACGTCACAAGGTTACCTCCGATTCCATGCACATCCATTTTCGCTAATAATCATTTGTGTGGAACCTTATCAAATGCCTTCTGAAAGTCCATGTAAACGACATCCATAGACACTCTCTAATACACCATTTTAGTGACCTCTTCAAAGAATTCAACTAGATTAGTCAGACACCACCTACCGCTTCACAAACCCATGTTGAGTCTCTTTGACTAGCTCATACCTGTCCATGCGTTCAGTCACTCTTTCCCTGATGATGGCTTCCAGTATTTTCCCTACAACTGACGTTAAGCTGACAGGTCTGTAGTTTCCTGGTTTCTCTCTCCCTCCCTTCTTAAGTAAAGGGGTGACATTTGCAATTTTCCAATCTAAGGGCACAATTCCCGAATCCAACCTCTTTTGCCCGCCATGGTTGCTTAACGACACGATTGGAGCTTTTGCATGTTAGGGGTAAGTACTTGTTCTGTATTGCATCAAATACTTTTTTGAATACTTCCCATTGTTCAATCTGCAGGTGTTACCCACTAACAGTTCAGTCCAGTTTACTGTGGTCAATATACTTCTCATCCCATCGAACTTTGCCTTAATTACATTTAAAACCTTGATTTGGGACTTTCCTTTTCCCTCTCAAATCCCATGTCAAATTCAATCATATTACGATCACTATTTGCAAGGTGTGCCCTTACTGTCAGATTGTTAACTAGTTCTGGCTCATTACTCATCACCAAATCCAGTGTGGCTTGTTCCCTTGTTGGTACTAAAACATATTGTTCCAAAAAACTATCCTGAATACATTCTAGAAATTCGTTGCCTGAGGTGTCCTGCTTCTCCCCAGTCTATGTGAAAATTAAAATCTCCCATTATAACCACATTGCTTTTGCTGCATGCTTCTCTGTATTTATACATTTCCCCACTACATCACAACTCTCTGAAGGTCTGTAGACAACTCCCAACAGAGTCTTACCGCCTTTGTTGTTCCTTAATTCTCCCCACAATGTTTCCACGACCTGATCACCCTTACGGAAATCTTCCCTTTCCACTGCTCTAATGGTATCTTTTATCAATATTGCTACTCCTCCTCTTTTCCCAATGTCCC
Organism: Callorhinchus milii; assembly: GCF_018977255.1. Classification (NCBI taxonomy): domain Eukaryota; kingdom Metazoa; phylum Chordata; class Chondrichthyes; order Chimaeriformes; family Callorhinchidae; genus Callorhinchus; species Callorhinchus milii. Next base: position 4,788,786 of record NW_024704743.1, on the reverse strand, counting down.
TGTCTTTTCTAAAGATCTTATAGCCTGGAATATTTAGCTCCCAGTCCTGCTCAGCTTGTAACTAGGTCTCTGTAATGGCTACTACATCATACCCTTTAAGCTGAATTTGTGCTTCTGGCTCACTAGTTTTATTTCCTATTACCTTTTTTCTTTCTTGTAGTGTTTATGTTATCTTTATCATTATTGGTATTCTGACAATTGCTCTCATCCTCTCCTTGCCTTATGCTTTGGTTTCCACCCGACCCCTTACTGGTTTAAAGCTTTTTATACAGTCCTATTTATCTTTTTTGCTAGTACCTTGGTCCCAGCCCTATTCAGGTGCAGCCCATCTCAACAGTACAGCTCATTCCTGTCCAAGTACTGGTGCCAGTGTCCTATGGAATGGAACCACTCCTTCTCACACCATTGTTTCAGCCACACATTCACTTCCCTGATCTGTTTATCTATATTCCATCTCTATGATGAGGCGTTATTGCCGTGTGCAATTGGCTGCCGCGTTTCGTCCACAAAATATACAGTCAATTCACTTTACAGTATATTCTGTGGAAGCGCTTTGAGACGTCTCGAAGACCAGGTAAGGCATTATATCAAATGCAAGGATTATTATTATTATTATTACCATCGCAGGAAGCTTAGAAGGGAAATGAGACGGACAATTCTGCGCTTCTTGTCTATTCTTGGACACATCCAAATCACCACATGCGACAATATTTACATTCTGGTTTAGAAATTTGTTTCTTCTTTGGCACTCTTGATGTGATAGCAAGAACTTAAAGACCTGAAATTCCACTTGGTATTTAGCCTTGAAAGCCATTTTACTTTACTTTAGCGATCACGCAGAATTATGGAAAACTCTTAAATTCAGCTCCAAGTCGCAAGTCAGGTTTTCCCGAATTGTTGAAACAAAACCGACTTCCGAATTAAAACTGAACTCAGTTGACGAATTTTCATCAATTCTGCCCGATCTTCAATTCTATGACAAAACAGTCTGACAGGCTGAGACGAGGTGGAATTTGAAGTCTTAAAATATCTCCTCCAGCAAAGGGTCAAACAAATTCACTCAAAAAAGCTGAGTGATAAATGCTGCCACTGTTAATTCTGTGAACTGTACTAAAAGAAAAGGGAGTTGCTCCTGGCGTCCTGGCCAACCATCCCCCAAATAAAATTGGTCTTTCACTCCTTGGCTGTTTGCGGGATTTCTTTTACCAAATTGCACCCCAAAAAACACATAGCCACTCCAATGCTTTGGGATACACTCACGATATTAAAGGGTGCTACACCCAATGCAAGGAAAATTATTATTATCAGCAGCAACAACGGCTGAATACAGGAATTAATTGCAAAAGGTAAGGAATATATTTACTCTGATGGTTTCACAAACGCAGAATAATGACTACAGACTCAATTGCACTGGAGATAACTCACCTCTGAGTGCTTGGTTAGAAAAGGCCAAAGGGTTAAGCTTGTAAAGTATAATATAATTAATTTTAAGCATTATTTCCTAGTGTAAGTACCAATTTGTATTAACACTCTCTTACAATGACTTGGGTTGATCATTAATGACTGCAATTCAATTAACTTCAGATTCATTTTCTTTCGCACACAGGCTAAAAAATTTAAAATTCTTGGTCAAGTATCAATTTTCTCCACGTAAAATATCTTCAATTTAAGCGATTCTTCAATTAATTAATGAATTGAGACACTTAAGATGGAGTTTGGTAACAGTCCACATATGCTGCGAATTAGGGCTTTGCTGCAATCAAACCCTCTATATAATTTGGGGCAGAAATTCAAAAGGCAATTACCAAAAGAGCCTTTTTTTTTGCACAAAGGGTTTTTAGGATGTGGAATGTCCTAACTGGGACCATGTTTGAGGCTGAATTCCTATTAAGTTTTAAGAGCGAATTAGATAATTAGATAGTATCTGAAAATGAGAAATATAACAGGGTATTGGTGAAAAGCCAGGATAATAATAAATAATAATCCTTGCATTTGATATAGAGCCTTATCAAGTCTTTGAGACGTCGCAAAGCCCTTCACAGAATATACTGTAAAGTGAATTGATTTAACGGGACTGAATGGACAGCACTTTCAGAGAGCCAACACAGGCACAGTGGGTCAGGTCAAGTGGGCTCCTGTGTTCGAAATTTCTATGGTTCTGTACGTCCTAAATCAGTCTGTCCTCTCAGCGTTAAAAATGCCACATCGCTGTCTGAGGCCACGCATACATAATAATAATCCTTAACGTTCGGTACAGTGCTTTTCATGTCAGAGAGGATGTCTTAAAATGCTTCACGCGCTACGCTGTAAAGTGTAGTGACTGGGTCTTTTTGCAGGATCTTTCATGTCCACCTCAACAGGCAGACTTGGTTTAACATCTCATCCAAACAACGGCATCTCCGACACGGCAGCACACCCCCAGCACTGCACTGGAGTGTCAGCTTAGACTAAATGAGTTCCAAAGTCCCGACATGGGGTTTGAACCACACCTTTTGACTCAGAGACAAGAGTGCTACCAGCCGAGCCGGGCTGACACGCAACAGTAACTACATTTTAAAATTGCAGTATCCTCTTTATCCAAAAGTTAACAACGATTACTTGGAATGCAGAACACTGAATTTGAATTAATAGATATTTTCTAGGATATTTCAATTCTATTAAGAAGGCCCTGTATGTAACAATACCCATTTCAGGCCTACTAATTCTCTCTGTTGCAAAGCACTTCGAGATGTTCCTTTACTTAAGAGCGCTGTGTAAATAAATGTAAGTAAAACAACAACAACAAAATTACATTTGTATAGCGCCTTTCAAGTCGGGAGGAAAGCTACGATTGCAATACTTTTATGCAGTAAAGTGCACAGCATAGAAGTATACCTGAGTTTTGAAGACAAACAAGCAGGCATAAATGATGTAAATCAGTTCAATGTACTTTCACGAGACAAAAATCAACACAGTCTATGAAATATCAGATAAGAAATAAAACACCTGGGGTACAAAGATATCCTCTCCCCCTTCTCCCTTGACGCCTGGCCCTGTATTTGTGAAACGCAAAGGATGTGGTGTAAATTCATGTTGCTGTTGGCATTACGACGTTTAAAAGTTACCACATCCTAGAGATAAAATGACTAAAACTGGCAATTGAATGTTAGACTATCTCAATAACAGCTCAGGAAGTTTAGAGAATGCACAAATCTGCACTAAAACAGGATGAGACTTCCTTCGCACATAAATTAGTTGGCGCCACCCGTCAGATCGGTAGATACAACTATCAGAGAAACGTTGTTAATTACTGCTTGTGGCCAACCACAGCCCATTCTGGTCTCATAATTTCGAACTCTTAGACTCTCTTTCGCTAATAGTGTTCAGAGCACTTTACAATGGAGGTGTGGGTCTCCGAGGAAGGGATAATGGTATAATAATATCACTAGTAAACAAACAATAATAAAATCGGTCACTTCAATCCATGACTGTTTGTGGGACGCTGCTGTGCGCAATTGGCTGCCGGGTTTCATCCACAAATATACAGTCAATTCACTTTACAATATATGCCGTGAAGCGCTTTGAGACGTCTAGAAGACGTGAAAAGCGCTATATCAAATGAAAGAATTATTATTATTGTTATAATAATTCTTACATTTGATATGACTCCTTCTACATCAGGAGGACGTCCCAAAGTGCTTCGCCGAATTTACTAAAAACCACAGTATTTTGTAGGGGTATGGCTTTGTGGCTGTTTGTGGGGCATTGATGAGTACAGTTGGCTGTTGCTTAAATTGACTGCCGCATTCGCCTACAAAATACAAAACTAGATTCCCCCAAGGCAGCGGAAAAGATGCTTCCCCAAAAACTTAATTTGCTGCAATTTGCTCTTTCGGCAAACGAACTTGTTCCCAACCATTCCCAGCCTTCCACAAATCACCAGGCTATCACCCCATTTACTGTACAGTCTGTGCTTTGCTGTAAAATGTTGGGGCCAACTGAGGGCAAACCCTTAACTATATCTTAAGTATAACTGACAGGTGGTTAGAGATATCCCTACATATGTGTTAATTAATCACCAACAAGGCAATCACTGATTCACAGTGAACCCCATTCCCTGCCTCTTCACTCACTGCACAAGGCATCTGTATTTAACGTGTATAACGAGACTGTCTGCCAAAGCTCTTTGCAAGGATTGTGTACAAATTGATAAGTGCTGCATTAAATTAAAAGAAGATACGGAGGACAGGATCAGTGTTACATAAACATGATGCAGGCCACGGTGAAAGTCATGCTTTGGGAATAAGTGAGTTTGTTTTCCCTCAGACAGTCACAGCAAAGCATAAAGCAAGCAACCGCCTGTACGGTTCTACAGCGAAAAACAAAATGAACACAACACGGAAATAAGCTTATCTTTTTCGATGTCAGAAAAAAAAGCAGCCGGATGTTGACGGACAAAACAAGAGCCACGTAGCGTTTTTAAACTTAAAAAAAAGCACAATTTCAATACGAGGGCAAGCTTTTTATGTTCCGAAAAGCAAACTCGTAGATTCCTACCTGAAGGCAAATGGCGAGGTTCACTCTGCAGCCGAAGGATGTGCTAACAGCTCTTGGGTTAAGGTTCAGGTCCTTGAATAACTTGGAGAAAGACTGGGTCAGTGCTATTCGAGGACGTTCCTCGGCCACCACCACACAGGTCCGCACTCGAGACAAGTCCAAGCCCCTGGCCTGGAAACAAACACAGACGCACGTCAATCATAGGAGAGACTGCAACATGTTAAGTATCAGATAGAATAAAAATCCTTGCCTTTCATCTTGGGAGGACATCTCAAGGTGCTTCACAGGATTTACTGTGAAGTGTACTACAATACAAGATTAAGTTTGTGTAAGCGCCTTTCGCGTCGGGAGGACGTTCCAAGCCGCTGGACAATCAGGAATTTGGACCCCAACTGGGGGTCGGGATCGGGAGGGTGGAGGGCAGGGGGCGGTGGCTGAAGGCTCGGTCGAAGAGCAGGGTTTTGAGACGTGCCTTGAAGTCAGCGAGGGAGAGAGCGAGGCGGAGGGACTGTAAGGTGGAGTTCCAAAGGGGTGACCGAATTTTGTAGGTGGAGGTTATACGTGATATTGTATTTTGTTTCTCCTAGTGTCAGCCTAGCTCCTCTGAGTCGGTAGTTGTGGGTTCGAGTCCCACAAAAGGAATTTATATAGTCTAGGCTGAGACTTCAGTGCAGTGTTGGGGGTGTGTTGTATTGACGGAGGTAACATCCTTCAGGTGAGACATTAAATCTGGGGCTCATCTGCCTGTTCAGGTGGACGTTAAAAATCTATTAGCGTGATTTGAAAAAAGAAGGGTGTTTCTCCTCGTGTCCTGGCCAACAATCCCTCAAATAAAATTGCTTATTCAGTTCACGGTTAGCTCGTGGGACGATGCCGTGTGCAAATTGGATGCTGCATTTGCCTACATATACAATCACTGCATTTTACAGTAAAATCCTGTGAAGCACTTTGAGACGTCCACACGACATGAAAGACACTGTAAAAAAAATGCAAGGATTATTATTATTATCTTACGCTGCTTATCTGGGCGAAATGAATCTCCCAAACAACACAGTCACCACTGGTACTCAAAGCCGAATGCGGAACTAGTGTGTGTTAGCCTGTTTTCAAAAAGGTCTGGAGTTCTTTCCTGCATCAAAGTATTCAACCATAGTTTCTCATCCTTGTGGGCTCCCACCACGGCTGCACTGGCCCTGGGAGCGCTCAACAGTTCCCAATGTGGGGAGCTTTCCCTTATTGGTGTAATAAGAACAGATGCCCAGTATTAGAACGCGGCTACAACCCAAACCAAAACATTCAAGAGGAACAGTTTGTAACAGAAGAAATCATTAACCTTGAGCGATTCGGTCTGCGAGCCGAGCCCCTTGGTGCAGAGTTCCATGACAGAGTACGAGCAGAAGGTGTCTCGGACCTTGTACTGGCTGACTGCAAAGAGCCAGAGTGAGGGATTGATCTCCAGCTCTGAGGGAGGAATGAGGATGGACTGGTGGCCCGAGTAGACACTGCAAAGGAGGACGCCTGGATGTTAATACAAGCACAAGTACAAACTGAAGCAGCGATGATTTGACTACCTAGAATTACGTGGAACGTGATAGCATGGAAACAGGTCATTTGGCGAGTTTGAGCCAATGTTTTAGACTCCCAACACCTCTCCTTATGCCCTCTCCTATACTCCTCTATTCCCTTCTCCCTGATGCGTGCATCACATCAAGGGTTCCTGTGGCAGTCACAAAGGTTGCTAGATTACGGGATGCAATAGTACATGAAGGGAGATGGGGTGGGCGATAAGACGGGTGAATTTGATGATATATTCTGAAAACTGGTCGCTCGGATTCGTCAGCCGCAAATGAACTGCCGTGTTTACGTGCGTTACAAAACACAGAAACTGGACCCCAGACAAAATGGTCTGGTTTTGTTCGGAGTAGAAGGTGGATTTCCGGAATTCACGTTTTCACCAGATGTTTGGAAATTCCAGAACTCCTAACGCTGCAACCCCAGGAGAGGTTTCCCACAAAATAGACAAGAACAGGAATCATATCCTCATCCTCCTTTGATGGGATGGGAGGTGGGGGAGGGGGGGGGCAAGGGTGAGGTAAGCAGGGTCTTCTTGAAGCTGACCTAGCTCCAATGTGACATGCTTTGGTAATGGGATGTCAGAATCAGGTCAACCCTCTGTGGCAGTCTCGGTAGTCTTGTTCCTGAGCCACACACAATTTGCCATACTCTTAGGGCACTGCCAATGACAGATCATCCAGCCTAGCTCAGCATTTGGAGGAGCCTGGCATTGGGGGCATGGATTCTTCACACTCAGCTCCCGTCAAGACAAATTGCTGACCAATAGGGTAATCCTAGTTGGACCAGCTTCAGGAAGCTTGCCAGACCTTTCTCGTCTAGATTCAAATTGTCCAACAAAGTACCTAGCACTGTTACTTTGCAGCGCACAGTTATATATTTTTGGCTTCGTAAAACAAAAATGAATCAAGAAATACACTTTTTTATTCAGGTATGTTATGCAGCATCTAACAATTATGCTCCTTGCATTCGTGATAGAGCCTTATGTCATTGAGACTTCTCAGAGCGCTTCACAGGATACATGGAAAAAAGTTGTGTTGTGTGGGTAAAACTGGCAGCGAATTTACACATTGCAATGTCCCACAAACAGCCACAGAGTGAGTGGACAAGTTTATTGGCCCAAACCCTGAAATAAAATCCTGCGCTTTCTTAGAATACTGCCATGGGTTCTTTAACATCCATCTGGACAGGAAGACAGGTCCTTGGATTAACATCTTATCTGAAATATGGCCCTTTCAAAGTGAATGCAGGTTCCTCATTAATCTTTTGGCTTGTGTGGGAGTGAATGTTTGAGCGCAAAGCCAAGTTGGATCAACTGCATCATTTTCTTGATTGAAATCTGTATCCAATTTTAATTTCACACGTTGCTTGTGGGTCGTTGCTGGCACAGACTAACTCCTGCAATTGTTTGTTGGACACTGCTGTGCGCAATTGGCCGCCGTGTTTCGCGGACAAAATATACAAGTCAATTCGCTTTACAGTATATTCTGTGAAGCGCTTTGAGACGTCTCGAAGGTGTAATAAGGCACGATATCAAATGCAAGGATTATTATTATTAATAGTATTAATTCTTTGCTATATATAATGTTATTTATCTATTTCCTGGACATCACCTCACTCTTTTATTGGGAAATTGGGAAATCTCAGGTTCCACCTGCCTTGTGATTCAGGGCTATTTTCACTGGAGCACGTGAAGGTTGTGAGGGGAGCTGATGGAAGTGAAAGGGGCAGTCTTGACAATTTTTTTCGGGGCGGGAGGGGGGAAAGATTGCGGTAACAGAATAGCTGCTGTGTTTGGCAGCCTAACGATTTTAACTTCATTTCATAGGACCCTAGAAATTTACTGCACACAAGGGAGGCCATTCAGCCCATCAGGCCTGCACCAGTTCAGAACCAACTGTTCATTCAATGCCCCTTACCTCCAATACCACTTCAACCTTTATCCTTTATATACCTGTCCTCTTCCCTCTTGAAATCCACAATGAACTCTGCCTCTACCATCTTACCTGACAAGGCGTTCCACTACCCCCAAACCCTTGAGTGTAAAAAACAAATCGTCCTTTCGCTTTTCTTGTGACTACCTTTAATCTATGTCCTCTCCTCACTGCCCTCCTAATGGAAGTAATCTCTTTCTATTTACCCTGTCAAAACCCCGCCTAATTTTGTAACTTTCGCTGTTCCAATGAAAACAGACCCAACCTCTGCCATCTCTCCTCATAATTAAAGCTCGTCATCCCTGATACCATCCTTGTAAATTCTTGCACCCTCTCCGAGATCTTTCCTCAAATGAGGTGCCCCAAACCGAACGCAGTGCTCCCTGCTGCAGCTTAACCAATGATTTGCACATTTCTAATCGATTCGGTCTTGCAAAGGCACTTGACGAAGTTTATATTTTTTATTTGAAAGGCGCTATATAAATGCAACTCATTATTAATAACAATAAGAGTTAAACATCTGTTGTGTTCAGCATGCCTCACCAGCATGCCAGACAAAGCTTGTAAATTAATGCTCAAGCGATTTACTGCCACACTTAACACAGTATTCCCAGTCTTTTTTTTTTGATGGGCCTTCTTAATTTAATAGTCACTTGAAAAAAATGATTGTGGCAGTCATCTTGGGGACTTTACATGGCTCATCTCTATTGTTTCATACAGTTACGTTAAGCTACATGCCTTAATGAACAGTTCATAGCAGACCATTGAAAATGGAATATTGAAAATATTTGGAGCCATATTTATATAGCCTTATTAAAGAGAAGGTTATAGTCGATTCCTGCAAGGGAGCTATTATATACGACATGAACTCAGATAATAATAATAATAATAATAATAATAATCCTTGCATTTGATATAGCGCTTTTCACGTCGGGAGGACGTCCCAAAGCGCTTCACAGAACACACTGTAAAGTGAATTGACTGTATATTTGTGGGCGAACGCGGCAGCCAATTGCGCACAGCAATGTCCCACAAACAGTCGTAGATTGAAAATGACCAATTTATTATTGTTTTTTTAGTTTTTGGAGGGATTATTATTAGGCTCTGTGTGGAGTAAGGAAACTTGCCTAAGGTTTCGCCCTCTGCCTGGAATTGAACTCAGGTCTCTCGCTTGCAAAGCGAGTGCTCTAACCACTGAGCTACAGGACTCCAAATTATTTTTTTCTGCCACAGAAGGCTGCTTACCCCCTGCTGCTAGGCCACGCATTGTGAACATGATTCTTCAAATTTACTTTCCCTTATATTTACTAAGCAATACGTAAAACCCATGTTGTAAATTTATAACCGTTTCATAATTTCTTCCAGGTCAAAAGACAAAACGATCAGTACACCAGTCCTTTCCTTCCTCCGCAATATTTCTCTTCCTCTTTCCAGTGTGTCTCTCTCACTCCTTAACCTCTCGACTGGGGAACAGTTAAATTATCAGCCACCCTTCGATATCTCGCACAGGGACCAGCCAATATTCAAGTCTGAAACCTGACAGTCAGCGTCAACGGGCTGTTTTGACTGTTCAGGGACCTGTTCCTCACTCGAGCAACTTCGTGAAGGCAAAGGAACCGTCGTCGGGTAGTGATCTGGAGCAGGAACCTTGGCTTAGATCCCTCTACTTAGCCCAGAGGTCCCCGAAGCCAATTGCAGTACAGACAATTTGACAGCAACTAAGATGCGTGAACTAAGCACAGACCTGCAACACAGACCTTCAACCTGTCCGCTCCCTCCGCCCAGCAGGTTCCGGCCTGCTCCATGACCCCTGCCTGGGCCCGCCCCACCATCGGCGGTCGGGCCTTCAGCCTCTCTGCCCCCACCCTCTGGAACTCCATCCCACATTGCCTTCGCCTCGCCCCCTCCCTCGCCTCCTTCAAGGCGCGTCTCAAGACCCTCCTCTTCGACCGTACCTTCGGTCACTCTCCACCCTCGCTGCCCTCCACCCTCCCTTGATTCCCAACCAACCCCCTCCTCCACCCCGTCCGGGTCCTAATCCCTGACTGTTCAGCGCCTCGGGACGTCCTCCCGACGTGAAAGGCGCTTTACAAATGTAATTCTGCATTGTATTATGGCTGGGGGTTGTTCCATACGATGCCTTTCCCTGCCAGACTGTTAATTATAATATAATTTGATAAGGCGCCTTATCACATCACCAAGGCGTCTCAAAGCGCTTCACAGGATATACCGTAAAGAGGTGTGACCGTGTGTATTTCATGGGCGAATGTGGCAGCCAATTTTGCACGCAAGACTGTTGCCATAGCACAGCCTCCTTTATTAAAATCAATTCGTAGTTTTTCAGTCACGCAAACAAGTAAATAGGGGCTAACGTTTGAGCGTTGAATAATTAACACCGGCATCATTAACGCCACGCTTTCCAATTAACACTGTAAGATACGGGTGTCAGGCCTAGCTCAGTTGTTGGCACTCTCACATTGTTGTGGGCTTTTGCATTCATAAAGCCTAGACCGACACTCCATGTAGCAGTGGGGTGAGCACTGCATTGTTGGAGGTGCCGTCCTTCAGCTGAGATGTTAAGCTGAGGATCCGGTTGAAGTGGATGTTAAAGATCAAATGGCGCAACAGAAAAAGAGAAGCGGGTTTGTGTGTCCGGTGTCCTGACTCTCAATCCCCTAGATAAATCGATCGTTTGCTTCATGGCTCTTTGTGGGACACTGCTGTGCGCAAGTTGTCCTGCAAAATACACAGCAGATCATCTTCTTCTTCGACTGTACTTATGGTCACCTCCGCACTTCCCCCCAGCTTGGCATCGGGCTCCGCCGTTGGTTAGGCGCTGTCTGAGACCCTGCCCTGCGTGACGAGCGCTGGGTATATATGCTGTCGTTGTCACTGCACTTTAGAGTAAAAATCCTGTGAAGCGCTTTGAGACATCTACGAGCTGATGGGCAGGGGTTACCAAGCACAGTGAAAGCAGCGTTCGCTCACCTACAGAGGCACCAAAGAACAAAGCCCAGGCCACAGTAGGGGTCCAGGCAGATTGCCACTTCTCGAGATGGGTAAAGCTCACACTGTAGTTTTATGGATCGGCACAAGGCACTGGTTGCTGCATGGGACATCTGGAGGGTAAAGAAAGTGTCTCAGCAGAAACTCCAACATCCGGGACGTTCACAACCAAAGCTACGTCTTAGCAACAGAACGATTTAAGATTTAAACGGCCGAAGGTGCAAAGACGGGGCTCAGAACAGGCACAAAGTGGGGCCTGGTTTGGCTCCGTATGCGGCATCTCATTACCCCCCACCCCACCACCTTGCTGCCACAGCGCTCGATTACGCCAAGCGCTTAAATAACGCAGCAACGGTTTAATTAAACTGGGCTGACAGATTCTCGATCCCCACTCTCAGTTAGGGAGAGGCGATGCAAATGGCAATTTAGGATTTTTATTAATATATATGTATATATATATATATACAGTATTCCCAGAAAATATAATGATTTTTCAAAAGATAATCGGGGCCCGTTTTTCCGAAACATAAGTCTTTCCTCGACTGAAATAAAATCTAAACCTCAATTGCAGTTAAACCCACCCAACTGAACTAGACTTCTCTACCGCACCCCCCACCCCCACCCCACATCCCCCCACCTGCCCCACGCTGGTTCATGGATTTTCCTGGTTTAATTAACCCACAGCCACAACCCACCCACCCCCACCGGAGAAATAGCATTGTCCCTTATCCATCGCCTTAACATGGGGGCCATTTCGGGGGGTGGGGGGGGGGGGGGGGGAGAGAGGCATTTGCAACTGGGGCAAAAATCTAGCCCTTTGGGATTGAAAGCACCTTCGTAAAATAACACCATCCATTAAAAAAGAAAACAAATTCAGAACATGCAGTTTTGATTCCCCCCTCCTCACCCCCAACATCCCTCCTCTCGCCCCCGACCCCGACCCCACTCCCCACAGGTCGCTCTCTCTCTCCCCACCATTCAAAACAGGCTATTTACAAAAGAATCTTTACTTAACACAACTACATCTGGTAGATAGAGATACATAACTACACGTTTCAATTAAAAATAGAAGTCAATAAAATAGCAGACTGCAACTTGTCGATATCCAGACAAGACATTAATATAAAGCACACAGGAAACAAAACAAAAATATAACTTTAGTATCCGCACATTATTAGGATCATAGTCATTGTGGTATAAAATTACAATTTGATGGTAGGTTCCACTGGAAACCATTCATATTTAGAAATAAAGACTTCTGATGTGGTAAAACTAGGGATGTCTTCAGGAAAAGAAAATCACAGCTGTTTACTTTAAAATGGTTAGACCTCTCAATTAAATGATATTTCAAAGCGGTTTAAGAGGCTCGGCTATTCCTATTGAATACATTTTCCAAGTCCTCAGAGCGTTAATAATTTAGGATGTAATAGTTAGTGCTCAAGCGGCTGCAGCTATGAGGGTCAACTAAGATAATAGTTTCTGTTTGGGGATAACATAAAGAGAGAATGGCCGAATCTAACTTGAAGCAACATCAAGGGTTGTTTTAAACCCATGGATCATCTTAACGCAAGCAAACAGTTGCAACATTCATTTTTAAACAAAAAAAGGACACCACTGTTTCAAAACGAAAGACATAAGGCACATTTAGATTATCCAGTTAGGTCTTTGGACGCTCGATTAATATTCAGATAGAAGGAAGAAGGTGGCTTTCATCAATAAAATAGCAATAGTCTATCAAAGGACTCACATTATGAGTGAACTGATTGATGGAAATAGAGGGCAAGGCCTGTGTATATATGCCGGGTGCTCCTGTGTAAGAGTCTTCAACCTCCCAGCAGTAGTTTTTCTACATTTAATTCAAACTAAGAATTCTTAGTAGTTTGTACAAAAGAAAACCGTTACATGTTACACACAATGGAACTATTTCAGCTGCAAGGCAAAAAAGGGTTAACGCTCCCCAAGCAGGAGAAAAACGCTGAATTTCAATCCAAGTCTTGACCAGCATCCACACTCGGACTTTCCTACGAGAGAAAGTATGGTTAGATTTTAGTTTGCCCGGTCCCACTCTCTCTCTCTCTCTCTCTGTGCCTTTTTTGAAGGGATCTGCCTTGGAGGCTATGTCAGGTGGGTAGGGGTGTGTGTGTGGGTGTGTGGGTGGCGGGGGGGGGGAGAGGTCATAGTCTGGTCTCGGTGGGGGAGAGTGTGGTGGTGAGGGAGGGGGTGGTGGTTTGGGCAGAGGTAGGGGAGGAGAGTCCAAAATAAAAAGGGTTCCCGAACAAGTCAGTGAACGATGGAAGTGTCAGAGTCAGTGTTCGGATCCCGCTCTCCAAATACGCAGAGCAATAGATAAGGGTCAGTCACTACAACTCTAGACGGGGCATCGACGAGTGAACTACACCCTTCGTTCGTTCGGCGAGGACATTCTTACAAGACTCGGCATCACATTTAATGCACAGAAACAATTAACGTCCGACACGTGCACATTTCATGGATGAAGAACATCATGCCCTGTTCCGTGTAAGTATTCATCGCAAACGAAAACAAACACTTATTCTGCTGCGACATCGAGTACATGTTTGTGCGCCATCTGAGGTGGGGCTTAAGTGTTTCGAGAGGAATTCTTTTGGCACGTTAGGAAAGCAGTCACCGGGGAAGGAATTAATATATAAAACCATTTAGCCGCTCAATTATATATATGTGTGAATCATTTCCTGCCGACTCGGCTGAATTTTGTTGCCTACGTTTACTTTGAAGCAGGCCAGGCCACAAATACGGCTGCATGGAGTCAAAGAGGCTTAGTTTGTGTCTAAGCAAGTTAACGGTTAACACAAATAAAACACTTGCCACCGCAGTAATTTGCTTGCGGAAGACAAGTCTACAGTGTTTGTCTTCTGGAGAGAGAGAAACAAATCACCTTGGAAATAAAAAAAAAGCTTCGAATCTAAGGGATATTAGCACCATATCGACCCCTCAGATCTAACACACTCTGGTCAATAAGGAAAATCTGTATTTTTGCTAAGAATGGGATTTTACCAATGTTAAAATTGAATCGTAAAGGTTGTTCTTTTTAGCGATCGGTATGCGTTGGAACCTCACAAGGATGATGACTTGGTTTAATAAGAGTAGGGCTTGGCATTTTTAAGTCTTGTTTGGTTCTTATCCTAATGTAGGTACTTACTGGGGGGGAAATATCCTAATTAGCTGTAAAGTTGATCTGCTGGATATCTGCTCGTATTTGCAGTCCCTTTCACTCCATTAGTAACTAGAGATCAGAACAAAGATCTTTTATGCTTAAAAACATCGGGAACCTTGAGAGGTCGAAAATAAAGAGAGAGAGTCTTTGTATAATAAAGCAATCTATAGAACTTCCTCCACCAATTATGTAAAAATGGAACATTTAAGTTACCCGAGGGAATAAATCATAATTAAACGAATATTATTCCCAGCAACGCAACAATTCTACTCTCCAAGTCTCCCAACAGCGGGACTCCATTCGATTTTATTTTATCGTAAATAAATAATTGGAAACTTTGCAATCGCTACCACCGCTGCTTGCCCACTGAACGTTGCTTTTCCAAGCTGACTACCTAATCAAACTGCCCGGTTTCTCCCCAGTCTTCAATGTGCAGTTGTTTCATTTCATAATAATTTCTGTACTGAAGCCTGATTTATTCAGCCAGTTGACTGAACCCTTCACTAATGGGCAAAGGAGAGTTAATTCCTGACTTATTCCCAGGTAAACAAAGTCCCGCTGAAAACAACTGAATTTGGTCTCAAGATAAGACTGATGGGTTTATTCTCCCCAATACAACAAGGCTAACACTGTAAACCTGAATGTACCTTGGCAAAAAAAAAAGGTCGTTCAGCTTCCTTACATTAGGTCAAATTTATCACACAATCGCAGACAGTCATGTCCAGACTGACAGATGTATCTCATCTTACTTTGTACTGTACAAAGCACAGTCTCCTGACCAGATTGCCAGAATGTTATTTATTTTTAACGGCCATATTGAAACCCAGCAGTTTTTGTGGCCTTATTATGTGCCCACGATCGGGTCAGTGAAGGCGCTCTGGAAGTCAGCAGTTTATCGGTGACGATATTGTCAGGGGCACAGACAAGTCAACAGCTCAAGCAGTTTGTGAGGTAAGCTTTATGTCAAACTCTACGCTTTATATTCGAAAGGGACTGGGCTGGGCTAACAGAAAACGTGACTGCCAGAGGATGATTGAGGATCGATAATAATCCTAACAATCCTTGCGTTTGGTATAGTACCTTAATCACGTCGTTGAGACGTCTCAAAGCGCCTCATGGGGTATGCTCTAAAGAGGGGAGGTCATGTATTTTGTGGGAAAACACGCCAGCCAATTTGCACACAGTAATGTCCCACAAAAAATGTTGTTCTTGGTTAAAACAACAGAAAGAAAATGAATAATAATCTACAGTAATTCTGTCCCCAAAAGTGCCAATGAAAGATTGCATTGCAAGTCTAATCCAAGTAGTTTATCAATCCTCAGTGATGCAAAAGTGACCACATTCACTACATTAAATCTATTAACCTGCGCAACAATGATGTTATGCGAAGACTGATGAACAGTACAGAACAGTACATAATTATTTAATTTCATTTAATTTATATACACAAACAAAACTAAAGAACAAGCTACCTTATCAATGCAATAATACTTGGCTACTCAAATCCATATCAGGCATGCATCCAAGAATAAAGTGATGGTGAGATTAGCTTTATCCCCATGGCCATATTATTGAATATTTCTCACTTCGTTCCCACTTGGACAAGAGGGAGAGATAAGAGTTGCTTCCAGTTCTCACCAACACCAATCTGGAGCGATAGCCCCAGAAGGTGAGTTGCAGTGGTTCAGGATGACTCTATCTCCGACCCTTCCATTGGTAATACTTTTCCATGGCACCTCCGCAAGGCAAACCCTCGCAGTGGTGCGTCATGACAAGTCACAGTGTGTTTTACCATCGGCACGGGGAGCACGGTAACTGCAGAGGACTGCCCGGAGATGGATCCAAGCAGCCAAAATGCTTCATGTTTCCATAGTCCCATGCAAACATAACCTCTCCCAATTTCCCTTTTTAAACCTCGGTCATTATTCTGCAGGTAATTATCTTGGTATGGAAGACGAGACGTATGATACAGAACAAACACTCTTTTCGGGTGACTCTTCATTAAGACAAAAGACTCATGAACGTGACAGTGATATCTGTAACATCTTACCTTCACCCCAGCTAGCATTCCCGTGGTGGATACGCTAAAATCAAGGTAGGCCAGAGTGTCGGGGTTTGAGGGTTTGTATATTTGGGCAGGCCGTCTCTTTGGTAAATCATCTGAAAGAAAATGAGCGTACTTAAATTTGACCGCGAGTCTAATCTGAGTAGTTCAACTCAAACCGCTCTTGGTGTGCAGTTACTGTACAGAATTGTCAAGATTGGAAATCCCAAGATTGGGCTGAATGTTTTTTTTCTGAGCGGTTCCACCCGGATCAATAACCGCCACCAATCTCGGCCCTCCAATAATTCTAAAGAGCAGTTGAGGAACAATTTTGCCACTGCTTTACGCAAACCGAAACAAGAGCATCCTCTCAAGCGCTTACCGACAAGAGTTAAGAGCCTGTATTTGTGTTGGAGTACCCAAACCAGACAGAAGAGTATGCCACCTATATGTGGGAAGCTCCCGGTGTCTGGAGTGGAACGGGCACTCTACTCCCTGGAAGGAAACGGCCTGGTTGCCCGATTCTAGAAAGTATTGGGCACAGGTTGGCAGAGCCAAGGTTTGGGAACCCTGGAGTCTGCATAAATGTAAATTTTTCATGCGGCATCGGGAAAGCTAATGAAAGTTTACTCTCTGCCACCTTTTTTCCTTTAACCCAGAGGCTCTCTCTCTCTCTCTCTCTCTCTCTCTCTCTCTCTCTCAGTTCCTTGTTCGTTCTTCATCCAACCCTATCCAATCTTTTGCTGATGAACAAGTTTGTGCAGAGGGCAGAACCTCAGCAGTTGCGAGGGAACGTGGGATGTTTGAACGTGTGGTTTTAATAATGTCAGTGATTCCATAAAATAAATGTCTCAATGGCAGACGTGGGATATTGAAGAACCCAGTGTACACAGGTGCCCTTGATGTACACGTCAGTAAAATGGTCTGTTGAGTACTTATGCAAAATAAAGGTCGTGGACACAAGTGGGATATTAATTTGAAGGTTGTCTACCTACATGGTGCATTACAGCCTTTTCGCACTCAGTTTCTGAGCCCACATCTCCTACCTGTATCTAAAACAGGAGGCCATGTTCTTACGTCAACTGCTGCTCCTGCTTCTCTGGTTCTTAAGAGTTTTACCACCAGTTGCGAGGTCATTATGCAGGACGATCTACTGACCTGTAAAACAATCGATCAACACAAATTGAAAGTTATTCCAAAGAGATATGGCAGTGGTTATGTGACAAGGCGCTATAGCAAATGCAAGGATTATTCATATTATTATAGTACTCAATTGTGAAAAGGAAGTTCAACGATTATATCCTGACTTCAAGGGACCAGAGCTGTGGGGGATATTGTCCACCAAATGTCTCTCTCTTGCAAAGTAAAAGTCAGACAGGGTGGGGTGAGGTGTAGGAATTGATAGATAAAGGCGATAGAACAACAGGAACTTAGAATATAACACTGCCAACCCTCAGCTGTAATGTAGGAGCTATTTTACCCCTCACTTCTAAGTGCGCCAGTATTTGGAGATATAAAAGGTAACCCCGTTATAATGTTGCCCTTATAAGCTGGATGGCATACAAGGTGGATGCCCGGTAGATCTGGTAGCTTCCTGAGTGCTAACATGTAGCTGATTTCTGTGTCGTTAGGTCATGACGAACACCACTTCTCGTGTACTGGGTGATACGTGGGGGGAATGCACAGATGTCAGACTAGTTTAGCTGGTAGCAATCTTGCCTCTGAGTCAGAAGGTTATGGGTTCAAACCCCACGTCGGGACTTTGAACTCAGTACACTGCATAGTCGGAGGTGCCGTTCTTTAGGTGAGATATAAAATTGATGTTCTGACTGCCTGTTCAGGCGGACGTTAAAGATCCCTTGGCATTATTCCGCAAAATAGCGGAGGGAGTTTCTCCCAGTGTCCTGGCCAACAATCTCTCAGATAAAATTGGTCATTCACTTCATGGCTATTCATGCAGCATTGCAGCGCCGAAACTGGCTGCCATGTTCACCTGCAAAGTGCACAGTAAATACACTTTACAGGATAATAATAATAAAAACAATCCTTGCGTTTGATATAGCGCTTTTCACGTCTTCCAGCCGTCTCAAAGCGCTTCACAGGTTATACCGTGAAGTGATTTGACTGTATATTTGCGGGCAAAATGTGGCAGCCAATTGCGCCCAGCGGTGTCCCACAAACAGTCGTGGATTCACAAGTTGTTATTTTATTTATTTCCTGGAGGGATTATCGGGCGCATGGAGTAAGGAAACTTGCCCGAGGTTTTGCCCTGCCAGGAATCGAACCCAGGTCTCTCGCTTGTGAGGCGAGCGCTCTAACCACCGAGCTACAGGACTCCATATATTTGATAAACGTACAGGATATCCTGTGAAGCGCTTTGAGATGTCCTCCTGATGTGAGGACGATATCAAATGCAAGGATTATTATTATTATTATTATTATATTATTATTCTTTATAATACGCAAGCCACTGGGGTTAATTTGGGGGCATGGGGGCATCGTCCATTAACTGGAACTACATCACGTAGTGACACCGAACTTGTGGGAACTCCATTCCAAAAATACATAGAGACCGAGTGGACATTTCTCTCCAAATCAGCATAACTAAACTCTGGATTTCTCCATTACAACATAATGCAAGATCAACCCCACTGTGTGTTACGGGGCAGATTATGTGCAATCTGCACCAGGCAGCTGCGGTTTGCTCATAAACCTGCCTCTGTTACAGGATAACACCTTCCCCCTCACCGGAGAACATTGGGAGTGCAGAGTGTGTGGCTGGGACCTTGAAGGTGAAATTTACTGATTCAGGTGAGATTTTATCGTGACTCCAATGAAGAGCGAGGCCTGAAAGCGTATCCTATCTCTCGCTTTGCAGTGATCATCCTCCACTGTTTTCCTCGGGAATGTTAGGGGGTGGGTGGGCGGGCGGGTGGGTGGGGAGATTATTTCAACTGTTCGCGTTAACTAGTTTCCCTCTGGTTTCGTTCTGTGTTTGATGAGCATTGCTCTCACAACCAGCAGGTGTCAGAATAGACAACGACAGATGAAAGACTCCACAGACCGAATTGAACCCCAAAGCTACTTGATTAGACCGGTTGGGATACTACGGTCCAGACAAGGGGGGAATGGTGAGCCTGTGCGTGTTCTAAATGTATAGAAAAGACCAAAATGATGGCACTTCTGCCTCAGCTTTTCTCTTTCTTTAAGTGCCTCGGGACATCCTCCCGAGGTGAAAGCCACTATATATATATATATATATACATATAAATGAGAATTTGTGTTGTGTTGTAACAAAATGTGTAAAAGCATCTCCAGGTGTCTCTGGACTTAAAATGGACCATTCCGGTGGTTGGCAAATGCAGACCTGGTTGATCACTGCCTATCAACATCTGTCATTGGGGTAAACAGCTGTCATTTGGGTAAACAGCTGTCGTTGGGATAAACAATAGGCAGAGAACAGGTGCCTTCTCCTACACCCACACTACGCCATTGGGACTTACCCTCATCTCCGCTTTTTGTGAAAGAAAACAGCGTTATCCGAACATTAAAATCCATTTTTAGCCGATTAACAAAGCGCTTATGTTATCTCCTGCCGTGTTAGCATTTAAACGGATCCTTCCTTCCATCCTCCACGAACAAAAAAGTAACGAAACTCAAGCAAATAAGTGCGTGTTTGCCACTTCCCCTCATATACTAGGCTCTGCAAAGAGCCACACTCATTTAAATCAGATAAAGTGCACGTACATTGCGCAAAGTGCACCCGGGGCGAATGAATAATTCACCAGCCAGACATTTTATGCAGTCGTTTCCCGTCTCCTGTTGAAAAAAAAACACACACACACACCAGGGACGGACTGGGCGGCTGAAATATGATCGACAGTGTTATCCCAGGCAAGTCGCCGTGTCTGCAATTGCTGCATTCGAACAGGCAAAGCCCTCGACATCAGGTGAGGGTGTGCGTCACCCTGTCCTCTCGTAAACGTAATGTAGCAGATGCCAAGGTTAGAAAGCGTCGCTGTCAAGATGTCGCCAGGCACCTGCCCCAGATCATCGCACAACCAACAACTGCAGCCTCGCCCACGTAGAAATCCTTAGCGCAAGGCAAGGCGGAGCCACTGTTGGCAAAGCATAACTGGAAGGACAGCAAATCCTAAGGAGTCGTCTCTAATCTGTATGCGTCATGACGAACGCAAGTTTCCTCTGAATATTACAATACGAAAGCTCTCTGGTGCAACGCAAATCTCCCATTTCCACTCCCTCGCAATGATCTGCATCGATTCCCTTTTGAATGGGGCAACAAAGGGGAAGACTCTATTGAAATGCACGCAAGGCACCAACGTTTTGTTTTGTATAGAGCAGCTTCCCACCTATACGCAGGAGGACAGGAATACACGTACAGCGCAAAGAACAGACACTTTTATCAGGCAGCACCGTCCGAGCAGGATAGGTTAAAGAGTGGGCCGAGCGCGGAGGGACTGAGGCAGTGGGTTCCAGAGGTTTGGAGGGGGCATAGCGGCCGAAACCATGGCGGCCAAAGGTGGAGTGGAAGAGGTCGAGGAGGTGCAGAAAGCCCAAGCTGGTTAAGCGGAGGTGGCAAGTAGGGGAAATGGGGCGACAGCAGGTTTGGAGAGGTTGGGAGGCCCGAGGGTGTGAAGTGACTTGCAGGTAAGTGCGAGGATCTTGAAATCGATCCATTCAATCATAAAAGGATCATAAACTGACAGCAAAAGAAATACGTTGATATCAAAATGTTATACGTGACCTTGTTTGTGTTGGTCAATTGCACAAAAAGGGACGGTTCATGCCTTGTACGCATATATATATATATATTTGAAAGCTTGTAATGCCGTTGTCAATCATCCACGGTGGGAAATGCCCTCTGAGTTCGCTCGCTATTGACATTTTGGTTTGGTGGCTCATTAATATTTATCCAGTAGCTTGAAGAAGCGATAAGGGGCCATATCGAACGCAAGGATTAATTTTATTATAATTTTGAAGTCAGCGCTTTTTTATGATACCAAATGCAAACAGATAAAACTGTGCTCGAAGCTGTGAAAGACACTCTGCCGTCTAGCAGAGGAGCCAGGTTAGCTCATGGCAGTCCACTCGCACACACACACTCACACACACACACAAAAAAGGCACCCGAAAAGAAAAATGTTAAAAGAAATGTTAACATTGGTAACAACGGGTGGTAAAGCCCACGGTTTGTACAAAGGACTCTAATCGTGAAGCGGTGACTAAGCTGCTGACTCCAATCATTCTACAAGGGCAGAGTATGTTATCTGACGCACCGAAGGCAGCTGGCTCATCCATTTCCAAACCGTCCCCCCAAGAGGCTGAGTTGAGGTCATCGCTGAAGGTGTTTGGTGAATATGTAGAAACAGCTTTAAATCGGTAAGGTGACCTGCCAGAGCGAGAGGCATCTCAGCTGGCTCTCAGTACAACCTTATACAAATCCACCGGAAGAAAGGAAGCCATTGACGAAACTGGGGCAAAGGCTAAGCAAAGACTGTTAAGTGACTGTGGTGGCAAGTGAACGTTCACAGATATCCCAGCAGACAAGTTAGCGGTCGTGCACTGAATCAATCTGCTTCTAAAAGGACTGACGGGGAGAAATTCAACCCAAGACTATATTTACTCCATTAAAGTAGCATTTCAGCAAACTCAGGTTTTGGCAAATTGTCGAATTGCCTTAACTCTGAAGTCGGTTTTCAGTCGTCCGTAAAATAAATTGACAGGAAAAGCAGACTAAAAATAAATATAATAATCCTTGCATTTGATATAGCGCCTTATTGCTTCTTCGAGACGCCTCAAAAGGCTTCACAGAGTATATACTGTGAAGTGAATTAACTTTGTTTATTTTGTGGACAAAATGTGACAGTCAATTTGCGCTCAGCAGTGTCCCACAAACAGTCCCAGTTGAGTGACCCAGTTATTTCTTTATTTAGTTAGTTTTAAGGGATTATTACTTCAGGAAAAGCGATCTGCCAATCGAATAACAACGGGGTTACCAATTGCCACTAGTTAAACAGAGACGTATGGCGTAAGGAAACTTGTCGAGCATTTCGCCCTGCCCGGGAATCAAACCCAGGTCTTCTCACTTGCGAGGCAAGTGCTCTAACCACTACAGCACAGGAACATTGCTTTAAGACAAAGTGGCTTGCAAAAGAAATTAAGACTGAATTTGAAAACTTTCACACACAAATGCTATGCGATCTTAACATTTTAAGGCTAAGACCGGGTAGAGTTTCAGCCCTCACATCTTCTTTTGAATATTAATGTATTACAAAAATCATTTCGAAACAGTTGGAAATGATTTATTTTTACCCAGATCCGGGAAAAGATAAAAGGCTACAAAAGAAAGGAATTTCTGGTGAAAGAATCGCACAGCAATTAGCAAAGGTCGGAGCCTGACAAACATTTGCACGCATTGGAAGAGGGTGGAAACTCGGTGTTAACTTTGTGGTAAAGCATAGAGACAACATTTGATCATCGGAACCAGAAGACAGACTGCGATTGAAGTGGGGGTAAATTCAAAACCATTCTGCGGAAGCACTACTTTAGTGAGCGAGCGGTGAATCTGTGGAACAGACTCCCTTGGGAGACTCGGTGGAAGCTGAAAGGGTCAATTCATTCAAATGCAAATTAGATAAGATTTCTTTGGGAAAATATTTGGGAATACAGTATAATGAGTAATTTCGTCCACAAAATACCCAGTTAATCCACTTCACGATATATTCTGATGAGCAGATGAGCACTTGAACGGTGAGTGTGAGTTGAGGCAAAGGGAAAAGAATAGACTCTCACTCACTCACCCACCTCTACAGAAGCACACTTTCCAGGTCCCACCATCTGCCCATTATTTCCTCCAATATTTCTCCTCTGATCCTCAACAATAATAATAATAATAATCCTTGCATTTGATACAGCGCTTCGTCCCAAAGCGCTTCACAGAATATACTGTAAAGTGAATTGACTGTATATTTGTGGGCGAACGCGGCAGCCAATTGCGCACAGCAACGTCCCATAATAATCCTTGCATTTGATATAGCGCCTCATCACGTCGTTGATCCGTAAGCGCTTCACAGAATATATTGCAAATTAGATTTAACACTGTATCTTGTGGACCTTGCACTCAAATTCCATTAACCCTGAGAGCCAAAGCCTTAATGGGCAAGACAGTCCTAGTTGGACAAGCAGCAGGAACGCTTGCCAGTCAGCGCAGCTGCCAGATAAATTCTTGGCCTTCGAATCATAACGGCACCGTAGAACGCGAAGGAGAAATAGCTTCTAAAAACGAAAAATCAACCCATGGAAAAAGCCGAAAGAAGATGGTTGACACCATTTTCAAGACTCACCTCTTTGACTGCAAGTTCGGCCATTTCCCCCCCAACACCTCCCCCACCCACTCATTTCCCCCCCACAACAACAACAACAACAACAAATTACATTTGTAAAGCGCCTCTCACATCGACAGGACGTTAAGTGCTTTGAGATGTCCCCACACGACTTGAAAGGCGCTGCTGTGTAAATGTAAAAGGTATTGTGCCTTTTCGACAAACAAGAATTAGCGGAGAAACATGCTGAAATTCGTACGTAATATTGCCAAATGTTGACCTACCTCCACAATCATCTTCACCGTGGGCAATGTCGTAGCAATATTCTGTGGGTGTGGAGGACGAACTGTTATTGGCACACAACCTGCGTACAGGCAGCCATAAAATGCGGCAATTAAGTCTATTCCTGCATGAAGAACAAAAGATTTCTCGCCTTAATACAATAATCACAGCTAAGTGGCAAGGTGCAACATTAGCGCAGTGCAAGCTTCAAAACAAACCACGTCGCCAGAAGTACTTAACAGAACAAACCACACACACACACACAAGAACAACAACAAGATTACATTTGTACAGTGCTTTTCACGTCGGGAGGACGTCACAAGGCACTGGATGGTGTACAGTAGTTCAGATCCGAGCTGGGGCTGGGGGGAGGAGAAGGGAGGGGAGGGGAAGGGGTGTGGCCGATGGCATGGTCGAAGAGGAGGGTCTTGAGGCGGAACTTGAAGGAGGCTAAGGAGGGGGCGAGGCGGAGTGATTGGGGGGTGGAATTCCAGAGGTTGGGGGCAGAGTGGCTGAAGGTGGGTGGGTCGGAGGACGTGGGGCAGGCCAGAGCCGGCTGAGCGGAGGGAGCGGGCGGGTTGGTAGGGGATTAGGAGGTTGCAGAGGTAGGGTGGGGCGAGGCCATGGAGGGCTTTGTAGGTGAGGACCAGGATCTTGAATCGGACCCTCTGAAGGATAGAAAGCCAATGAAGTCGGATGAGAATGGGGGAGATGGGGTCACACACACACACCAACACACATATCAAAGAGAGATGACATTAGATTCAGAGGAGTTTTTTTCCTGCCTCTGTATGGTTGCCCTCGTGCAGTTGGGCTCTCACATTGTTCCAACACGGAGCCTGCAAAGGTTAATTCCTTTGAGAAAATCCAGACTATCTGCGGTTCCCGCTTGTTTCCTCTCCGAGTAGAATACTCGATGGTGTCCTACTGTCACTCTTCTGCTCCACTGCGTGTTCCCCTTCGTGCCCAGTCTGCCCAAACCTCGGTGGGCCAGCTTTCGGGCATTCTTCCCCACGATCGGGAACTCTTCGATTCCCTCCCTCCCTCCTTTTAAAGTCCGCTTCAAATCTTACCTCTTTAACTGCAGTGTCAGCCATTTTCACCGCCTACCCCCACCCCCACCCACCCACCCAACACCCCCAGCCTTCCCCACCCTCAGGCTCTGGTGCCCAGTCAGCAGATGTCCTCCTGTCGTGAACGACGCTATATAAATGTAAATTGTACTGTATTGATTAGATATGTCAATGTCAATAATTCACGTCAGTAGATGAATGGTTCTAATCGGCTATTTACAGATTTGAATCACTGTTTTGGGAAGGAAGGTTAAGGGGAAAAGAGTTCCAGCCAACAAACCAAATGGAGGAACTCCAGATACCTCTTGCTTTTGGAGGCGTTGATCAATTTAAATTGGGCTACAGTTTAAAAAACCTCCCCAATTTATCACACGTTCCTTTGCGCCCAAATAAAAACCTGAGCCGAGGGTGCAAAGCAATGTCATGTTTTTCACAGATGTTAAATCGCTCTCTGACTTTGCTCTCTCCATCTCTCTGTGCTTTTCCTCTCTCCCCCCCCACCTCTCTCTCAAGCACTCTCTCTCCCTCTCTGTCAATCGCCCTCTCTCAATCTCCACTGCCCCCCCTCCCACTCATACACACACTCTCTCTTTCTCTCTCTCACACCTCTCTCTCTCCCCGCTCACACTCTCAATCTCACTCTCTCTGCTCTCCCCCTCTCTGTGACTCTCTCTCTCCTTCAATTTCCTTTCTCTCTCCCCCTCTCCCATCCCGCATCCTCCTCTTCCCCTCTCCCCTCTCTCTGCTCTCCCCTTCTCACCTCCCTCTCCGTTCCGCTCCCCCCTCCCTCTCTGTTCCCTTCTCTCAATCCCTCTCCTCTCTCCCCGTCCTCCCCTTCTCTCTCACCGTCCCTCTCTCTCCTCTCCCTCTCTTCCCCTCACTCCCTCTCCCCCCCTCTCTCCTCCATGCTGGTCTAGGCCCTACACTCCAATGCAGTGCTGGTGGCGTGCTGGGTTGTTGGATGTGCCCATACTTTGGATGAGACATTAAACCGAGGCCTCTTCTGACTGTCAAGGTGGATGTTAAAGATGCCACGGGCACTATTTGAAAAGAAAAGAGTTTCTCCTGGTGTCTCGGCCGCCAATTCTAACAGATAACAGTTCAAAAATCAGTCATTCACTTCATGGCTGTTCGTAGGACGTCGCTGTGCGTAAATTAACAGCAGCGTTCACCTACAAAATACAGTTACTAAAATCCTGTGAAGCGCTTTGAGATATCTTGATGGCGGCACAAGGCGTTGGGTGCCCAGTTTGCGTGTTGTAGCTTCATCATGGTCAAAGGCGTAGAAATCCCAAGCAGCGTTGCTATTTACTTTCATGTGGATCACTGGGGAGAACAAATTTATAATACTGGGTCCAACATTCTCGTGCCAGAGAATGAGGGAGATGCTCTGGGGGTATCCACTATTCCAAAACTCTGCTCTCCAGACTCTCCCGGCTTTTACCCTACACTACTTGCAGACCATCCCGAACTCTGTACCAATGTCCTCGGCCTTCTGTGACCGCCTGTGAACCTACATCCTGGAGTTCCTCCCAGCTCCTCCCTCCCAACCTTCATGGGCTTGCGGTCAGCTGTGCTAACAACGCTTTAAGATATCCTCCCGACGTGAAAGGAGCTATATAAATGTAAATTGTGGCTAGGTTGTTGTGGAGGTGACGGAGAAGGATTGAGGTGTGATCTTTAATCATTCACTGAAGGTTAACGCTTTCCTACAGTCACTGCACTTTACAACAGTAGTTCCTGTGAGAAGCACTTTGAGACATTTGCATCAACGTGATAAGGCACTGTGTCAAACGCAAGGATTATTATAAAGTTTCCAGTCCACCTAAAGCTGCTGTCGATAAATCCAATGAAATGCAGTGCATTGCTGCTAATCTGAACACCACTAATCCAGAGTGAGCAACAATCCAAATTCCAGGCAACCTGCAGACTGTAGCGTTTAAATTTCTCGTCAAATGTGGTCAATTACAAGCAAATCACTGATCTGAACTGTGCTCGGTTTCATCTGGTTGAGCAGCAGTGGCAAAAATTAGCACCTCGAGACTGTCATTTGAAATACATTAGTCTAACCTTGTACAGGGTATTTGTATTGATGATTGGAATACATCGATGATTTTTACTTCAACACAGCCTCCAGAAGTGAGTCCCACACATTCTCACCACCCTCTGCATCAAGAAGTTCTCTTAAATTCCCTGTTGGATCTGTTACTAATTAATATACAGTCGATTCATTTTCCAGTATGTTCTGCGAAGCGCTTTGAGACGTCTCGAAGACGTGATAAGGCGCTATATCAAATGCAAGGATTATTATTATTATGGGCTATTGTGTATTTATGTCCCGTAGTTTTTTCAGCCACCAATATGTAGAAACAACCTTTCGAAGTCCACCTCATCGAATCCTTTGATAATCTTAAACATGTCCCTCTCAATCGTCATGTCCAAGAGGAAATCTCCGACCTGTCCAATCTTTTCTTGTCAGCTGTCTTCAATCATCCCTTTTAACACCCTTTCACAGCAATAATGATAACAATAATAATAATATTCCTTGCATTTGATATAGCATTGCATCGTGTTGTCTCAAAGCATTTCACAGGAAAGTAGGTTTTGTGGGCAAACACACAGAGGCCAATTTACGCACAGCAATGTCCCACAAACAGCCATGGAGTGAGTGACTCATTTTATTTGGGTGGACTGTTGGCCAGGATACCGGGAGAGAGAAATAGTGCCGTGGGTTCTTTTAACGTCCACCTGAACAGGCAGACAGGACTCGTATTGTTCACGTGCTATTTGTAGCTGAATTATTCTATTGTTTGCGGAGGCATGGCTTCCCCTGTCAAGCGGTGGGGAATAAGATGAATCATAAGGGGAACATCAATCTCTTAAAGCCTCTGTGCTTTTCCTGGTGGCTGGTTACAGAGCAGCAGGTATGAGAATAACAAGGTCTCCAAAGACTGGCAAGACACACAACTCTTCCCAAGGTGAAATCCGTGTTAGAGTTACATGCCAATTTGTATTAATACGGCAGGATGTCTCCCAGGCCTTCAATAGTTGTGGACAAAGACATTTAAAGGCACAGTCTAAGAGACCTGTATTTGAGATTTTTCAAAGCAGGAAAAGAGGTAGCGAGGAAGAGAAATTGGGAAGTTGGAATAATCTGTTGTTCTGATGTTATTGTACAAACATCATCCACAGAGGCTGGTAAACAAGCGCAGAGCAATCTCAGCGATTCCTCCTTTTGAGGAACTGACACGTAACAACACCAGCTGAAGAGGAGGAAAGAGGAGTTAGGAGCCTACCTGGTGGATAGACCAAAGCCACGTGATCTCCATCCTGTAGATGTCCTCTCTCCATCAGCATGACTGCTATTTTCTCGGCTCGTTTATGCAGCTGAAGGCATGTTAAAGAATTGGCTATCGTACCCTGAGGAAGGGAGGGGGGAGGGGGGGTGTGGGAAGAAAATACACAAAAGTTTGCTTCCATGAAGTTTGAAGTCTCACTTTATTATAGAGTTAACATTGAAACTGGACAAATTAGGTGATTTTAGACAGACTGGAAGGAACATTCAGTCCAGGCACCGGATGTGCATGTTTCATGTTAACTCGGAACATTTAGCAAACAACTTGGAACAGAAGAAATACGCCCGTGTTCATCCAGAACCGTTCTAATTCTACCGAAGGGGGTGGTCGGGGTGTGGGGGGGGGGGTAGGGAGGGGAAGCAACAATACATACATTGGGCATCATTAATGTTCCTTTGCAGAAATACTAACAAATAACACAATATTATGATGCTTTTATTGCATAAAGAGCACCACATTAAGACGCTATATTGGAACGTAAATTGCTTGCATTGTAATATGTATAAAGAATATCCAAGGGTCGTGCATTATTCATGCATTTTCCCGTACAAGTTTCAAAACATTAAAAAAATGAAATTAAAAAAATCGTGTTGCAATCCTTTAAATATGGCTTGATCACTGTTAAGTTAACTGACGCCTATATCCTTGCATTTTGATGCCTGTTACCTGCACACGTTTGGCTACAAAAGATAATCCACCAATACTTCGCAACAGATAAGGTCTTTGTAACTGTTGGTGAGCAGAACTTTTGTGAAGCAAATCAGTAGCTTCGCTCCTATTGTATAGTTAGCCAACAGACCGATGTGGGTTAGAATCATAGAATCTTACAGCGCAGAAGGAGGCCATTCGGCCCATCGTGCCTGTGCTGGCTCTTTGAAAGAGCTATCCAACTAGTCCCAGTCCCCCATTTTTTCCTTTTCAAGTACCTATCCAATTCCCTTTTGAAAGCTGCTATCGAATCTGCCTTTCAGGCAGTGCATTCCAGAAAGATAAATTGTGAATTGGTTAGGCATTAATTCAAGAACATTTTGCTTACAGGTCAGCCCAAAGATGGAGACTCCAATTCAATTAAAATCAGATCCATAATATCCTGAAGTCCTGAGGGAGAGGGTAATAGAGGTGTATGGGAGAGGGGATTAGGAGGGGTGGAGTATAAACGTTGACACGGACTAGCTGGATCCAATTGCCTGTTTCTTTGCTGGAAATAATAATAACTTGGTCACTCATCCATGACTGTATAAGAATTCACTTTACAGAATATTCTGCGGAGCGCTTTGAGACGCCTCGAAGGCGTGATAAGGCGCTATATCAAACAGAAGGATTATTATTAGTAGTATTATGTTATAATTCTTTATGTAATTCTATCTGGTAAAGGCGACAGGTAAAAAGAGCTTTCTCCCATTGTCCCCTCACCCCCCGCCAAGGAGTAGAAATAAAAAAATGCCTACAGCAGGCCAACAGCATCTGAAAGAGAAAACACTGATCAGCGTTGAGACCTCAGAACTGATCTGCGAGTGAGACTTGGCGAAGAGCCAGCCGTACTTGAAGCATTAGCTTATATTTTTGTGGAGTGACCCTCTGTGGGTTTCCAACCTATTTGTTCAAGTGTTTACCACGGTCTATCAATCAACCACGTGTCTGTCACGTGCTGCTCGACTTCTCTGGTCGAGGGGGGGGGGTGCGGGGAGGGAAGGGGTAGTAGGATGAGCGAGGAGGGTTGGAATGTGAAACTCTTTTCTCGGTCACAAACCATTGCTCACAAGATCGGTTCAGATGAAGAAGGCACTTGGGCCCCACCCGGTCTCAACCTGCCAGAACACCCATTCCTCCAACACAACGTCAAGTTGCTTTGCAAAAGAGTCCCGTCCTATACCACCTTTCCAGTCATTGATCGCTCTCTTGAGTAAAGAAGAACTTTCCGGTATCAGTCCTGAAATTGCCCTTTACGCTTTGCTTTTTCAAACCCATTTTAAATTTGACGCAGCTCCATGAGTTCCTCTCTGAGTCGTCTTCTCTCAAGGCCGAAAGCCAAACAAAAGTCCGTAAATTCTTTTTTAAAAAGGGAATTGAAAAAAAGTAAAACGAACCAAAAGTAATCGAAGAAACACGGGGGCGAGCAGGGCGAGAGTGGGTGGGATTAAACTCGGTGGCTCATGTGCAGGAAAACACCGGTGTAGAGTTTAACAGGCTGGATTGCTGTTTCTGTTCTGTGGCGTTCAACTGTTGTAACGATCAGAGCCAAGGATTCCAAAATGCTGCTTTGCCAACGGTTTCAGTCAATACCGGACCAGCGTGTAAGATCCATTTCTTTTGGCAGGGGAGAAGTAATACAAAGCTACAGAGGCTGACTGTGTACAGTGCAATTCATGTTAATTCCGATGTAGTGGAATAGGAATGCAGTTAGCAATTCGTTCTAAATCCTATAAACCTTGAAACGCAGTTTATTCCTTCAAATGCACAGCTGGGATTTGTCCCTTACCACGGATTTTACAGAACCCTACCTTTAAAGTCAAGCCCAGCCGGCATCTCAATTTAACATTAAAATGCACGGACAGCAGGGAACCCATTTGCACTCCATTGACTCAGGGTTACAACTGCAGCCTTAAAATCCAAGCAAACCAAATGTCCTACTCTCCAGGATACTCGTTCGAACCATTTGTCATTTCAAAGGAGCTGTTGTGAAGTGTACCTGCACACACGCACTGTATTTTTCGCACCAAAATGAGTAGGTGCATTAATGTGCACGTTCTTAGGAGCACCGCGATCAATCTTGGATTATTACCCAACCCTTCTACCCATCCTGATCCCGACCCCCAGCTCGGGTACAAATCCCTGACTGTCCGACGCCTTGGGATGTCCTCCCGACGTGAAAGGCGATGTACACATGTAATTTCTTGTTGTTGTTGTCAGCACTTACTTCCCGATCAAGTCATAATCACCAATAATATAAAACATGAACCGCCACCAGGTGAACATGTCTCGTCTTTCACCAGTTGCCTCTGCCACTGTTAATCTGCCCCAGCACTAAAGTCAACCACCAAAAGGTTAAATGGCTGAAGAACAGAAGTAGTGAGGGATGTAACCACACTGTCTCTCAAGATGGTTTCTTCCAGATTTTACGCAAAGATGTCGACTGATGTGAAAGGCATAGGATTTGCGTCTTAACCCTTTAGACTGTCAGCATGTAGGGCGGCAAAATCCCAGCCTCCAGTGGCTGGTCAAGCTCTTAACATTTCAGTCTATTACCCACCGTGACGCTGAAACTCATCCACCACCAATTGGCTACTCGTTACCACAAAGAGTTCCGCTGAGCATTTTGCTATAAGCATAGTCGACGCAAGACTTACCCTGGAGTTCAGTAGTGTAAAAAGGACGTGATCTGGGGTTGTCTGCGCACGCCATTGTAAAACTTCGGACAAAAACATAAACTGAAAGAAAAGCACAGCAGTTACACGGTTAAAAGAACATCCTACAAGAGGCTTCAAGAATTACACATTTGAGAACTGTGTGTGGGCTGTGGGTTTGGTACGGGCTATTCTGTACAATACTTTCCTGAATCTCTGACTCACATTGGTTGCTCAGGTGGATTTTAAAAGATCCCTTGGCACTATTCGAAAAGAGAAAGCTGTTTCTCCCGATGACCAGGCCGACATAACCAGATCAAACTGGCCATTCTCTTTCTGGCTTTGTGCGAGACACTGGGTGTCACCTTCGCCTGCAACATACGGTCACTACACTTTACAGCAAATCCTGAGAAGCACTTTGAGACGTTCTCCTGACGTGATTGGCGCAATATCAAACACAAGGATTAGGATTACGTTCCAACTTCCTACTGCATTAATATACAACAACAACAAGATTACATTTGTGTAGCGCCTTTCACCTCGGGAGGACGTCCCAAGGCGCTGGACAGTGTACAGCATTTCAGACCCGAGCTGGGTTCGGGGGGGGGGGGGGGGGGAGGGGGGGTGGCCGATGGCATGGTCGAAGAGGAGGGTCTTGAGGCGGGACTTGAAGGAGGTTAAGGAGGGGGCGAGGCGGAGTGACTGGGAGATGGAATTCCAGAGGTTGGGGGCAGAGTGGCTGAAGGCTCTCCCGCCAATGGTGGGGCGGGTGAGTTGGGGGACGTGGAGCAGGACAGAGCCGGCTGAGCGGAGGGAACGGGCGGATTGGTAGGGGGTTTGGAGGTCGCAGAGGTAGGGTGGGGCGAGGCCATGGAGGGCTTTGTAGGTGAGGACCAGGATCTTGACCTGGATCCTCTGAAGGATAGGGAGCCAGTGGATATATACCCTCCCAATGAACCTCTGCAACTTTAACGATGCACAGAGCAACACAGAGACAATAAAACTCAATAACCCTTACACTTGATGCAACACATCAAAATGTTTCAAAGCCTTTCACGGGCAATTGTCAAGTGTTCTGACTACCCGTATTTCCACAAATAGCAATTAAATAAATGAATGAGGATTGCTGGCCGGGAGAAACTCCATTCACATTTTCCAGTATCATGGGATCTTTAAGTCCACCTTAACAGGATTAACCTCTGATTTGGTACAAAGCCTTTTGAAAATCCACACATATATATATATATATATATATACACACAATACAGTTACAATACAACTTATCTAGCTTCTTCCACATCAGGACAACCTCTCAAAGATTTTGATAGTGCTGGATAGAGCTGGGATTGATCTCGAGGAGGATAAGAAAGGGAAAGATGACCAAAAGCGTGGTCAAAAGCCCCCAGGCCTCTGGAACTCCTTGCCTCAATCCTCCGCCTTGCCCCCTCTTGACCAGTCTTGGAAGTTGCACCTGAAGTCTCTCCTCTTCAATTGTGCCTTTCTCCCCAGCTCTGCATTCATCTCCCCTGACGATCAGCCCAGCGTATTTCCTGCCCCGCGTAAACGATTCGATAATAAATGCACGTTGTTGTTTTGAGATGCGCTCCGAACAAGGGAGGGAGCGGATTTGAGCGAGTGTCTTGTTCTAGCAACAACAGCAGGTTTAAGTAGTTTACGCCGTGACATTGCATCCGATGCAACACCATGACGTAGACTACATAGTGACCTCATCTGTTGTCGTGTACTCCTGTTTTCGCAAGAACTGACATGTTACTGGATCGACAGCTAAAGAAGGGTAGCGGGGGAACGGAAACTCTTGCTCTCTCTCTCTCTCTCTGCAGAGGGACAAGCAAACTTGCCTCGAGTGACCTTCTAAGACATTTCTGTCAAATCATTCAACCATATTGTGCAGCACAATGTGCGAATTAACCGACTACGTCTGGGAAACCTCAGCAAGGGCTGGCTCACATTGCGACCAGAAGTGGAGTCGAAATAAATGCTGTGGAGAGAATACCGCTGGAGGCTTACACAGCAGTTTTCTGTCCCAACAAACACAACGCAATTCAAAGATAACACAATAATGGTCGAAGCAAATTTATCGTGATGCTTGAAGCTTTGCGAGCCACCGCACGGTGTAAGTGGCCAAAACAAAAGGCAACAAAGCTAACTTCTTACATTGCTCGCGTCGGTTAGGATGTAAACCGTCACGTAAGCAAATGTACTTAAATCTGTGCGTCGACCATTTCTGAGCAACGTCAAATTCCAAATCCTCCAGCAATTTATTTTCCATACGTTTCGTAACTCCAGCTTGGGGTTTGCTTCTCCATTCAGAATGCACGAGAGCGTAGAGTTACCCACCTTTCTACCCTGGTCATTGTCTTCAATCTGTCCTAAATCTCTCCCGCTGGCTTGAGCAATTCGCTTTCCGGAAACCAGGTTTCCCACCATGACAGAAGCCGGGCCAATCTCTGTGGACAAGGAGGGAGTTGATGGGGTGGGTGGGGGTCGGGGGGTGGGCAGGGAAGAAATCAAGAGAGTAGACAGTATTTCAACAGGCTGTAAATCTGAAAAGAAAATCACTTTATAAAATGCGCTCTCACTTTCACGAGCTCTAGAAATGAACTCCTAAACGAAGGCCGCATTGTCCTCTTTTTTTCATTCAAATAAACGAGGCATGTTCTTAGAATTGGAGGTTAAGCATCTGAAACCATGTAGCTTGCCATTGATATCTGTGCCCGACAAGCTTGCCCGCTGCTTGGCTCAGCTCGCACCACCCTAGCCCTACCCGTTAGGGCTTTGGCTTTCACCAAAAAGCCAAATTTCTGCGCCGCTTTTGCGCTTGAAAACGTCGACCAGAAAACGAGAAGCAGCAAATTAAAAGTAGACGCCGATTTTGCCCCTCGAAAATAAATATAAACCACCGATTTCCGCCAACGCAAAAACTAATCCCTGCAATTGAGATCCCGCCTCATTTACCTGGCTGTTTCTGTCTTGGCTTGGGCAGGTTCGTTACACAGGTGTGGGGACACATTAACACGTTGCACGGGTGGAGGGAGCCTTCTAAGAAGCACTGCTTAGTTTCCGAGAGATGTATGCCGCCCAGCGGAGTTTTAGGGAGCGTGTTAGCTGGTACCAGCGCCAAACAGTACACCCCAACTTGGTGGATCCCATCGATTGCCTTCAGAAAAAAAAACATTGATATGTTCCACAATCAATTTTCCATTCCTTGTATTAATTATATTGTGTTCATTCCAGTTCATTCCATTCCACAGGCTGCACATCATCCAGAACTCTGCAACCCGTGTCCTCTCCCGCGCCAGGCTCCTCGACCCTATCATCCCTACCCTCGGCCGGCTCCCCATCACTCAGAGGATACAGTTCAAGATCCTGGTCCTCACCTTCAAAGCCCTCCATGGTCTTGCTCCCCCACTACCTCTGTGACCTTCTGAGCCCCTACCAACCTGCCTGCTCCGTCCGCTCAGTGGGCTCTGGCCTGCTTCACGTCCCCCACCTCGCCTGCCTCAGCATTGGCGGACGGGCCTTCAGCCTCTCTGTCCCCATCCTCTGGAACCCCATCCCACAGTCCCTCCGCCTCACCCCCTCGCTCGCCTCCTTCAAGACATCTTGAGCGTGCCTTCGGTCACCCTCCTACCCCTACCCTCCCCGCCCTCCACCCCCTCCTGATCCCGACCACCAGCTCGGGTGCGGATCCTTGACTGCCAGGCGCCTTGGGACGTCCTCCGGACGTGAAAGTGGCCAGTAATGGCGGGTACTAATCTATTCCACTATTATTCACATCCCAACTCTTTGATTAAAATCCAAGCTCAATAAAGGACCGTGCAAGTTTCGAGAAAAAAAGATGCAGGAGAATCCCTCACGATTTCATTGCCCAAATACAGTGACCCTTCCCGGAGTGTGGTTCCGTTCTTCTAATACCCCTCCCACCACCAATCACCCCCCCACCCCCCACCCACACCGCCCCCACCCACTATTGCTAGGGTACTGGTGACAGGCATCCCAATACTGGCACTGCTCTGGGACACTGTCCTGCTTGAAAGGCTCTATATAAATGCAAGTTGTTGTTGTTGAGGCGTCAACAGTCCCAGTCACTGTCCCACTGCTCCATCCCGTGCCCAACCATCGCACGTAAAAATGTCCAGCAGGGGGCACTGCAGAGCAGTGGCAGAAAACAGCAATTGCGTGGGGACAACTGACACTCCCAACACATTCATTAACCTCTCTGCCGTATTTAATTTGAATATACTGCGCTAATCGTCTCTCTTTACCTGAAGAACTCTGCTCATCCACTGAAAGCTGTCTTCCTCGGTGGAATCTGGTCTTTGCTCAGCAATTATGACGATTCTCTCATCGTGCAGAACATTGATGGAAAACACAGCTATTCTGTTTAATAGACAAAGATCGTAATCAAATTGGGCCGCTCGCTCAATTGGATCGCGCTGCGCTGTTGCTTTGCGTCTGAGAACGTTCTGCCTTTCAACCTAACAAAAGACATCATGGGCTTGTTTTCAGTGCAAATATTTTGGGACAAGACTGAACCAAACTTGGCTCATTGTCATTGCATTCAAAACCTGAATCGCTGAACTCCAGCCCTCTAAATAGGTTCTTATTCGCTTTGAAGTGCAGTAATTTCAATGTCATCAAGCATCTTAACCAGCTGGAATAAGGCAAATTTGTGTAAGAACATGCTTGCTGCCTTTCATACCCAGCCAGAGCCTAGATCTTCTCATCAGCGGCCTTGCAAAGGTACAAACCTGTGTAGAATCCTGATGTTTGAGTTGATTCCCTGTTTTGCACTGGTTTACAATTAGCACTCTTCAGTTCGTCTCTAAAAGACTCTTCATTCACCCCGCTTGCTGTTGTGGTGTTTTTCAAACATGTTCCAATTGATAGCTTCAATTTCCTTCTTGTCAAAAATGTGCAGGCAACATCCACAAACTTTTCCCCCTGTGTCCTGCTGACCTACCGTTCTACTGACCTACATTACGGCCAATTTAAACTCTCCAATAAATGACCATGACTGGATCATCCTCCCTCCCTCCCTCCCTCCCTCCCTTCCTTCCTTCCTTCCTTCCTTTGAAATGTGGACACATTCTCCTCCCGCTAAAAACCTTTCAAAACTCATATTTGACTCCCTAAATCTTTCTCCTTCGATTCAACACCTACCTTCCTCTGTAGACAAACTTCATTGGCTCCACTGCAAGTGCCGTAGCCACGATATCGTCTGCGTTGTGTCTCCGGCCGCTCACGACCATCAGACCATCCATTTTGCCCACGACGAACACCATCCCCCCAGGGCCTACAAAGCCCAGCAGCCCAGTCCTGACAAATGGGTATTCGCTGACAGGAGCTCCTGAACTCAGCATTGGGAACATCTTTGAGAGAGAGAGAGAGAGGGGGAAAAAAACATAGATGGGCGGGGGAAGAAAAAGACACACGAGACAGAAATTAATGATAATGATCCTTGCATTTGATATAGCACCTTATCGCCATTTGGTATAGGATGACGACAACAACAACAACAACTTGTGGAGCCCTGTAGTGGTTAGAGCACTCGCCTCGCAAGTGAGAGGACTTGGGTTCGATTCCCGGGCAGGGCGAAACGTTGAGCAAGTTTCCTTACTCCACTCGCCTCTGTTTACCTAGCAGTAAGTAGGAAGCTGGTTATTAGTCGATTGACAAATCGCTTTTCCGTGGGTAATAGTTTTTTCTCAACTCAATCCACGACTGTTTGCGGGGACGCTGCTGTGCGCAATTGGCTGCCGCGTTTCGCCCGCAAAAGACACAGTCAATTCCCTTTACAGTTTATTCTGTGAAACGCTTTGAGACGTCTCGAAGACGTGATAAGGTGCCATACCAAATGCAAGGATTATTGTTATTATAACTTGCATTTAAGTTGGTACCCTTCACATGGGGCAGCATCTCAGAGAGCTTATGTCTTAGAGGGCTTTGTATTTGTAGGCAAATGTGGCAGGACAATTGCGTACAGCAATGTCCCAACGAAGAGCCATGAAACTATAGACCAATTTTTATTCGGGGGATTGTTGGCCAGGATACGGGGAGAAACTCCCTTCTCTTTTCGAATAGTGCCGTGCGATCTTTAACGTCCACCTGAACAGGCAGATGGGACCTCGGTTTTAATGTCTCATCTGAAGGAAATAATACTATTCATGCACCCGCAGGAGCATTCAAAATACTTATCAAAAGTTATAAATTAGCAGGAACATTGGTCTTTAACAACTTGATCTTCGGTTACGACAACAACATCAACAACAAGTCACACTTGCATCGCGTCCTTCCCATCGGAAAGACGTCCCAGGGCGCTGGACAATCAGGGGTTTTGGACCCGAGCTGGGAGTTCGGGTCAGAACGGGAGGAGGACAGGGAGGGTGGGAGGGTGGCCGAAAGCAGGGTCAAAGAGGAAGGTCTTCAGACGGGACTCGAAGGGGACAAACGGCTGGCAAACGAGACTGGCCTGCTTGATTCTCCATTCCGTTGTCTAACACCTGTGTTTAATTGAGCTAATCACAAGCCCGGAGAGATGCTGAAACATGGATGATTTATTTTGTTTAACACCAAACGATAACATTAAGCACTTTCAAGCTACAGTCCGTCTTTGTGGGTTCATCCTCAAGTGTGTGCTTTTCTACACAGAGGCGGGTCTGGTCTCACCGTAATATCAGATTTTCCCAATGTCCGTTCGAGCCAGTTTCGTGCAGTTCTTAAAATGAACCAGGCAGAATGCCAGCCCTCCCTCCGGTGATTAACTGTGAACGTCTCGCCTCCAACGCTTCTTACCTCGAATGTGTTTTTCGTCATCCCTGATAGACCGTAGTAGGACGTGCCCGCAGCGATGGAGCACACGCACAGCTCGCCTATTTCGTCAGTTCTACAAAGCAGAGGGAGTCCTTCTGGTCTCACGACGCACATCACACCTGCAGGGAAAGAAGCCACGTGATTACCTTAACTCAACAAAAGTTGTTTGTCCGTGCAACAAAGAACATGGACACGTCAACGGAGAGAGAGTGAGATGCTGGGCCTGGCTGGAATTGAAACAATGCTTACGTTTGTATAAGGCAGCAGGTTTGCAGGGACTAGATTCGTTATGCCTCAAAAAGCATTTCACATAACGGAAGGGCTCCACCAGCACCACCACTGTGTGGCCTCTGGCAAAAACATCTCCGACGTGTTTTTCCCAGGAAACCCTTCTGGTGGCTCTTAGCCAATATACCAATATGATCCTCGACACTGTGTGTTATATGAGGGTTATACCATGGACCCACCACTATTTAGATCGAATGTATTTTTGGGTCGGAGGCAAAGCTGACTCACTCTTTCGACCCCGCTGAGTATCTTTTGAGCTTGTGCAAACCCACTAGCGAATTTTAGACAACAATCTCGCGCCAACAGCAGTAATACACTAATAATACATTTGACACAGCTCCTGTCACGGTCACCCTGTTTTTGTACACCCTTTAGCCTATATTTATATATAAAAATAAGTTCTGTAAATTATAATAATCCTTGCATTTGATATTGCGTCTTATCACGCCTTCGAGACGTCTCAAACCGCTTCACTGAATCTACAGTAGAGTGAATTGACTGCATATTTTGTGGGCGAAACACAGCAGCCAATGGCGCACAGCAGCGTCCCACAAACAGTCGTGGATTGAGTGACCGATCGATTATTATTGGTATGTTCATAGTTCACATTGGAGATGCCTGTCCCTTTAAGAAGGTTTGCGCTTTAAATATGACAAACCACTTTGATTTAAAATAACTTTGGGGTCATCTTTGGTGACATAAAATCTGAATAAGTTGAACCATTTCGTGGGAGAGACCATGAGATACTGAGAGTGGGAAAAACAGCTGATACATTGAAGACGAGGGTTAGGGTTCCCTTAAAAGAAGGGGGGTGGGGGTGGGGGGGCTGACAACTTGGGGTCACTAGCTTTTGGTCACCATCGAGGCACATGTCTGACTTGAGTGGGACTACCTCCGAGTCGAGATCGTTTTTTTTAATTTTTTTTACAAACATTAGTTAAGTGCTACTAGTTTTTTTTACAGTTTTATTATCGGTTGGAGTCAGTAAGACATAGGATTGCGTAGGGCTAATCAAACTCTGTTGTATTTTCTCAGTAGTCTCTTCGAGTCTCTGTTACAAAGTTCTCAAGGAGGGAGGTAGGGAAATACACCAAACAGGTAGTTGCTGGACTCAGTGCCTGGTAGTGCGATAAGACACTGGGGAAAGCATCTCGATCCAGTGGGCGGTAAGTCAACTGAGAATATGTGTCATCATGTTACTCTAAGTAGTGAAGTTCCACTAGAGTAGGGATTTGCACTTCCAGACTGAAAACAGAGATGAAACCCAAAATACTGCAGAATCTGGAAATCTGAAACAAAAACAGAAGTCGCTGGGAACAGGTCGTGGACCCGAAACGTTGACTGAGTTTCCTTTCTCCATAGATGCTGAGTGTCCCCAGCCACTTCTGTTTTTGTTTGAAAACAGAGGCCACCTAGTACACTCTGCGTTACTAAACTTCGCCGGTTACGTAAAGGGGTGAGAACCATCACGCTCCTTTCCTGTAGCTCAGTGGTTAGAACACTCGCTTTGCAAGCGAGAGACCCGAGTTCAATCCCAGACAGAGGGCGAAACCTCGGGCAAGTTTCCTTACTCCACACAGAGCCTAATAATAATCCCTCCAAAACCAAAAACAATAATAAATTGGTCATTTTCAATCTACGACTGTTTGTGGGACATTGCTGTGCGCAATTGGCTGCCGCGTTCGCCCACAAACATACAGTCAATTCACTTTACAGTGTGTTCTGTGAAACGCTTTGGGATGTCCTCCCAACGTGAAAAGCGCTATATCAAATGCAAGGATTATTATTATTATTGTAGGGAGGACGTCCCAAAGCGATTCAAGGATGCACTATAAAGCGCAGTGACTGTGTGTTTGTGGGCTAATACGGCCAATTTGTGCACAGCAATGGCCGGAGTGAATGACCAACTTTATTTGGGGGATTGTTAGCCATGACACCCGGGAGAAACTCCTTTCTCTTTTTGAGTAGCGCCATGGGATCTTTAAAGTCCACCTGAACAGGCAGACGGGTTTAACATCTCACCCGTAGAACAAAAGTAAGATGATTGAGTAAATTAAGATGATTGAATACATTAAAACTTGCATTTATATGGCACCCTTCGCATGGGTAGTGTCTCGGAACATTTAAATCATGGTGATCAAGGTTTATTTTACTTTCAAGTCAAAAATGATACAAAAACGTCTTCCAGTTTTAGCCTCAAGATCTTTGCCTTAAAATTTGAGATCATGCAAAATTTTGGACAATTCATAAATTCGGTCTTAGTTTGGAAACCAGTATTCCGCTGGTCTTTTTAAGAAGCCATGCGACTGATGTTTGTTGGACTACCAACAGAAATGGTCGTTGAACCTTCAAAAGGGAGTTGGACAAATACTTGATAAAGAAATGAATGGAAAGATGGGGAGGGGAAGAGGGAAAGGTAAGGGAGTGGGAATAAATCAAAAGTTTAGAGAGTCAATACAGCCACGTTAGGGCAGAAAGGTCTTCTTCTGTCCGATGGCATTTTATGAATCTGTTAGAAGATTACACCTTTGAGACACTCGAGTGAAATGTCACTCAAACACTGGCTCAGAGTTTCATTCATCCTGTCATTGGACACAGTAAAGAGTAGGAATATATCAAGGGCAAATGCTTGGGTAAAGCCAAATTTTATATAAAATAAAGTGAACAGTGAAATATAATTGACTGGAACCTCTTTGAAACCAAGACTGCGAGACCGAGCTCCGAGTGTTATAAAGGAGGCATTAAATGTGAATAAATTGAAGCCAATGAAGATTGGCGCGGGGAAAGGTGAAGAACGAGCGCGCAATAAATGTATGACCGCTAACAGACCTTTGATTTGTCAACTAACCGAGGGCCTTATCCCTTAGCAGTACAACATCGCAAAACTGGTCTCACTGCCAGCAAGACTAATCACGTCCTTGGATCCATCGAAAGGCATTTCATTCCATGTCAACGTAGGTTATTGTAATGCTGCATGATTCACTGTGGGAGGGACATACTTAGAATATGATTAAGCGAGCCTTGGCACTCTTGCTTCGAAACGTCATTGAAACGTCAGAAAATCCCAAGAATAGTAACAGTGGCTGACTCGATGTTTCAGACTCTAGGACAGCAAGAAATACTAAAAATACTGAACTGGATCTCATTGGAAGCATCAAGGTCAACAAGGGCCCTGACCCACAGCTTTAAAAATTAAGGACCACGGACAATAGTAATGGAGGAACATTATTTGACTCGTTCTTTGGCTTTTCCCAGCTTCGGTTCCCAGGAAGCTGTATCACGCTCTTCAAGACATCCTCCTGACATCAAAGGCTCTGTTGGCATTTCGGCCACAAAGTATAGAGTCAATTCACTTTCCGGTATATTTTCCGAGAAAGCTTCTTGAGATGTCTCAACGACTTGAAAAGGCGCAATATCAAATTGCAAGGATTATTATTATTATTATTATTATTAAATGTAAATTATTGTTATTATTCAAGTGAAACCAGAAATTAGAAGGCATGTTGAAACTCACGGTGCAATGGACACATTGCACACATCCCAGCGTTGCTAAGCTTATTAATACCTTCCAAATAAGAGCTGAATAAATATTTGGTTCCACGCATCGCTGAAGGTTATGAGAATAAAGATTGACAGAGATGAACAAAATTCTCTATGGCAAACGACAGCTCCTCTCCTACTGGGGACAAGAATGAGTCATCTGTGAAAAACAACTGCTCCGAGCTGAACAGCACAGAATGTAAATGGGGAGTAATATTCCAGAGCTATGCTCAATTACTGGAGGGAGGCGGTGAGAATTTCGGAGTGGTGGTCACCGATTGCGGACCGGAGGGATGAGGGTCGTGCAGAATACCTGAGCACGCTGAGCGAAGGCAGGGGGAAGGGAAGCAGGGTGTAAGCAGAAGAGAATCGGTGTCTCATCACGTCCTGGACAACAATCCCCTAAGTACAATTGGTCATTCACTCCACACGGTTGTTTGTGGGACGTGGCTGTGTGCAAAGCGCTTCGCTAGAATATACTGTGAAGTGAATCGACTGTAATATTTTGTGAACCAAATGCCTCACAATGTGCTCCTGATGTTCTTAGGCAGAGGTGAAATCGGCATCATTCTTCGACGCAACAAAAGGCCAGTTTTGTCCTCAGAAGAGTAATTCCGTTTAGCAGTCTGTAAGTATATAATGTAGCGGCAAGAATATATTGGCCTTTGTACTCCGGCAGGGATTGAGCTGGAAACATTCAAATGGGCTGACCTGCCCTATCCTCCGGCAAAAAGGTACTCATTTGCACGTTGCCGATTAACTTCTCAACACGAGACCGAAACGACACTTTACTGTAACTCAACTGCAGGATGAAATCAGGGATAATAAGAATTAACGATCCCTCATCGCACTCGTTTAGAATAGCATAGAGCATCCAGTACACATTAACCACAGCACAGCACACACGGATGACAACAACAACAACAACAGCCTTACATTTATAGAGCGCCTTTCAGGTCGGGAGGATGTTCCAAAGCGCCTTCCCGGCAAATCCAAGTGAAAAAATCCGCTTGTAACCCTCACCGCCGCGACGTTGACTTTCACAGAACCTTTCGCAACTTTTCACAAAATCTACGCGTTTGATTTTAGATCTGGTTGGGCGCGAATTTTGTTCAGACCGTGCATAGCGAAATCATTCTGGTATTCCACAGCCGGCTGTTCGTTTTTTTCTGGTCTACCGACCACAAATTCTATCGGGCCTGCGAATCTGGCTCTCTCTGAACCACATCACTCACCGGCTATGCTCCACAGCATTAAGGGATAGGTCTGGCAAAGTGACAAGTGACAGGTCATCTTTGTTTGGATTCGGTTTCCGGTATGTGTTTGTGGGGGGTGGGCATTGGGAGGGGTGTGGGGGAGTTGTGCGGGGGGGGGAGTTGAAGTTAACAAATTTATATGTTAAATTTTAAATTAAAATTTTTAATTTTTAATTATTTTAAAAAAATCGGTGTTTGGATTGATGGCAATCATCACATGGAGTGTTTTTCACCCCCTTAAATTATTATAATAATAATCATATTCCTTTGCATTTCATATAACGCCTTATCACGTCGTTGAGACGTCTCAAAGCGCTTCACAGAATATATTGTAAATTGAATTGACTGCGTATTTTGTGGGCAAAACTTGGCAGCCAATTGCGCACAGCAGCGTCCCACAAACAGTCGTTGATGGAGTGACCAAATTATTTTTTACTTATTTATTTTTTTGGAGGGATTATTACCCCCGGAAAACGATCTGCCAATTGACTAACAACCCGGTGAACAGAGGCGTGCGGAGTAAGGAAATTTGCCTAAGTTTTTGCCCCGGCCGGGATTTGAACCCAGGTCCCCTTTGCTTGCGAGGCGAGTTCTCTAATCGATACACTACAGAACTCCGCAAGTTATCAAGCAAATGTGGTCAATATTTTGCATGGCGTTTGCAAAGACTGTCGCATCACAGTTCAAACTAATAGTCCTGCTAACACTGCATAATGGGGTGAAATTATTTTAGAATTATATTATCGTTGTTTATCATCTTATTTATTATTTTATTCAGCCTCTCCTGAAGTAAGCAACTTTCGATGTAAACTTCAAGCTTAATGACAACAACAGCCAACTGCATTTACATAGCGCCCTTTGTCCATGCTTTTATTTATCTTTCCCCTCTCCAACGACCTTGGCT
The DNA here is from genome assembly GCF_018977255.1 of Callorhinchus milii. Classification (NCBI taxonomy): domain Eukaryota; kingdom Metazoa; phylum Chordata; class Chondrichthyes; order Chimaeriformes; family Callorhinchidae; genus Callorhinchus; species Callorhinchus milii. The sequence continues at coordinate 4,744,281 of NW_024704743.1, read as the reverse complement.
CCCTCCCACCCCCAGCTCAGTTATACAGTACATTGTATTGGATGCGCCTACGAACAGGAGTCTAATGCAAATAATAATAATAAGAATAATCCTTACATTTGCATTTGATATAATCCTTGCAACACGAGAGAAGGGGACACTTGAGAACCTACTGCTAAATTGGATGCAGCCTGTACGTGAGTTGTAAAGACTTCTAAACTTCGAAACATAGAAATGTACGGCACAGAAGAAGGCTATTTGGCCCATCACGCCTTTGCTGTCTCTTTGAAAGAGCAATCCGTTCAGCCCCATTTACCTGGCTTTCCCCTTACCCTTTAGATTATTCACTCAGGACACATACTTCAGATTATTCCTATGTTACAATTATTACTATTCGGTAAATGTTTTCTCTGTGTCCTGGTCATTCACGTCTTAGCTGTTTGTGGGACATCCTTTGAGCACAAATTGGCAGCCATGTTCGCCTATGCACAGTCTGTGAACTCCTGAGAAGTCTCGACAATGTGATAAATCACTGTACCAAATGCAAGGATTATTTATTGACTGTTAATATCATTATGTCACTGCAGTATTTGGAAAGGACAGCCATCTTAAAAGTACAACTCAAATGCAGTTTTTATATAATTTGGCCACAATATCGCACATCGTTTGTTTGCCCATAAAACAAACAGCCACCACATTTTACAGCATATCTTGCGAAGCGCTTTAAGATATCATCGTGACGTGATAGGCGCTATCTCAAATGTGAGGATTATTATTATTATTATTAGAAATCGAAGCGAAAAATATTTTTTATTGATTCAATCGTTCCGTACCTCCTGGCATTACCATGCCAACATCCTGTACAGTTAAAACAGACAGCTTCTCTTCCGAATCCACTCTTATTACCCCGTAACTCAGACCGTGCATTGAGAGGACACCTCGCCCCGGAGGTTGGTTGGTATCATCGGTTGGCCTAAAATAAAACAAGACGTTTAGATTTCAGGAAGAAAATTGCAAATCTTTGAACGCAGTTTCATTGAAGCCTTTTACTTCAGGGCCTAGCCGGTTGCCTGACGTATACGGAAACTCTATCACCGTGCTTTAGAGAGTACCCTAACACAGATTGAGATTCCACATGTGTGTGCCAGCTACGTGAAAACTCCACCCCCCCACGTTTGGAATGGAATGTGCGCGCTCTCTCCCTGGAAAGGACGCACCTGACCCCAGAGAGTGTTCAGCGCAAATTAGTATACCTTAAGCACTCCCAGACTCTATCCTGCGTGAAGGGCGCTATAAAAATGCAAGCTGTTGTTGTCTTACCCTGTGAATTCCGCCTGTGCTAAGATGAACGTTCTTTTACGGCTACTTGACTAGTTGCTCACATTCTCGAAGCTCACCTTGGAAAATAACACTGCCGCTTGCATTTGATGTGGCAATGTTCACATGGGGAGGACGTCTCAAAGCGCTTCACAGGCTATACTGTAAGGTGTGTTTTGTGGGCTGCAGCCAATGTGACCCTAAGTCCCACAAACAATCATGAAGAGAATGATCAATTTTGCTTGGGGGAGGGGGATTGTAGGCCAGGATACCGGGAGAAACTCCTTTGTGTTCTAGAAGGAGCGGGCATGTTGGTTTGCATAGAACTTACAATGCAGAGCAGGTCATATTTTTCATCATTTCCATAAATTATGTCCCTTTGAGGCCAGGCTGCCAGGTTCAATATACCACTAGCACTTTTCTTTGCTGTGTTCACGCAATAATAGACTTATTGCAATGGTGCATCGCACCAGAGCAATGCACCCTTTGGCTTGTCCGTACCCTGCAGGAGTTTAGAAACTCAGCCACGGAAGTGATTAAAAACAAAAGCAAAAATCTCAACTTCCTACAATGAGCGTGTCCACATTGACAATTGCCCAGCTACAAAAGACCTCGAGAAGGAAATCGAGGATAGGTGAAATGTGCCCTGGGAAACTTAAAAAAGACAAATTACATGTGCATAGCGTCTTTCACATAGGGAGGATGTCCCAAGGACCTGGACGGTAAAGTATTTGCCCTCGAGTTGGGGGTTGGGATCAGGAAGGCTGGAGGACAGGGAGGGTAAGGGTAGGAGGCTGACCGAAGGCGTGTTCGAAGATGAGGGTCTTGAGACGGCCTTGAACAAAGCAAGTGAGACTTTGAGACCAAGAATCTGTGGGATGGAGTTCCAAAGGGTGAGGGCAGAAAGGCTGAAGGCCTGACCGTCTATGGTGGGGCGGGCGGGCAGGGCGGGGGAAATGGAGGAGGTCAGAGGCTGCTGAGTGGAGGGAGCAGACAGTTTGGTATAGCTATTACTACTATGTTGATCAACATCTGAATTTCATACCTGCGGATAGCTACCGTGAGAGCCTCTGGTGAGCTGGCACAAGGACAGATGACTTCAGGACGCAATCCTTTGCTTTGGAAGACATTAAGGAATGCATCACAGGAAGAAATAGACCCTAATAGACCAGAAACAAAAAAAAGACAACCGATTGCAATACTTATTTTCATTTGGGAGACAAAAATTAAGAGTGCCTCTTTCTCAATGGATGCCCACAATTCTTTGTGTCACTTTCTTTGGATGCAGAGAAAACGGTTTGGAAGGTAATTTTGTGGGACGTGCGATGAGGAAATTAACAGCACCAGTATCCTTACAACAGCAACTTGCGTCTATATTGTGCCCTCAGGGTAGCGTTGCATAGCACTCAACACTGGGGTAGATTGACGCCAAGCAGAGGAGAAGGTGGATGTGACTGTAGGCCAGAATCGAAGAGGAAAGTGATCTGAAGATTGAGGGTTCCATGTATCCTACCTACAGATGGAAATTCCATAGATATTTCCATGGATAAGTGGGATGCATGGAATTCTCAGTTTGGTTTGGATACTCTTACGCACGGTGATGAGATTCCGCATGTGTCGGACACCCGGCTGACCTCCAAAAAAATGCCTTCAGATCACACCTCAAGACTTTCTTCTTCGACGATGCCTAGAGTTACCCTCCTGCTCGTTGCCAATCTACATCAGCGTTGAGTGCTGCGAAACACATCCCCCTGTTGCAACAAGTACAAGTTGTTGTCGAAAGGATGCCGACACTGTTAATTTCCTAATTCTCGCTTGTCTGTTGCGGAGGAGGCTAACACTGAACAGTGACAACGTGAGGATAGATGAATATTCTGAATCGGGGGGGGGGGGTTATCAGTAATACCCATGTAGATATGACCCACCAGAAGATCAAGTGAATGAGATGGAATCAGTAGGTAAGATTTCATGTGCTTACAGTAAGGAGTGAGGTTTGATGGTCCAAAGGCCTTTTATACGAATTTGCAAGACAAAAGAAGACCAAGGTCCCTCCAGTTCACCTTCCACCATCCTGGCAGTCGCTTGCACATGTCATGTCCCAAACTATATACTGTATGTGTTCACATATTATACTTTCCCATGGTCTAACACCTGAAAGCGTTCATTTAATTTTGCTCAAGGCAGGTCATTACAGCAGGTGGTTACTCACAAGGGTTGGCCCCGTCTGCCACAATTAACATCCGCAGGGAAGTGAGATTAATGTCCCGCTGGTCTCTGTGAGCCACCAATGCCCAGTGCATGTCTCTAGACTTCACACACGCCACTTTCGCTGGATGTAAACAGAATTGAATACATTGTTAGCCCTGAACAAACGTAAACAATAACTACACCTTTTAACATCCTTTCTGCACTGCAATTTTCTTCAACGACCTAAGACAAAAGGATTGCGCAAATTCATTCAATGGAAACAGAACAATATCACTCAGCATCACGTATCCTTTGCGAACAGTAGTTTTTTTTCCACCTTCATTTCCCCGACCATCGGTGGGCGAGCTTTCAACCATTCTGATCTCTGCAACTCTATCCCACAATCTCTTCGACTTGCCTCCGCTCCCCCACTCAATCCTCCACCCCCACCCCACACACACATGCACACTCTTTCAAAGCCCATCTCAAGACTTACCTCTTGCCCACGCTTTCAGTAATCTTTCTCCTCCCTACTCTCTTCAGCTTCCCCCTCGCCCTTTCCCTCCCCCCCACCCCACCCCAGCACCGGGCTCGGATGTCCAGCCAGCAATGCAAAGTGCTTTGAGACGTCTCTCTACTTACCCTTATATGCATAGACTTTTTGTATCCAAGAGAGGGGGTTCACTTTCATTAAGGAATACGGGATACTGATGACGTGCATCATATTCATAACACTCTGAGAGGGACAAATAAAACAACTGGGTGAAACGTTACCTTGACTCGGAAAAAGACACTATATTTTGCTTCCAAACATGCCAAACACATCGTTCTATTTCAGCTTGCTAAGAAATATTATGACAGCGAGTAACAGATGCTCTAAAAACTTTACAGATCATCACCACCATCAAATTGTTAAGGAAGTAAGGGAGTGTTAGCTGGCCACAGTGGGAGTGATTGATGCCATCCTTGCCAGCTGCTGCCGATCAAAAACAGTCGCCTGCCAAAACACGTCACAGCTTTGGCTCACAAATCCAGATCATCAATCGTCTCCCTATCGTGTTATCGAATACATAAAGTGCTTCAATAGGAATATACAAGAAAAAGGAGGAGGCTAATCAGTCCATCGAGCCTGTTCCATCGGTTTATTAGAACTTGGCGGATGTTTTAACCCCATAACCTCGCTCTTTCATCATATTCTTTTACGCAGTATATGTAGTCTCCTCCTGTAAAGCCCCTTTTGGGATGTGAAAATCCTCCTGAGGTGAAAAGCGTTGTGCTAAACGCAAGGATTATTATTGTGGCATCGGGCCTCAATCTGCCCAGGATTTCAATCTACTTTCATCCATGATTGAGGGAGCGGGTGGGTTGGTGGGGATTAAGAAAGATAACAGATGTAGGGTGGGACAAGACCATGGAAGGCTTCAAAAGTGAGGGAGAGGATCTTGAACTCAATCCTCTGGGGTTTGGGGAGCCAGTTGAGTCGGGTGAGATTGGGGATGATCGGAAAGGAGCGATCAGCCTAGTGAAGGAGAGGACAATACTAGCTGCAGATGGTCCGTAGCTCGTGATGGGAAGAGATGGGAAGTCTGGTGAGAAGAGAGTTGGCGTAATCTCACCTGGCACAGGATGAATACCTAAATTAAGCTCTAAATCAACAGTTTGCCAGATTTTAGATGCTCTAAAATGCCACCCAAACAAAGCAAACCTAGAATCCAGAGGGAATAATAATAATAATCCTTGCGTTCGACATAACACTTCATCACGTCGTTGAGACATCTCAAAGGGCTTCACAGAATAAAGTGAATTGACTGTGTATTTTATGGGCGAAACAAATAAGTATTTTTATTATTATTATTTCTCTTTAAAGAACAATACTCTGGGTGGCAATGAAACCCCACAAACTGCTGATAGAGGTCATTTATGAAATTAAACCATACACAGTGCTTCACACAGATCGGTGACATTGATTGCTGTTAGTATAAAGCAAGACTTACCGTAAGAATACCGTGCCACAAGCCGACATCTTTCTTAAAATCCAATACATTCACAATGGTTTCCGCTGTTTGAAACAGACAAAAAAAAAGAGAGAATAGACTCAGACAACTAGCAGGTAACATTCCTATAAATTTTACCTCTACCAGAATATAGAAACGTTCTGCACAGAAGGAAGCCATGTTTGTACCACTGTCAAATATTGCTTCTTAAGACTGTTTCCGCTTGTATTGCCTTTCAATGTTTTCTCTACCCCATCGCTGCTGAAGGCAGTGGCTCATCCTAAGGCTATTAATTCTCCAATACCTTATCCAAGTTGTCTTTGAACAGTGCGTTAAGGGAAAGAGAGCAGCAGCTATTCAACTGGACAATGAACAGAGACAGCAACCATTCAGATTTTTTCCCTCTGGCTTGGAAACAGCCTGAATGTCAGCCTGGCGTAACATCAGAAGGTTGTCTCTCATCAGAAGGTTGTGGGTTCAAGCCACAAGTTGGGATCTTGATCTCATAGTCTAAGCTGACACTTCACTGCTGTCCTTCAGGTGAGACGTCCTGTCTCCCTGTTCAATAAAGACCCTGTGGCCATGTGAAGCAAGAGGTGGGAGCTTCTCTTGGTGTCCTGGTCAACAATCCCCAGATGAACCTGGTCGTTCTGGCTATCTGTGAGACACTGCTGTGTGCAAACTGGCTGCCGTGTTTGCCTACAAAATACACAGTTATTATTATTATTGTAGACTACAGCATGTTTGAAGTGATAGACAATAAATAATAATAATAATCCTTGCATTTTATATAACGCTTTTCACGTCTTCGAGGCGTCTCAATGCGCTTCACAAAATAGACTGTAAAGTGAATTGACTGTATATTTGTGGGCGAAACGCAGCAGCACAGCAGCGTCCCACAAACAGTCGTGGGTTGAAGTGACCAATTTCATTATTGTTTTTTGTTTAAAAGGATAAACAGAGGTGTGTGGAGTAAGGAAATTTACCCAAGGTTTTGCCCTGCCGGGAATCAAACCCAGGTCTCTCGCTTGTGAGGTGAGTCGTCTAACCACTGAGCTACAGGACTCTTGCGAGTGGCTAACATTTACTTGAGGATTTTTTTTTGGGGTGGGTGGGCAGTCTAATTTAGTGAGTGTGTGGATTTTTAATATACTCATGGTCACTCATGGGAAGCCAACCACCAGATTTACAACATGTATTTAGAAGTCACAAGGACCATATGACCAGTTTCATTTACAGAGCATTCCTTTTACAGCACATTGGCTCCTCGCATACACGACGACGAAAGGAATGGGGAGTGGGTATGTGTGAGGTGAATTAGGAGGGGTTGGAGCTCAAATAGAACATAAACACCTGCAAAATTGCCTAAGGCTGTGCCGTATGTATCATTCTCTGTGGTCTCGAGGAATCGTTCTTCTTGAAACGCTGCAGCAACTGAGCTACTTAATATTTCGCTCAGTTCGGAAACAGCGGAGGCTGAGAAGCATCATTGAATCAAGAGGGTCTGAATTAAGCACTGTACTGTTGAACATTGTAAGCATGAATAAATGAATGAATGATCACCTACAAATGGCATTCAGACCGAGCGGTGAGGCTTTTATAATAATAATAATAATCCTTGCATTTCATATAGAGGTTTTCGCATCTTCTAGACGTCTCAAAGCGCTTCATAGGTTATACTGTAAAGTGAATTGACTGCATATTTGTGGGCGAAACGCGGCAGCCAATTGCGCACAGCAATGTCCCACAAACAGTCATGGATTGAGTGACCAAATTATTATTATTATTTCTTGTTTTTTCTTGAGGAATTATTATCGGGCAAAAGGAGTAAGGAAACTTGCCCAAGGTTTCGCCCTGTCGGGAATTGAAACCAGGTCGCTCGCTTGCGAGGCGAGTGCTCTAATCACTGAGCTACGGGACTCCAGAGGATTTGAACATTGAACATTTCACATACGTTCAATAGAGATCACGACGATTCCTGCGGGAGCGTGTTGCTTGGATTTCCTACGTTCATTACTGATTTGTAGTCAATTCAAAGAGGTTCCAGGAAATCTAAGCGTGTAACCACAGCACACAAGGTACTGACATCGCAAATTGCTTTTAAGAAGGGGCTATTTTGACGAAGACCTAGAGATTACACAGTTGATATAGCCATTATTTATCACTGATCTATATTACTCTGGAATGCCATCACACTTTGAAGATTGCAACCACAAGTTATTTTACACAATAACTTCAACGCTTTCCACCTACGAGTCATTTCAGTGAGTAATATCCTGGCGAGCTATTTTCCAATTCAATCACACTCAACTCAGAAGAGCATTAGATCAGAAAGCGAGCTGCCTGAACAGCTATCAGCAGTCTCCTTGCTGATCAACAAATTCAACCATGGGCTTTCCCTTCTGTGGCTCTTTCCACTCATCTTCCCTATCAAATGTTACTTGTAACAGAGATCAGTGATGCTAAAGCTAAACTGAGGCTTGAAAATCCTGACACAGAGAGAAACAGAGCTCAAAAAGGAACAAACAAAGAGGATAAGGGGGTGAGGGGAGAAAGGAAGTAGGGACTTCATGGAGGGTAACCGGGTGAGCAGAAGCAGTATTACACACATAAGTAAACCTTGCATAAGTCAGTTGGGACCATACATTTAATATGACTTATGAAAAGTATGAGTTACGTCAAACTTGCATGGAATATAAACTCTTGAACAGCACTTGGGTAGATGTGCGACTAAGGTGATTATACCATTTATACGGAGCAGACTTAGGTGAATTTTTACCGTATTATCATTTTGTCCACAACGTAAGACTTGCCCAATTCCTATCCTTATTGTTTTGCTGATGTAGTAGTCTTTTAAAAAAAATTCTGCCGCAGGATTTATGAAGGACCGATTCGATAACAACACTTAGGAGGGAAAGTAGATCATTTTTAGGGGAGGACAAGCTTGTAGGGTTGTGGGGAGAGAGCGGGGGAGTGGGATTGATTTGGATAGCTCTTTTCAAAGAGCCGGCACAGACAGGATGGGCCGAATGGCCTCCTTCTTGTGCTGTATAATTCTATGATTCTATGAAAAGGTAATCAAACATCACTAAGTATGGGGCAACTCCTGAGAACGTACGAGGGTTTAGTGAGGGCTCCCTTATGCCCAGGCTGACATTGCAGCACTTCCTGCAACACACAAACAAGTGATGTCAGCAGTGACCTGATATATAATAATAATCCTTGCATTTGATACAGCGCCTTACCACGTCTTCGAGACGTCTCAAAGCAGTTCACAGAATTTACTGTAAAGCGAATTGACTGTATATTTTGTGGGCGAAACGCGGCAGCCAATCGCGCACAGCAGCGTCCTGCCAACAGTCGTGGATTGAACTGACCAATTTTTTTTTCTTAAGGAATTATTACCCCCGGAAAAGCGATCCGCCAATCGACTAACAACCGGGTACCTACTCACTGCTGGGTAAACAGCGGCGTGTGGAGTAAGGAAACTTGCCCAATGTTTCGCCCTGCTGAGAATCGAACCCAGATCTCTCGCTTGCGAGGCGAGTGCGCTAACCACTGAGCTACAGGACTATACAATGACTTGAAAGGAGATCATTTTTGCCGCCTCGCATGGAACAGGATCCAGCCAGATGCTTTATAACGAGATTGCCATATATTCAGACTTCTTGTTTATGCAGTAATAGGCTTAAGACTGCAGTTAACAATTTTCCTAAATTCTGCGCGATTCAATCTTATTTTAAAGATCCACGGCTAACACCATGAGATTTTCAGGCATCAGAGGCAGCGTTACTCTGCGGATGGGGAGCGGGTGGGCTGTCTGCACAGTGAGGGGGGGGGGGGGGGGAAGGGGACGGTGGCCATATTTGACACTAGTTCGGAGGACGCACCTGTCTTAAAGGGACCGACCACTCGCTGCCTATGCTGCCTATTGCTCTGCGGGTGTCGTTTTACTCTCTGTGAAAGGGAGGAAGAGAAAGCAACTCTTACCTTCTGTGTACGCGCAGGCCTGGGTCAGTGCCTGACAGTGGGTCAGGAGTGCAATTCTTGTCACCGTCACGCCAAGCACGCTGCCGTCTTTACACGTCTTGTACTAGTGACAAAACACAGAGATGGTGTTGGGAGAAGTGATGGTGTTCACATTCGCGGTCTCTTATGGTCTTGTTTTTTTGCAGTACAGAGACTGGGACACCCTAACAATTTGTCCTTTTTTGCTCTTTAACCTCCAGTGATCACCCCAAGCCATCTGCTGTCTGCGGTTAAAAAGACAGGCAGGCTACACCAATAACAGTCTTCACAAGATTGGTTTGGATGAAGGAGGCCCTTCGACCTGTTTGATCTCATCCATGACAGACACCCACCCTACCATCTTCCCACCATAGCATCAAGCTGTTTTTGTTTTAAATGAGTTGAGAACCCCAGGCCCCAATCACTCTTCCTGTTCCAGACATTCATTATCAACTGGGTAAAGAAATACTTCCTGGTGTCTGCCTTGACTTGGTAGCCAGTGCCAGCTTTGTGGTGCAGTTTCTGCCGTTCAGCTCCTCGCAGCAGCAGGACGGAGACTGGTATGTGAGAATAACCCCAACCCATATGTGATGTCACTTGGGTTATCCAACCTGTCACAGGGCAATCTCAAAGCTTTTTTTATTCACCACAGCAATGATTGTCTGTCTCTCTGGGTTGTTCTCTAAACCAATGCAATTGAACCATAGAAATGTACAGCACAGAAGGCAGTCATTCAGGCCCTAATAATAATAATATTCCTTGCCTTTGATATCGCTCCTTATCACATCATTAAGACGTCTCAAAGGGCTCTTCAAAGAATAATAATAATAATCCTTGCATTTGATATAGCGCTTTTCACGTCGGGAGGACGTCCCAAAGCGCTTCACAGAATATACTATAAAGTGAATTGACTGTATATTTTGTGGGTGAAACGCAGCAACCAATTGTGTCCAATAAACGGTCATGCATTGAGTGACCAAATTATTATTATTTATTTGTTTTTTGAAGGGATTATTAGTCTCGGTAATGCCAATGTAATATCATTTTTCTAGGAACTTTGGATAAACAGTCGAAAAAAAGTGGAGAGCTCTCTCACTGTGAGTCAGGAGCTACTCTAGTTTAATTACATTTTAACTAATTACGTTTGGAGGGATAATAATAATGCAGCAGTCAATTGCACACATCGGTGTCCCACAAACAGTCATAGATTGAGTGACCAAATTATTATTATGTTTGAAGGGATTATTACTCCCGGAAAGCGATCCGCCAATTGACTAACAACTGGGTTCCTACTTACTGCTTGGCAAACCGAGACGTGTGGAGTAAAGAAACTTGCCAAGGTTTAGCCCTGCCCAGGAATCGAACCCGGGTCTTCTCGCTTGCGAGGCGAGGGCTCGAACCAATATGTTACCGGACTCCAAGATGCCAGTGAACAGAACAGACACTGGCTACGTTCAAGACATAAGAGGAGTTGGGATAGAAAGCCCATTGCTCAGCAAAGCTCACCCCCTCCAATGTATTTAGCTTAATCACTCCGGTATATGTTACATTGCTGAAGTATTGGCAAAAGACCCAGACTAACAATAACAATAATAATCCCTATATTTGATATAGCACCTTTCACGTCAGGAGGTCGCAAAGCTCTTCATAGGGATGATGCCAATCATTGCAAATGATACTAAGCTGGGAGGTATGAGGAATAGCAATGAGGATGGAAAAAGACTGCAGGAGGATTTAAACAGATTAGCGCAATGGGCTGATCAGTACAAATGAATTTTAATGAAGCGAAATGTGAGGCGATTCATTTTAGTAGAAAATCAAGGGAATATAATTGAATGGCAGCATTTTGCACGGATCCGAGGGGAAAGGAATTTGGGAGGGCGGGTACACAAGTCATTCAAAGTGGCATCGCAACTGGCAAATGCTGTAGAGGCAGCTGATAGCACACTCGGTTTTATACACAGGGCGTAAAGTCAAGCAATAATGCTAATCTTGTACGTATTGTAGGTTAGGCCGCAAGTGGAGTACTGCACCTCACTTCAGGAGGGATTTAAGTTAAAGCTTTGAAGGGGGCGCAGAGGAGGTTTACAGGGATTATTCCGGGGATGAAGGGCTACAGTTATGAGGAAATATTAAAGAAGCTGAGTCTGTTTTCATTAGAGCACAGAAGGTTGAGCTGCAAAAAAATTATGAGGGGGTTTTCACAGGGTGAAAAGGGAGAAGTTATTTCCATTGTCAGGAGAGTCAGTGACTAAGGGACACAGTTATAATATAGCCATAAGAACAGCGATAGGAGAGCTCGAGCAGGTTAGTAGGGATGGAGTTCATTGTGACTTTCAAGAGGGAAGTAGAGAGGGGCTTGAAGGGATATGGGCATAAGGCGGGGGGGTGGGTAGGGTCAATTGATTTCCTTGCTCTGTGAACTGAGGACTCGATGGGCCGATGGGCCGAATGGCCTCCTACTGCCCTGTAGATTTCTATGTTTCTGCGTGCAGTGTCTGTGTAATTTGTGAGCGACCTCAGCAACTAATTGGGGCACTGCAATGTCCCACAACGAGCCATGAAGTAAATGACCCATTTCAAACTGGGGATTGTCGGCCAGTAAGAAACCCACGGGACCTTTATAACATCCACCTGAACAGGTAGATGGGACCTCGGTTTCACGTCTCAGCTGAAGGACGGCACCTCTGACAATGCAGCTTTCCCCCAGAGCTGCAATGGTGCATCAGCCAAGACCATGTGAATCAAAGTCCTGAAGGTGAACCCACAACTTTCTGACTCAAGAGGCGTTAGTGCAACTAACTGAGCCAGGCTAACACGCCAATGGAATTCATGGCCATAGGAAAGATATAGGGATCAATTTAGTAGTACATTTGATATAGTCAGAACAGATAATAGCTGTTCCTCCCCACACCCCACCATCAAAGTGCAGGAAGGAGCATCAGAGAACAATAACTGTACTCTCAATTAAGCACCGGACGGTATGACTAGAAGCTCAAACTACTGCCTCAACTTTCTATAACGGAAACTAAAAGTGCCCTTGAACGGAGATTTTAAAACACAAGTTCTGAGACCTCATCTGGAGTCTTGATGGAGTAAATCCGGAAATGTTTCACCAACATAATTCCTGAGATGAAGGGATTTAGGGATCAAAAGTTTCAAAAGAATCTTGGATTCTATCTCCTTAAAGCCCGGGAGGTTAAGAGATGATCCGATTCAGGCATTCACAATAATAAAGGTGAATTATTAGAGTAGGTCTGAGTAGGGGAGTCAGGGCTAGAGCACATACACTCAAAATTAGACCTAATATTATTAAGGTAAATCCCCAAACCATAAGAATGTGGAATGCACTGATCGAAACTGCTCAATAAAAGTTTGACCATAAAAATAACTGTTTCAGTAATCCATCCGCCAGAAACCTCAATTCCCTTTGCTCTGTCATGTTCTGTAGACTAACACTGTCTAATTTACATTTCTACCGTTTATTTTCTTACTGAACACCATCGCCTAGAATTCTTGGTGCAACAGCCTTTAATGGTTTCAGCGTGATGTGATGTGACGTTGGAAGCTGATAGCTGTTCTGCGGCATTGTCATTCAGGAAGGCAGCAGGCTTTTGTTTCACCCACGCAAATCACACTCTTTTGAAGCAGTTGGCAACAAGTTATTTCGTGCCTTGAGGGGGGAATTCACTGATCATTGCGATGCGTAGTCACCTGCTGGGCAAAGTATGGGCTGTCTTTCTGATCTTCCCCAAAAACATCATACTGTTTCGAATGGCTCACTCCTGGAATCTTTCCCCATCCCCAATCAATGCCTTGCCTCTCTGAATGTTAATAGCAAGGGCGTTCCAGCCATAAATATTTCCATGGTGCAATTCAATGCACTACTTAATTAGCATTGCAGTGGATTCCATTTACCCTCCTTCCCATTGGGGATAACCCGAATTACTAGTTGTTAGGACTAGGATTTGATCTCGAAGTGAGTCCTGCTATAAACCACAGAGGTTTATTATGCGCTACGTGTAAACCATGTGTAAACACAGCTGTGTTATGTGCATGCGTACACAGGAAATTATATGTCCCCTTAATTATGTAATTAACAGTGAATGAAAAGGGATTTATTAATGATGGCAATGAACAGCCAGTTTGACACTTTATACCATGCATTTTGTAGCACTTTAGAGTCAAATTTTACATGGAAATATTTTATGATTTTTATTACTATTGCATAGGACTTGTTAATACAAGTAAATACAGCCGTCTAAGCTGATTATCAATGGTAAATGGTGAGTAAATCCATTAGCAAAATAGCACACTTATAAATTGTCAATACAGTAGTTACAAAATATAGCTATTCCTATGAATGTGCTTTTAAGTGTTTAGTTAATTTATTACCATTGTCAGCATTCCAAGACATTATTCTACATGAAGGGCACTATATCAATGCAAGTTGCTCTTGTACTTTAAAGCAAGACAACTTTTAAGATCTGTTTACATATTGTTCAGTCAAATGAATTCCCATTGATTTCATTGTTTCTGAAAGAGAAACCCAGGTTCCTAGTTGTGAAACCAATCAACTGTATACAAGTGATGTCTGCCTGACGTGAACGGTACTGTATAAACGTAAATTATAACAGCAATAATAATAATCCTTGCATCTGATTTAGCACTTGATCACATTGATGAGATGACTCAAAGCTTTTCACAGAATATATTGTAAAATGGATTGACGGTGTAATTTGGGGGGGGGGGTGCGAAACACGGTAGCCAAATGTGTACAGCAAATTGCATTGTACTGTAAAGAGGTATCAGTTGAGAAAACAGAAGATGTCTGGAGTGTAGCAGAAATGGACAAAGGACCCATTCACAACAAGGCTTTCCTGTAATCTTTTTTTCAAAAGAAAATCATTTCATATACTTTTACTACGATATCCTAAGATGTTGTTAGAAGCAATCTTAGTACCGACCTGGCTCCCTTTGCTCAGTGGGCACCAGACTACTTCACGTCTCCTGCCCATCCTGCCCCACCATCAGCGAGAGGTCAGGCTTTCAGTCTCAACAGCACCATTCTCTGGAACTGCATCCCAGAATCCTTCCGATTCATGCCCTCCCTGACCTCTCTCAAGGTCTGTGTGAAGACCTGTCTCTTTCTCCGTGCCTTCGGTCATTTTGCCCTCTCCACCCGCCTCGGCTATTGCTCTGCGGGTATCGGTTTACCCTCCGTGAAAGGGAGGAGCGCCTTGGGACATCCCTAAGCGCCTTGGGTCATTCCTCCTGAGGTGAAAAGGGCTCTGCGCCAATGTAAAATTGTACAGTATCTTTCACGGATTTTATGCAGCTGTACAGAATTGATAGAGTTCCTGAGACGTACCGGGTGGAATCGGAACGTGTGCGCGTGTGCTTTTGCTTTTGCTGATTTATGGAAAGATTCCGATTCCAAGTGATTCTAACTGCTGTTTATCACACCGACAGAACCACAGGATTCATTTCAATTGAGCTTCTTTCTAGCTACATGGCTATTTAATGGTCAATGAACACGAGGAGTTATTCATCACAGCCAGACGTTGAGGCTGACACTGTATTATCATCACCAAATCAAATCCCCCCCTCACTTTTCCCCCACCCGCCACCCCCCCCCCCCAAACCTCCTATCCTCTCTAGGGTCATGGTTAGTGAGTCAACGACTAGAGGGCACTTAAGATGGTTGACAAACAAACAAATGGTTGGGAGAATTGTTTTCACACTCAAGAGTGGTTAGGATATGGAATGCCATGCTGGGAGCGATAATTCAGGCAATTAGATAAGTTCCTACAAAGGAGTCAACTACAGATGGGGGAGGGGTGGGGGTGGGAAGGGGCGACAGACTTCCGAACAATCGTTTTACTGGATGCTGGAGAATAGAGTGAGAGCAAGTTTGGGGGGGAACTCAAGGACAACTGTAACAATGGAGTTCAAGCCAGAGCTCTGGCTGGTTATCCCTGGAGTCTGTGTGTCTGCGCGCGTGTGTGTGTCTGTGTGTGTGTGTGTGTCTGCATGTGTGTATTTGTGTGTCTGCCTGTGTGCGCGTGTCTGCATGTGTGTGTGTGTCTCTGCGTGTGCGTGTCTGTGTGAGTGTGTGTGTGTCTACGTGCGTATGTGTGTGTCTGTATGTGTTTGTCCACTACTCAAGGCCACTTGCTGCATATCCTCACTTTGGCCCTCTACATTTTTTTTAGTCCTCTCAGACGTTACCCTGAGTGAAAGTCACTATCTAAATACAAGTTGCTGCTGTTGTTGTACATGCTCACGTATTGCGTAAGGGAATAGAGGGGTATAGGTGAAGGGAATGCGATCGAAGGGGGCCTGTGTGGAGTATTTAACAGTATAAACACACACACAGGATAGATAGGCAGAATGGCTTATTTCTGTGCCGTACTGCCCCCACCCACCTAACATTTCGTGTGTCATACATTTGCCTTAAATAAGGCGTGATTTATATACAGCTTATGAAAATGGCCTAAACGATGCTAAATTTATATTGGTGAGTACGATAAACCTCACATAAGTCGTATCAGTTGGGACCCTGCATTTAATACGACTCGCGCCAAGTATGAGTTGTGTCAAACCTGCATTGAATATAAAGTCTTGAAAGGGACTCGGGCAGATGTATGACTTTGGCGTTAGTCCGCTATGCCTTACTCTATTTTAAGCATTCACAAATCACAAGTTAAGTTGTGTTATCCATTGCATTTATCAATTTGAATCGGTCTTTTACCCATGGCGAATTTTTTTCTCTCTCTCTCTCTGTCTCTCTCTGTCTCCCCCTAGATTGCCAGTTCCTCTCACCTCAATGTATGCAGTGTCATTGTTTGCATCCTTGATGTGAGGAAACCAATCCCGAGGCGGTTTAGACAGGTGCTTAGATTCTGTTACAAACCACAGCAACCGTGGCCAACCTATGAAAAAAAAGAGACAAAAAATAAAATCAGCTCATCGGAGAGTGAATCGAGCTACTAACCCTAATGAACTGAGCTACCAACACTTTCAAACCAGCACAAGGCCATCGGGCGATTGGAGTAACATGCTTCCTCAATCGTATGAACCTGCGATTCAGATTCAGCCAGTAATTTCTTATTTTTTTTAACAGCTGTATAAAATTTTACTCTATTAAGTAAAATTAATTAAGGCACCACAGGCAATGGCAGCTCCCAATTTTCAATCAATTTATTAATATTTATGTGGATCGGTACATTTACCTGTCACACTTGTCCAATAGAATACCTTGTCTAAAAGCTAACATGCTAATCTTTGAGGCACTCTAGATTTGCCGAATCCCATAACTGTTAAGATATTGTCGATGAATATTTATTTTAAAATATTTTTTTCTGAAGAGCTATCAAATGCAGAATATCTTTCCTTAAATGAAATGCGATCTCTCATTTGCAGAAGGCGGGCTGCAGAAAAAAGGCTTATACATTAGCGCAAATCAATTTAGCAGTGTCCTGATCAATACAAGACTCAACAGTCCCACCCATGTACTAGTTAACTTAATACAAGATCCTCAAGGCGAATAGAACTCACAGAATATAATTAAATAGGCATCATCGTTGCAGATTTTCTATCACAATTACTGGAACCAAATGCTTATCAAATACAATAAATCATCAAAAAGATCATAATAATTCTTCCATTTGAGATATTACATAAATGCGGATACACGCTTCTCTTTGGATGAATTCTCTTCAAGGTGAGCAGTGCCAGTATCAGTGAATTAAATATTTTCCACCTGTCGAACACTGGGCTCTCCCAGCTCGAACACAGCCTGGGTTAGTTAGACACAGAGTAAAGCTTCCTCCACTGTGTCCCATCAGTCCTCTGCACCTCCGCACTCAGATGTCCACAACTTCCTTCCTGATTCTCACACCAATCTCTGGAGGAGTCTTAAAAATTTCTCTGCTGTATCATATTGCAGAGCCGATTCCCGGACATGTTTCTCCGGTCTTGTGGAGAACGCCCTCTGGCAACACAGAGAAACTATTCTTATCCAATCCACTAGTTACAAAAATGCTGGGCTGTGCAGAGTCCAGGTGCACAGTGAAGGTTTTACCCTGACTCTTGCCGAACAATATTCATTTCCCTTAGGACAATTGCAGCCAAAGAGAAGACTTCAGGCTCATTAGTTCAGGTTGGATTTGAGATGAAGGGACAGGGTTCATAATTTCTTCACCACCTTGATTTATTGATCTTTAGTCTGTGTTTTACGATCTGTCGGGCAGATAATAATTGACCCGCCCAGATTCCCTAATACCCAACATGGGTTTTCTTTTGGTTTAACTGATAAAACTATTAAAACAAAGCATCGGAGCTTTAGGTAACCATCCAGAGGAACCAAATTACAACTCAAAAAGGGAAAAGCGCTTCCACAGATACGTAGATAAATAAATAATTCCCGAGGTTGTCACCACGGGTCGGACGTAACTGTAGCTCCATTTGGTTTGGCTGTTGATCACAATAAGTCACGTCAACATTTTATCAATTAAACAGACAAAGAAGACAATTGTTCCAAGTTCTGTGACGTACAAGTGAATAGAACCAACTACCTTTGAACTGTAGTATCTCTCCTGTTGGGCTTTTAGGTAGACCTTTGTGACAAGCATCACTTGTCAGAGCGACAGTCACACCACAGCTTCCCAAAAGAAAACCAATCTGCTGGCTTCCAGCATCCTGAGGAGGAGAGGAAAATAACAACAACACAACAAATTATATTCGTATATCACCTTTCACATCGGGGGTGGGTGGGGGAGGGGAACATCCCCAATGAGCTGGACTAATTATTTAAAGTAGTTTAAAAATAATATAAATACAATAATAATACGTTGGGAAGATGTCTCAAAGTGCTTCGCAGGATTTTCCTGTAAAGTGCAGTAACTTCAAACTGTAGTAACTGTATTTTGTAGGTGAGTGTGGCAGCCAAACTGCGCCCACCAATGTCCGAACAACAGCGATGAAGGGACAATTCTATCTGGGGTACTGTTGGTCAGGCTATCGTTCAGGCCGTGAGGAACAAGGGCCACAGGATCTTTCACATCCATCTGGACAGGCAGACAGCAACACAGGGCTTCCCCCAGCACTGCGTCAGAGTGACTGCGAGAATGTGAGCTCAAAGTCCTGAAGTGGAGCTTGAATCCACAAATGTTGACTAAGAGGTGAGAGTGCTATCGACCGAGTCAGGCTGACACCACAATCATAAGACTTGGTGGAGTGAGGGTGGGGTTGGGGGGGGGGTTGGAGATGAGAGTGATGGAGAAACACTGTTTATTCTGATAGAGTTAGAGGAAGGAAGGAAGGATTTATTCTTAAGCAACCAACTCAACTCAACCCAATGACTTGTCACCCTCCCTTTCCCCAATCTGACACCTTGTTTGTCCCATTCAAATTCCACATCAATTTCCTCTCCAAGTGAATTCACACTAGACTGTGTCAGGCCAGGAAGAAGGAAACATAAACAGGGTGCTAAGGCGATTTCCCCTGCTGTGATCAAAACTATAACAGGTAAACTATAAACAGGAAGAGCTTGAAAATATCCCACTGTTCCTTAGAATTCACCGTACTATTATTAACATTTCTGATCTCTGGTGATCTTGTTAGCCCTGTGTTGTAATTAATAGTGTTTTGTGATAACGTTTAGAATGGAAAGATTTCTAAACGGCATTTTAACATCAAGTTAATTAATAATGTAGTTAGAATATTGGGATCCCAGTGGGAACAGGAGTAACATGTGGCCAACAGATGGGATGCAATTGATGTCCAATCTCTTTTCTGGATCAGCTGGTCCGTTTTTTTGCTGAAGGAGCTGNTTTTTTGCCGACGACAATCAACTGTAGCCATAACCCGACAAAGACAGTGACGGCGAGTGTATAAGAATAATAATAATCACCATATATAAGGAGATATACCACCTTATCACGTCGCTGAGACGTCTCAAAGCGCTGCACAGAATATACTGTAAAGTGAATTGACTGTATATTTTGTGGGCGAGCCAATTGCACGCAGCAGTGTCCCAAAAACAGCGTCGTGGATTAAGTGACCGAATTATTATTATTTTTCCAGAAAAAAGAAATGTTTTTGAAGGGATTATCACCTCCGGAAAGCGATCTGCCAACCGACCAACAACTGGGCTCCTGTTTACTGTTAGGTAAACAGAGGCGTGTGGAGTAAGGAAACTTGCCTAAGGTTTCACCCCGTCCAGGAATCGAACCCAGGTCTTCTCGCTTGTGGGAGCGCTCAAACCAATACGCTACAGGACACCAATTTCTCCAATAGGCTACAGGTCTCCGGATACTAACACTACAGCAGGCAGTGTCACCCCACCATCGCTTTTGAGTGCATTTCCCTCAATCAAAAAATAAATGCGGGTCCAGAATGAAAAAAAAACCTGAATAAGATAATAATAATAATAATAGTCCTTGCATTTGATATAGCGCTTTTCACATCTTCTAGACGTCTTATGGATGCATAAGTTGAACATTTCTTTTTAAATCCAGCCAAATTCTCCAAACTTCCCTCCTTCAAGATGAACCGAACACTTCAAGCTGCGATCGTGAACAATTTAAATGTAGGTATGAGCCACAGAAACACGTCCCAGACCGGGGTTTGTTTTGCAATTCATCTCCGTTTAAGGCATCAATTTTTTCCGGCATGGATTAACGCAGGAAAGGCCATTCTGATGCCTTGTCCACCCTCACATCTCCTCCCCCCGCAGTGCCGTCAATCACAGAGCCAGGCACTTTGGGGTGAAGGAGAAACCGTCTCAAGCGAGGCGAGATGTTAGGATTCTCTCCATTCCCCAAGGAATACTGGATCTGCCGGGGCACTTCCCAGGGGAAGCATTTTTTTACGCTGCTATTTGTTCCTTTTTTTAAAAAAACAATTGTAGAGGAACAGCATTGAAGGCTATTATAATAATAACAATAATAATCCTTAGATTTGATATTGCACCTTATCGTGTCTTCAAGACGTCTCAAAGCGCTTCACGGAATACATACTGGAAGGCAGAGTGACTGTGTGTTTTGCGGGCGAAACGCGGCAGCCAATTGCGCACAGCAGCGTCCCACAAACAGCCGTGGATTGAGTGACCGAGTTATTTATTTTTTTGAAGGGATTATGGATAATCGGGACCCAATGATACACGAAAAAATGCAAGCAAAATGGAGATATCTGCTTGCACTTTTTACTGCGTTGCTACGGTTGGGAGAGATGAAGCAGACTTTATTTCGAAACAGCTCATCGAAACCAGCTCACCTTTCGTGTAAGGGGCACTTCGATGGGAACAGGGACCACCTCCGCCAGCAGACAGCCGTAGAAGGCTACCATAAAGGCAGCCGGGTCATTGTTTGGAAAAACAAGGGCTACCTGCGGGCAAACAGAGAGACACTGTAAGAATGCAAGAATTTGCTTGGTAGGAAGAAGACCATCGAGGTCCATCGAGTTCGCCTTTCGCCATCCAGACAGTCGCATGTCATGCCCGAACTACATTACAATCGTGATCACTGGAGCCTGACTTATCTCTCACGAACACTTAAGGCATTGTGCTGTCAATATCCCCGGCCGCATTTATCTATGTATTTACACACAGGTTGCATTCTCACGATTTTCCTCTTTGACTGTACCTTTGGCTGTCCTCCCACCTCAACAATAACAGCTTGCAATTAAACAGCGACCCTCGCACAGGGAGAGATAGCGTCCCAGAGCGCTTGACAGTGGCGGAGCCTGACTCCTGACTCCAAGCCGGGGGAGGTGACCGGAGGCAAGGTCGAAAGCCTGAAGATGGGGAAGGAAGGGACGAGGCGGAGGGATAGAGGGAGAGTGTTCCAGAGGTCCAGAGCTATTGACTGTATGTTTCGTGGGCCAAACGCGGCAGCCAATTGCACACATCAGCGTCCCACGAACAGCCGTGGATTGAGTAACCGATTATTATTTTTTTTTGAAAGGATTACGGATAATCGTGACCTAACGATATATCATCCATATTCGTGACCTACGATGACAACAAACAAAATTATATTTGTAAAGCGCCTTTCACGTCGGGAGATGCCCCAATATTCATATATCCCTAAGGTCCAGAGGATGAAGCAGACTTTATTTCGAAACAACCATTCGAGCTGCAACAATCCTTCGAACCGAAAGGTGAGTTGTAACCTCCGCCCACCCTCCACGCCTCGTGATTCCAACCTCCAGCTCGGGCGCAAACCCTTAACTGTCCAGTGACTTGGTAGGCCCTTCTGATGTAAAAGGCACTACATAGATGTCATTTTGTTGTCGAAGTCGTTCATATGCCCAACTCGCCACTCGGGATAACCCGCCACTGAGCCCTTTTCCCTTGGAGCGACGAGTTATCAGGAGTATGCTGTACTTCCTAAATCATCGGATTTACGAGCACGTAGGTGCCCAAGGGAGCAGAGGAGGGAGGGTGAAGATAGAGGAAGAGAGAATGATTTCACATGCTCGACTAGTTACAACAGCAACCACCCTCACAGCAACAGGAGTCACCACTGAGAGTTCTGTCGGTGTTATTTGCGGATAGTGTGCTGCTTGTCCCAATGACATGTAGGGGGTGGTGGTTGTGGGGGGGGGGGGGGGGGGTTGTTGGATGGGGAAAGTAAAGCGCTAAAAGCTGTCTGTTCGTGCAATGCCGCGTCACAACTCAGTCGCGGTTCGTCTTGAGTGAAGGTTTAGAAGATCAGCGGCCGTCAAAGTCCTCCTTGCATTAACCCGACTGAACTCAACACAACAACAACAACAAGATTACATTTGTACAGCGCCTTTCACGTCGGGAGGATGTCCCAAAGCGCTGGACAGTGTACAGCATTTCAGACCTGAGCTGGGGTCGGGTGGGGGGAAGGGAAGGGAGGGGAAGGGGGGTGGCCGATGGCATGGTCGAAGAGGAGGGTCTTGAGGCGGGACTTGAAGGAGGTTAAGGAGGGGGTGAGGCGGAGTGACTGGGGGATTCGAATTCCAGAGGTTGGGGGCAGAGTGGCTGAGGTCTCTCCCGTCAACGGTGGGGCGGGTGGGTCGGGGGACGTGGAGCAGCCAGAGCCGGCTGAGCAGAGGGAGCGGGGGGATTGGTAGGGGGAATCATCTCTTGTTGATTCGAGGGTCTCCCTCTGCACTGTTTGCCCCCTCAGCACAGATAACGTGGGGCCTGTTGTGCATCCGACAACCCGAGCCCTCCGCACCGCCATCGCCCGATGGAATTTTTGGGGGAGGTAAAACGATGATGATCACTTAGTTCTGCGGCGCTGGGTGCGGTTTGCCGATTGGACGGAAAGTATTTCAGAGCAAACTACCCCCCTACTCTGCCTCAGCGACGAGCCTTAACCCCCCCGCCCCCGTTCAATCTTAAACAGGGCCTCGTCTGCTGCCCGGCTCCTGCATTTCCGTTCGTCGCGCCTCGTGGCCTCCCTGAGCGCGATCGATCCCCGACTGGTTGCTGTCCCACACGCCTTTTACGTCGCGTGACCCGGCCACGAGTAAAGCGGGGGCGTTTCGTCGGTCAACCGGGTGCCTGACCCACGCGGGAATCCATCCCCACGCTTTAAAGAGCACCTGAAGCAGTTCCGGGTGCGTCCGCGGTCTAGTCACGGAAGTTTCCCTTTGCCCGGGACGGACCGCGCGCTCTCTGACCCGAAGCCGCTCGACCCGCTTGCCTAGTTCAGCCCGATTCCTTACCCTGTCTCCAGGCCTGACCATTGGCTCCTGCTTGGTGCCCAGTTTATGCAGGATGTTGTAGGCCACCTTCATACTTCTTGTCCACAGCTTCCCTGTTGGGTGACAGCAAGGGCAGGGTGTCATTCAAAAAGGGGGAAAAGGCTAAAGGAACTCACCAATTCGGTCCGTGCTCCTTCACCCTCATTTGGCCTCGCGCCGGGAAACCGGATCGAACGTTGCCGCGTGTTCACACTCCACACCAAACGCTCAACTCAAACACGAAAATCATCTGAACGGTGCAAGAGGATGACACCAGACCAGATGCGAGAGAGAGAGAGAGAGAGAGAGAGAGAAAGAGAGAAAGCAAGACAGAAAGAGAGAGAGAGAGAGAGAAAGAGATGATGATAATAATCCTCGCATTTGATGTAGTGCTTTACCAGGTCACAGAATATACTGCGAAGTGAATTGACTGTATATTCTGCGGGCGAAAAGGCAGCAGCCAACTGCGCACCGGAGCGTCCCACCGAACAGTCGTGACCCCGATTATTTTTTAAAAAGGGATTATTGAAAGATAAAGAGGAAAGAGAGAGACGACCTTCAATTCTCGCCCCCAAAACTCACTCTTTTGGAAGAAGATGGGGACATTGCTTTGCACGCCCGCGGATTACTTTCAATCTACCCGGTGCGCCTCGATAAGGATCAAAACTGCCGGATTCCAGCTGAAATCAGTCGAAAAAGGTTCCACCTCAATTGCATGTCCTGCAATTCACTTAGAATCACAGAAAGTGTAAAGGTGTTCATTCAATCCCACTGTCCTGCCTTATCCCCGTAACCTTTTGAGCCTCTATCCTTCATATACCTGTCTACTACCCTCTCGAAACCCACGATTGACTCAGCTTCCCCGCAGTCCCTCCACCTCGCCCCCTCCCTTGCCTCCTTCAAGACCCGTCTCAAGACCCTTCGACTGTGTCTTCCCCCACCCCCCACCACTGTCCTCCACCCTCTCCGATCCCGACACCCAGCTCGGGTCCGAAACACTGATTGTCCATCACCCCGGGCCGTCCTCCCGACGTGAAAGGCGCTATACACAGGTAATCTTGTTGTTGTTGTTGTTACTTGGCAGGATATTATTCCACATTCCACAACTCTCTGAGTGAAAAAAAATTGCCTAAGCTCTCGTTTTGCTCTTCATAATTCACTTTTATTTACAAAAAAATCTATTTAAGATCGACAATATTCACGTACTTCAAATGTTATTGGGTAAACAGTACATCGAACACCCACTAGAGAAAAAAAAACTCTGAACGATATATTAAAAATCATTTCCTCGACTTTTGAGCCAACTGGTTCTCTTCAATCGTCAAACAGATGTTTAGAAAGCTGTTGCACTGTTATAGTTAAGCTTCCTTAATTAGACTTAATAAATTCGGCGGGATTTGGGATAAATAAAGGATGTTTAAGATTTAAATTGCATTATTAAGACGTTGAAAGGCAATAACATTTTGGAGGAAATGAACCCTGTAAAAAAAGCGAATCCTCCTACACTTTTCTCCCTGCAATATTACATTATTTCAAATGATAAAGCGTTGCATTTCTGTCCAGGGACACTCATATGGGCACAAACACTGCCTAACACCTCCCACACGATCAATTAATAAGGTGTATTGCATATCCTCAACTGCCAACTCTTACTGGTTATTCCGAACAATTGGATGTTTTTTTTCCCCCAATATTGCGAGGCAATTTAGAATTGTAAACTCCTTTATTCCATATCAGCTTTCAATTTAATTCAAAGTCAGGTAACTAGGGTGTTGGAATAACTGTGCACTTATGCAGATTCCCAAGCAGATTGAGTTTGCATTTTAAAAACAAGAGAGCAAAATTGGACGGAATCCGTAATAGGTTCTTCGGAAAGAACTCGCATTTGAAGGCACCATATCATTTTGAAACATCCCAAAGCACTTGAGTAATTCCTCCCATGTGTACAATAATCAAAGAGCTTCACAGAATATACTGCAAAGTGAATTGACCATATATTTGCGGGCGAAACGCAGCAGCCAATAGCGTCCCACAAACAGTGGTGGATTGAGTGACCAAATTATTATCGTTTTTATTTCTTGAGGGATTATTGTCAGACGTGTGGAGTCAGGAAACTTGCCCAAGGTTTCATCCTGCCGGGAATCGAACCCGGGTCTCTCGCTTGCGAGGCGAGTGCTCTAACCACTGAGCTACAGGACTCCTACAACAACAACACGACAACTTGCACTTATATAGCGCCCTCCACACAGGTTAGCGTCTCAGAGTGTTTAACAGTAGTGGAGCCTGACTCTTAAAAGTGTAGGGAGTTTTTTTAAACTGGCAAAAGTGGGAGCTTTGGCCATACTGGAAGTCTGGATTTTAATAAAGCCCATTTTTTTTGGCGTTCTCATGAAAAATCTGCTTGCACATTAGGACTGAATTTAATTTCTGTTTCAAAATTTCTGCCCAGACTTAACGTTCACGGCAATAGTTTTAAGGCTAAGACCTTGGGTATTTTCACAGATCAGTTCCATGTAGAAGGACCTTTGATTCATTTTGAGCTCATCCTTCCAGAATCCCCACTCTACCTTGCTCCCATAACAGCATCAGGTTGATGCAATGAATCCTGACCTCCAACTCCCTTGCTGGTAAGATGTCCCTGTTGTTAATTATAATTTGAGTAAAGTAACCCTTCCTGGTGTCTGGCCTGAAATTGCCCTTTGCAACCTTGAACCTGGCGTATTTAAAGCTATTGTTCCGGGTTCACTTTCTCAATCCCATTTCAAATCTTATATCGCTCTGTTGAGTTCCTCTGAGATGTCTAAGAGTTGTAACTGGTCGAATTATTGCTCACAGCTCATCCTCCTAACATTGCCCATCATTCTTATTCCCCTCTGCGCTGCCTCAGTTAGCGAGGATGTGGTTGGGACCTCGTGTTATTTAACAGCAACCAAACGATGAAACGTTCACAGATTTACTTTTCAGTGCACCTTGGTAATGCAACGCAACCGATTTAAACACAATTGCGTCTGATAAACAGCAAAAACAGGTGAAGGTCCAATATGAGCCATTGGGATCAGCAGCAGAACTGCCTGTAAATACTGCGTCGCTTTAAGAAAGAAACAAAACCCACAGCAATGTCAACTGAGCCCATCTGAGCGCAACGGAAAGAATCGACAGATATTAAGTGCCCTGTGAATCATCAGTGGCCAATAATAGATGTCAGAAACAAAGCAAGAACGGTCACTGTTGTCGTCTGTATCATTAGGATGTGACGAGAGCGAAAAGAACAAAAGGGAGGAAGATTCACGAAGGGAAAGCACATCACTCAGGGAAAGCAGAGTCACGATAGAAGGGTCGTGACGGGTTTAAACTTGGCAACCTCAAATCAATGCTCGGCACACTGTTGCTGACATCCCCTTACCGTAACATTGCTGCCGTTCCATCCCCCAAGGGCCTCTAGAGATAGCTGCAAACAAGTTGATATTAATTGTACACTAAAGAACACATCAGAGTTTAACCATCTGAGCAGTTTGACTCGAGGGTTTGCAGATCGCTAATCTCTCTGACCAAGGCATTCTGTGAAATCTAACGTTGGGAATCAAGTAGCACGCTTTCAATAGCGCTGTAAGACCTTATACTGAAAAAAGAATACTAATCCTTGCGTTCGGATATAGCGCCTTATCATGTCACTGGACACATCCCAAAGCACTTCACAGAATGTCCTGTCAAGTGAATTGACTGTATATTATGCGGGTGAAACGCGGCAGCCAATTGCGCACAGCAGTGCCCCACAAACAGCCGTGGATTGAATGACCAATTTTTTGGGGGATGGACCCCTAGAAAGCGATCTGCCAATCGACTAACAACTGAGTTCCTACTTACTGCTGGGTAAACAGAGGTAGGTGGAGTAAGGACTCTTACCTACGATTTTGCCTGCCTGGGAATCAAACTCGGGTCCTCTTGCTTGTGAGGCGAGTTCTCTAACCAATACGCTATAGGACTCCATGACACACTCATCCAAAATTCATGCTAAAATGGTATTACTTGTTTCTTTCAATTTGCCTTCTGCGCTTGCACACAGATTTCTCCATTTTACTGGGAAAAACTGGTGGCAGAGGTTTTCTTAATCTTTGCATTAAAGGCTACTGCTCCCACCACCCATGCAAGTTTACTTACTACAAGGAAAACTAAGCAAACCATCTTCCCCCATCCCCCTCTCTGTCTCTCTGTCTCCTTTCCTATCTTCTTCCTAATCCCCAACCAGGTAGGATAATCTATTTGCCAACGAGGCAATTGAGCAAGACATATNAAAAAAATCAACCCTGTGACAGATATCTGAGTCGCAACCCCCATCTTAATAGCAAATCACAGCTGAGTTATGTCATGCATCATTGGTCAACAGAGCTGTGTGACATTTCCTACACCATGTAATCCAGCATTTATTTATCTCCACAAAATGGTTTATGGATGCCATCGTTTTGGTATTTTCTCCTAACCTTTGTCGCCCTTTGTCATGAATTATTACATACTAATGAGAGCTGTTCATTGGGGTTGAAAGTCAAATGAGATTGGAGAAAAGTTGACAAGCTTGAACATGGGAATCCCTCGAGGAAAATGCACAAATGGGTCTATTTTCCGGAAATCTGAAATTTATTCATGAACGCTCTCCCCTCCCCCAATCAACCTCTCCGGTTAATTCTTACAGAATAAAAGACATTTACAGTACATTCAGACCATCGAGTCTGTACTGGCTCTCAGAGAAAGGTGTTCATTCAATCCCACTAAACCCTGCCTTGTTCCCAGATCCCATTCATCCTCTATTCTTCATATACCTGCCTGCTTCCCTCTTGAAACCCTCAATGAACTCTGCCTCCACTACCTTACTTAGTTGGGCATTCCACATCCCAACAACTCTGAGTGATAATATTTGTCCAAGTTCTCCTTTTGCTCTTGTGACTATTGCATAACTGCAGTCTTTAGGCACTGACTCCCCTACCAGTGGAAACAGCTTCTCCCTATTTACCCTGTCAAAAAATACCTTTTAAGGACTAACTAATGGAATAATTATCACAAGAAGTGACCTTCACCGCTAATATGTTTGGTAAAATCCTTGTAATCGATTACACATAATATCCTGTAATAATGATGTTCATCACAGTTTCTGTTAGGGTACCCTAGTCAAGAGTAAAATTGGCAATGGCAACGTAGAAGATCGGAAAGGTCACTGTTAAAGATCATTATTTCATCAAAGTAACATTCTAACCATCACCAGCATTGTTTGGAACTACGAAATTAATCATTCACTTACATTAGTCGGTCGCTTAATAATCATTCAAATAATCTCGGATTTTACATTGGCGGTTACATCGGAGTCACAAAAGCTCACACTTCTCATCACCGACAAACACAAACACTGACACAATGGCACCCGTCGCTTCTGACAATCCATCCGAATTAGTGGCCTTGCTCGATATGCGAAGGAGCCTTGACAATGCATGCGTCACCAATCACCCAAATAGACGAAATGATGAGTGTGCACACTTTGAGCAGAATGTCAAAGTCACCTTATCTCTGCCCCGGGTTATTGCAGAAGAGTTCATTACACGTTTATAATTTTGCACCAATATATGGAGATTGCATTGACCAGTGGAGGGGGTGAAGCTGTGATTCATGTGATTCAGAAATTCATGATTTGGGTGAGACATAATAATAATAATAATAATAATCCTTGCATTTGATACAGCGCCTTATCACGTCTTCGAGACGCCTCAAAGCGCTTCACAGCATATACTGTAAAGTGAATTGACTGTATATTTTGGGGGCGAAACGCAGCAGCCAATTGCGCACAACAGCGTCCCACAAATGGCTTGAAGTGACCAATTTATTATTTTTTTAATACATTTTGTTGGAATGATTACCCCCAAAACAAATGCAATCCCCACCCCGATCAGGTTGCCCCCATCTCGCAAACGTTCAACAGAGACAAGTGGGCCAAAAGAAGCCAAGTACCATATGTGAGGATGTAAAGTGGTTTCCCATTGGTGTCCATG
Source organism: Callorhinchus milii (assembly GCF_018977255.1). Classification (NCBI taxonomy): domain Eukaryota; kingdom Metazoa; phylum Chordata; class Chondrichthyes; order Chimaeriformes; family Callorhinchidae; genus Callorhinchus; species Callorhinchus milii. The sequence goes on along the minus strand of NW_024704743.1, from coordinate 4,715,039 downwards.
GTGGTCAGACAGGGAGCTTTAGGAGATATCGTGCCCCAGCGTTGGAGGGCTGCTTCCAGAGACGGCGGCCAATTAGTTACTACTCCCAGCTGTTCTCCTCTAACGGCCAACATCTGGGCTCCCTCTGGTCTCGGCAGGTTAGGGTCTGGATGTTGAACTGCAGCATAAAAATGAAAGACTCAGGGTTTTATTATATTTCTTCTGACTTCCTTATGAACAGTGGTGATTTATCTAAACATTTTTATTTCAGGTAAAATATTACAACATTGATATATATGTGTATATGTACAACACAAGCACACACACACACAGACAAGCTAAGGAGTAGTGAAAAAACAAAATCATCATCCAGACCCTAATGTGAACACAGAATCATAGACCTTCCATTTTAGGAGTAAGCTGATGCTGGTACTCGCTCCTCCCCATGTGTTATCTACTACTAAATAATAGTTGTACTCCTTGCATTTGATATAGCGCCTTATCATGTCATTGAGACGTCTCAAAGCGTTTCACACAATATGTTGTAAGCGAATTAACTGTATATTTTTGCGAGTGAAACCCGGCAGTCAACAAACTGTCCCACAAACTGTCTTGAATTGAGTGACCAAATTATTATATTTTGGAAGGGATTATTATCTCGAGAAAGCGATACACAATTGACTAACAACCGGGTTCGTAGTTTGCTGCTCGGTAAACAGAGGCGTGTGGAGTGAGGAAACTTGCCTAAGGTTTCGACCCGCCCGGGAATCGAACCTGGGTCCTCTCGCACTGCGAAGTGTGTGTTCTAACCAAGACGCTACAGGTCTCCTCATCCCCAAGTGTCCCCTACAAATACACAGTCACTACACTTCACAATAAAATCCTTTTGTCATGTTCCTGTTAAACTGCTTATCCGATTTCCCTTTTAAATGTCATTGTGATCTCAGCCTCAGTAGCCACTTGTGGCAAAGAATCTCACATTACAATAACATTCTGGTAAATACATGAATCATCACCACCCCCAACACTTCTGGTGACAATCCTGAGCTTTTTCTAATAGTGAATAGTGGGATCAAGTGAGTACAGCAAGAGTTGGAGGCACTTTCCGCCTTGAAGAATACAATAATAACAATCCTTGCATTTGATCTTGCGTCTCATCACGTCATCGAGACATCTCAAAGCGCCTCCCAGGATTACTGTAAAGTGGTGTGACTGGGTATATTTTGAGGGGAAATGCGATAGCAAATTTGCACGCAGCAACATCAGACATTCAGACACGACCGATTTTATTTTGGGGGATTGTTGGCCAGAATACCGGATGAAACAGCCTTCTCTTTTTCGAAAGCTGGTAAAGCTCTGGGATCTTTGATGGCCTCCTGGACAGGCACCTCCAGCAAAGCAGGGTTCCCCCAGGAATGGATTGGACTGTCAGCCTGAACTATGTGAGTTCAAAGTCCCAATGTGGGGCTTGAACCCGCGAACGTAGGCGACAGTGCTACCAATCGAGAATGTCCATATGGTAAGGAGTGCCTAATGCCGGCTCTTGCAGAACATTAACCAGTAATAATTTACAGCCTTCAGGAGAAAAGGGACAAAACAAAATAAAGCCGAGGAGACAAAGATGGGAGGAAAAGTGGGAAAAGCTTGTATATTTTTTTCCGAACCATGCACAGTGTAGACCGAAATAAAAAGCAAGTTCACATCCTACACACAAAGCCTCCTTTATAAAACAAGGAGAACAAATTCACTGAAGTAATATTCTACGAAGACTGTTGCCAACATGTCTCATCGCCCGAGCGGTTCAAAGATGAGTTAAAATTCTGTGCAATGTAAAAAAAAAAAAAAAAAATTTGCTGGAAGAGGTTCACAAGACAGCTTTTCAATCTCAGGCGTGAGCCAAAGTACTGAGCTCTTGAGATTTGCTTTTGGAGGCGGGAGGCTATTTTTGAAGCCCTCCTTTGGATTACTGCAAACCAACTTTCAGTTCCATGCCTTGAGGGTCAAAATTTGTTGCTCTTGTAACGCACAAATCACAAATACATCCTATATGGATTCAATATCCAACCCCTGGACTTAGCAAAGAAAATAACACATTGCATGCTAAAAAATGAACAGTGACCCCAATTTTTTTTGCACTGACAACCCGTTTTGCAACGCACTGAACATTAAGCACTCGCTTCTTTTTAAGCTAACCTCCAATTTAACTGTGGTATTGTACTCCTGATATTAACCTTGAGTCCCTGTGAACAAAGATCGGAGCAGTGGCAACTCATTAAAATGTATCCTCGCTCCTCAGCGTGAGTCAGCAAGTGTCAGCCTCCGTTATAATTATCTCCAGCGTCTCAAACAGCATCTCAAGGCAGCCTGTTATTAATATTACATCTGCCGGTAACTATACGTTTGATTTCCTGCTGGACTTGCACTTGCACCAGAGATGCCACTTTATCTGCTTCAATATTTGCACAGTGAGAGTCGGGAAGAAATTTTGGGGTGAAAAAAAAAATTTTTTTTACTGAAACGGTTGGTGCCGCTTCACTCAATCCCCTCCGATTTCACGGTTCAGTTGCTGATGCTCCTTCTGTCTGTCTGGTGTAGAATTTGAGCCATAAGGTTTGCAAAGTCCCAGGTTCCAGATCTCTGCCAAGTGAATTGATCTGAGGCAGAACTCTAATGGCAGTCCTATGACTTGCTTCAGTGCCTTGGACAAAGAGAGGGGAAAATGCTGCCAGTGTTCCTACTCCTTCCTGATTCTTATCCCACGATCCCCGCCGGAAAGCGTGGCAGTTGGGTAAACAGACAGACAGGCTCGACCGCACGGCTCCACTGGAAACACTTACTGTCTGTGGTTGGTAAATGCTTATCGCCCAGAAGCTCAATGATGGTAGTGACAGTGGAGCAGGCTGACTCACATTCAGACCAGAGGCATCTCACCACCTTCTTAGACGGCCCTACCACTGTTTAAGGTTTCCATTGTCAATCATCGAATGTTTGGGGAATTTGGAATTGAATTCAGTATCATCTGTGGTCCCCTGCTTAAAGGAGTGTTTCATGAAAGGTCCTTTAATTGGCATTAACAATGTTCCTTAGAAAACACGCTGAGTTAACCGAGCAAGTTCGTGGTTTGGCCCTGCAGAGCTCACTCCTACATAGCGACGTGAGCTCCGATTCCTCCAATGCTTACCTTCCAATAGTTCTTCAAAATCGTCCACAAAAAATTCTCTCAATGGGGGGCGTTTGGGCCGTTTAAGGGTGTTCACCAGCTGTTGGATTTTGGCAGATACTCTGCTGCTCACTGGAACTCCTGGAAAGAATCCAAAACAAAAATCAATACAAGGCAAATTTATAATAATAATAATATACACATGTATATATATATATATATATCGCCTTCCACGTCGGGAGGATGTCCCAACATGTTAAAACAAAAGGCAAAATACTGCAGATGCTGGAAATCTGAAATAAAAACAGAAGTCGCTGGGAACACTCAGCAGGTCAGGCAGCATCTATAGAGAGAGGAAAGTGAGTTAACGTTTCAGGTCAATGACTTTCGTCAAAACTGGGGGAATGTTGGAAGACATTTATTAGTCCTTATCAACTTCTCCCTTCCAACATCCCCCAGTTCTGACGAAAGGTCATCGACCTGAAACATTAACTCATTTTCCTCTCTCCAAATGCACAGTCACTCCACATTCCACGGTAAATCCTGCGAAGCGCTTTGAGACGGCATTCCGACGTGATAAGGCGCTGTACCAAATGCAAGGATTAGGATGCTCATTACACTATCTGCTAATGACGTAATAAGTTGGCGGAGCAGGCGCGACGGGTTGAATGGCCTCCTCCTGTTCCTGGAGATATTAAACAAAGGGCTCCTTGTGCCGACCGGAAACAAACAGAATCTGTCCACGCAATGCGAATGCTGTATTGTCAGAGAGCTGGTGATATCTGAACACTGTTGGCAACGCAGGCCAATAGTTAGCACTGGTGTCATGCAAACTGTACAGGGTATATCCTGCGAAGCGCTTTGAGACGTCTCGACAACACGATAAATCGCTGTATGAAATGCAAAGATTATTGTGGTTAACATTCGCCGCAACAACTACCAGCAAGAGAACGCAATTTTTCTCAGCTCCAAATAAAGACACTCTTAATATTATTTTGCCTAAATTACGAGAACAGCGAGTCACAGCAAAGGGACAATTTGTACCTTCCTGGTTCTTCACGTTCCCGTTTGACCATTTTACGATGTTTTTTTTTATCTCAGCCTCAGCAAACTGATCGTGAAACAAGCAATTTCCACGAGGCGCAAATCCGAACTATTTATCTCCCCCCCCAAAAAAAGCCATATGCTCGCATTTATTAGTGCAGTTCAGTGGAGAGTGTTTACGCCACGATTTATTTATTCCCCTTTCTCTAAGGTTGACGATTACATTATTTAAGAAATCCACACATTGTTGTTTGCACTATTTTGGAAGCAGGACAACTTTTGCCCGTGATCATCCAAATGCAGTCTTACTCATGTTGCACGCAAATAAAGAGGTCAAGTGATGACAGCTCTGTTGCTAAGATGATTTCAATGATAAACATTCTCTCGTTACTAGGCTTGTAATGCGAAAGCCATTCCTCAAAGCTAAACAAATGTTCACATAAAAAATTATCTTTTAACTCCCCTGTGGCTGTTGCAAGTGCGATGTCTTAAATTGACCTCAACACCTCGGCTCTTTAATGATGATAATAATAATAATAATGATCCTTGCATTTGATATAGGGCCTTATCATGTCGTTGAGACGTCTCAAAGAGCTTCACAGAATATACTGTCAAGAGGAGCGATGTCACGAGCTAAATGCTGCTGTTTAAAGGGTTTTAGTTCTAATAATTCACGCATTTATCATAAGAGTATCCTTGCATTTGGTGTAGTGCCACATCACATCTTCGAGACGCCTCAAAGCGCTTCACAGAATGTACTGTAAAATGAATTGACTATGTTGTGTGGGCTAAAATGATGTATTATGAGAGAGAGAATGGGAGAGAGAGAGAGGGGCAGAGAGAGAGGGGAGCTGGGGAAAGAAAATAAGGATTGGTAATATGTGTTTGTTTTTGTCAGGGAGGGGGAGAAAGGAAGCCACTTGGGAGAGAGAAACTGAGACACAGAAAAGGTTGCAACAGTGTGCTACCATAGTCAGTATGACTCCTGATGAAAGATATTTTTTCTTCATGCTATACATCGCAATTCCCCTGATATCAGCACTGTTTTCATATCCACAGTGGGTCGGTCCCAATCAGTGTGTTTATCGGACTCTCTAATTTGCTGTGCGCAAATTAGCTGCCACAAAATGCACAGTCACTGCACTTTACGGTATATTCTGTGAAGCACTTTGAGGCGTCTCGACGACGCGATAAGGCGCTGCTTTAAACGTAAGGATTATTATTATTGCGTCACTTTTAGCAAATACAATATTCTGATGGAAGGACAGATAAGGACACCTGAGCAAACTGTTTGAGAATACAGAATAACAATACATTTGATATACCGCCTTTCGCCTCGAGCGGACGTCTTAAAAGCGGTTCACACGATACAAACCTAAGATGGAGCGACTCGGGTATTTTGTGGGCGAATGACTCAGAACATCATTAGGCAAGTAACAAATTAGCGCCAACTGAATTAAAATCCCGAAAGAAACTTTTGCTGGCAGCAAAAGCCACTCAAGCTTGGCTTTGGCACTTGTCACATTAAAATTCAGGGAGAACGTTAAGCGATGTAAAACACCGAATGACGGGGCGGCTCCTGAAATAGCAAGTCAGCAAGGAGACGGCACCTACCATCGCCGGTCTCCATCAGTTCAGCGTTTCCATACTTTGGTGCAGCTCTTGACGTGGAGCCTTGAGGGCGTTCGACCTGTATCGAGTGCTCTGTCGTGTAAGTGGTGACATCAGGTGGGGCCGAGTGGTTTTCTGGTAAAGAAAGCAAAAAGGTAAGTCACTCGCTCAACGTTAAGCTACAAAACCAGGCTTATTCTTCGTGTGCTCGTGTCCTGCCCAACTTGAAAACTTTCAGTATTTCTTACATGCATAATAATAATCCTGGCATTTGATACAGTGCCTTAATGCGCGATCAAAATGCCTCAAAGCACTTTACAGGATATTTCTGTCAAGTGTATTTGTAAGTGCATTGGTTGTTGTTTTTTTTAAATGCACTATCTATTTTGCCTGGAACAGAGAAGGTTAAGGAGAGGGTCTTCAGAGATCACCTGCAAAACACAGTCACTACACTTTGCAGTAAATCCTGCGAAGCGCTTTTGAGACGTCATGCCGACCTCAAAGCCACCATATCGCTATGTTTATTCTGAAAAGATTTTTGAGAGGGTAAGTCATGAAAGATGATGCTTTGCTGGTTGGTGGATTGGTAACGGTGTGCGTGTGTGTGGGGGGAGTGGGGGGGGGGGGGGGGGGCGAGGGGGAAACTCACTGGAAATGTTACGGGGGAGATTAGGCTTTATTACACACACAAACACGCATATATATATACACATACATATATATATATATACACAGAGAGGATTATTAGAACATGGAGTGCTCTGCCAGAAGAGGTTATTGAAGCTAAGATTATAACATTTAAAAGAGAATTTGATAAACACGCGATGTGAGGAGAAGCGACATCAAACAATATCGGGAAGAGGCAGGGGTGGGGCGGGGGGGGTGGCGGGGGAGTGGGATGGTGGGGGAGCAGAAAAAGCAGCTCCAGTGAAAGAGCTAGCGCCTGAAGCCTCTCGGTCTCCTTCAGTGACGTAGCGCACGTCAACGGCTCGATTATGTGGAAAGAAACAAGGCCGATAACGTCAGACAGCCGATAACTGCAGATTGATTGACTCCGGCTACATCTTGTTGTGTTTGCCCCAGTGGTTGTCCAAATACCCTTAAACGCTGGCAGGAGCCCCAGCCTTCGGAGCACAAAAACTGACGTCAACTTGCGGACCGATTGCCATGGCAACAGCTGGCATGCACTTCCATCGTTCTTGCAGTGCAGTTGAACGCGAGCAAGCTCGCTGTGTTGTGGCACCATCTCGATTTTGTTCCCGACTCGACGCTGTTTCGGGCGATGTGCTAAAGGCCTCTGGGTGTACACGTTATATTCTCTCGTCGCCTGTACTTTTGAGGGCACGTGTTCATTTCCTCCGCGTTAAGAAATAAGCCTGCGATTCAGGACAAGTCCTTCTAACTGGGGAGCGGGGATGAGGGAAAGGTAAGCGGGGGGGGGGTCTCCTTGGGAGTTCAGTTGGCTCCAAGGTGACCTGCTTGGCCACGAAGGTCGGAATCGACTCAAGCCTCTGTGACGATGTCCAGTCCGGTTCCTGAGCCAGGCGGGTCCGCAGTTTTCCAGGGCGCTGCTGATGACAGCACAGCCCGAGCCTGGCTCATCGGCAGGACCTGGAAGGGCAGACCAGTCACTGGGGGCAGAGAGTCATCTCACTCAGCTCCTGTTAAACACGCAACCCAAAATCCTAATGCGTAGCCGAGTGGTCTTAGCTGGACAAGCAGCGGAAATCTTGCCAAACGGTTTTGTTGTTGGTTGGACTCCAGGGGTACCCCGGTGCGCGCTCTGGGGTCCCCAAGCCGGCCATCCTATGCCTGATACTCTCTGGAATTTGGTGAGCAGGGTGCATCCCTCCAGGGAGAGTGTGCGCATTCCAGTACAGACACAGGGAAATTTCCGTGTCTGGATGGCATACATGTGAGCGTCTCTGTCTGGTGTGGACACTCTTAAAACATGGCGATGGGTCATGTGGAGTTTGGTGCGGACAAGGACAAGGGTGAGGGTGGCAAGGTTCTGGATGAGGTGGACTTTGTGTGAAGGTGGAGTGTTGGAGACCAGCCAGGACTGCATCTTCACTTGTTAACCATCATAAAGCCAACCTTATAATAACATACATAACCTAATAATCACATAAATAATAATATAATAGCCTCCGTGGATACTGTCACCATCAGAGGATAACCGAAACAGATTCTAAACAGACGTCACCTCGTATCCAGTGCGCTCCAGTGAGCGACTACGGCTCCTGACTTAATTCGCTCACATATAAAATTAATTGGCAATTCACCCTGGAGTAAGGAGTTGGGGGTGGGGAGCGGGGAGGTGGGGGGGGAGGAGGGGAAAGCTACGACGTTTCAAATCACACGAACACAGGAGAAGATTCTGATGATGTTTGCTCAGTTAATTACGCCAGTGCCGCCTCTCACTGACTGCTGCAGGGGGCACGGCTGTCAGTCTGACGAACAACCAAGGAAGCAAATCTGCCACAAGCAGTGGTCGTTACAGCAAAACTCCGCAGCCAAATAAATACCACATGCAAGCCAACACCTCCTGGCGAAAAAAAGAAAAAAAAAAAAACCCCGAAGGCTCTTTTTTTTTAACCAAAAACCGCGTAAAATATCAAATGCGATGACAAACGTGCTCTGCATCATGTTAATGGGAGAAAACAGAAATAAAAACGGGCAAATGCAGAAATAGCGATGTCTCCGATACTAAATATCCACGCGTCTGAGCAAAGCCACATAAACAGCTCGACAAGTTACACCGATGCACTTAATGCACTGCTCCAGTGATCTAAAGCAAAAATGCCGAGGATTTTTCTCGCCTACACTTTGTGGAAGGCTCATCATCAGTCACCATCGAGAATGGGTTCCCAGGCATTGTGTCTGCCACACGCATTGTAACCCAGGGAATTGGACATGGGTAATGCATTCTGAATGAAGATGTGGGTATGATACTGCACCAGAATCAAATGGCACACCACAATGTCAAACAACAATACCCTGCAAAGCTATTTACAACACTGCCACAATACAGTGCATTCCACGTCAGGTGAAGGATTATCGATTGATAAATCCATGAAGAGGATTTGGAACAAGATTGGGACATAATTATTGACTGATATAATTGGCTAAATATCTAACCTAAATAAACTATCTAAAAAAATGATCTAATTAAGGCAGAGCAAGTACTGCAACACAACTCAAAAGACTTCGGTGGCGAGGTGAAACCTTCCATCCTACCTTACCTAGAACGTTGGTAAGATCATATTTTGTCTGTTATGGGTAACCTCCGGGTCCCTGTTTTCAAATTGGTGCAGTGACAAAGGTTCAGGAAGGATAGCTGGTGGTCCAGTGAACCATACAGTCCAGGAGATCGCATGTTCGAATACTTTTCTGCGCTGAGTTACCTGATCTGAGCAAAGGCAACACTTGGGGGTTCAATAATGGTCTTAAAAGGAACCTCAGAAAAGGGCTTCCATATGAAGGTTGAATTTAAGAAATTTTCAAGGCTTAACAGCTTTAAGGCTAAGACCATGTGGAATTGTGAGGCTCCGATCACCATCAAGCGACATAAACTGGAAACCATGCATGTATGGCTGCCGGATGAGTAGGAGGTTGGCTTGGGTGTGATGTCTTCCATTTTTGAGGGGTCAGCTGGGTGTCTCAAACATGCGGAAACCCATCATCGTGATTAAGAATATCCAAACCAAACTCAGGTTTCCATGCATTACACCTACACAGGGAAATTCCAGAGATAAATTGTTGGAATGGAATGCGCAATCTCTCTCCCTTACCTAATTCTAGAGATTATTAAGCGCAGGTTGGCAAGAGCCAAGCTTTCGGACGCCGGAGTGTGCGTTGGGGTAACTGCTGGAGTCTAACCAGTTAAAACCACACACCTTGCCATCTGGCAAGCTTTCCCGCTGGTTGTCCAGCTAAGACCACCCTACTCGTTAGGGCTTTGGCTTGCAGGATTAATAGGGGCTGAGTGGGATGACTGGTCTGCCCTTTGATCCTGCCAATGATCCAGGCTGACTGTGCTGTCATCACAGACCATGCCTTCCATGGTCAATTAGCTTGGCAGCACTCACTTGTCTGCATTCACATATATAATAATCATAACAATCCTTGCATTTGATATAGCGCCTTATCACGTCTTCGAGACGTCTCAAAGCGCTTCACAGAATATACTGTAAAGTGAATTGACGGTGTATTTTATGGGCGAAACGCGGCAGCCAATTGCGCACAGCAGGGTCCCACAAACAGTCGTGGATTGAAGTGACCGATTTAAAAAAATTTTTTTAAAAGATTTATTACCCCTGGAAAATGCCTAACATTTCATCCTGCCGGGAATCGAACCCGGGTCTCTCGCTTGCGAGGCGAGTGCTCTAACCACTGGAGCTACAGGACTCCACTAACGGGCAAGAGGTGTAGACCATAGACTGTCACCCCAAACAAAAGCCTAAAAAAAACCCTGAATGACTAGCGTAATTCAAGGACTCCGAAATCATCACGTTAGTCTGACAGGAACGAATTTGCTTCATTGGAGAAAAGATGAGGGGCAAGAAACATGGATAATTGAATGGAATGAATAATGCAAAAAGGTTACGTAATTAGATTTTGAGCTTGCAACCAGAAGACAAGCGTGAAATTAATGAGCCTCAAGCAAGACTCGTTGGAAGGATTTTTCCCTCCCATCTCCTACAAAGTAGTTTTCAACGTAAAACAGACACCCTGCAAACGTTGTCTATTAATACCTTTTAAGAGAAAGAGATGGGTGAAAACTGGTTACGATTGAAATTGATTCTAAAGACATTTTCATAGCGTTGATCGGAGAGGAGGCGGCAATTATAATAATAATAATATAATAATATATAACCACTGGTGGTTATGCTAACCCTCTTCCCCTACCTACCCACCCTCCCTTATAACCTCTTCTAGTTTTGCTTTTCAAGGCAAGCTTTCCCGCTGCTTGTCCAGCTAGGACCACCCTATCTGTTAGGGCTTTGGCTTGGAGGGTTAACAGGAGTTGAGCGGGAGGATTCCCTGCTCCCAGTGACTGGTCTGCCCTTCCCGATCCTGTTGATGAGCCAGGCTGGACTGTGCTGTCATCAGCAGCATCCTGGAGTACTGTGGACCCGCCTGGACTATGGAGACTGCCACAGAGATCTAGTTCAGCTCCAAGGAGACTCTGCTTACCTCCCCACCCAGGAGGATAGTCACTTGTTAGCCGTTTGACATCCGAGAAGCGCGGGTTTGAACCCTCACTTAGGTGGACGACAGGCAGCAGGAACTCCCTGCGAGCATCCTGGAGGGCAACACACTCAGCATGAAATGCGTAAGACCATTACCACCATCTTCTTGTCCACAGCTCGGATACACGGCCTTTCCCATTGAGCGATGGTTCCACCAGTTGGAGGTGCGGAGTTTAAGCAGCTCTCCCTGCAAGCCAATCAATTATTTGTCTATTTCCTCTGTAAAAGCTATTATCTGGATTTCGCTTCAACAACTATTGTTGGTAGGTCATTCCATGTCCAAACAATCCTCTGTGTATAAAAAGAAAATCACCTAACTTCTCCCTTTAATGTTCTTGGGCAATAATCCTAAATTTACATCCTCTGGTTGCCACCCAGTGGAAACAGTTTCTTCCTATCTGCCTTCTGAAAACCCCCCTCAAAAGGTAACCGAGATAACGCTGTGTGGAAGACAATGGGGTCGAAAAACGACTTAAATGGGGGNAAAAAACTGCAAAATGTAGTATAAAGTTTGCAACACAAAAGCATCCCAGGACATAACTTCCATTGCCTTTCAGTTCATCTCCAGCAAGTCACATCGACTTGTGAGAATCAGTCTGAGGTGATGGCGGGTTGGTACAGAGTTCTCGTGGGTCGGTGTGAAATACTTCAAGTTCCTAAAGAGCACTTGTTCCACCTCAGACAGTTCCTGAGCTCGCGACACCAAAGAAATGTCACGCTGAGAAAGGATATTAAGTCCGATGGATTTTATGCAGCTTTGCTACTTTGCCTGGGGGAAGAGGGGTTGTTAGGAACTTTCCTGAACCCTTTTCTAAGGTTAAATGGAAGTGGATTAAACACGTTTGTGGATAATAGACTTCGAGTCAAATTGGGCTCTCGTTCCATGCTATTTTAACCTTCTCATGAAGTGTTATTACAATGAATACTTTTTAACACTGGAGGCGTTAACTGGAAGGCAGTGCAGGATTTAACCAGAGTGAGAGAAGTGTACATTTGTCGACATCACTTGAAAGACTTACGTCCATTGACTTCGGTTGCATACCGCAAGTGAAAGAAGACAGTACGTCCTGGTGACACGGTGACATAGTGGGGCCTGATCACTAAGAAGAGCGATTGCAGTTGTTTCATCTTCGTATTGGAAAATGTTTAACGAAAGGCACGTGACAGACCTCAGCGGCTTTGAATCTCCGACCCATTATGTCGTGGAGTAGAATGGGGCAAGTTCAGACTTCGTCAATCCGGGCTACTCTTTAAGCAGGTTCTCAATTTTGTACTGCATGGGACACGGAACGGGAAGGGAAACGGTGGGGGCTGAGGAGGGAGGGGAGAGCGGTAATCTCTTATTCCGTTGAACGAAGCCTCTTTCGGTTTCATCTCCATTCTACCGTTCATCTCCAGAATTCAAATGGTGTTACCATTCATTAGTCGCCCGACAATCCAGCACATCTTAAATTCACAAACTACTGAATTATTTGAGGAAAACGGGCAAATATAGCACGGTATTCTTAATAATTCGCAAGTGCACTGTTGCGGATGCAGCCGTCAAGCAGATTGAAGCTTGATTCATATTATTCCACTGCATAATCTTGGGAGATGCGTCCTTTTGAAATGCCTGCCTTTTCCAAATGCAACTAAGCAAATGCTCACATCGACAAAATGGGTCATAACCAAGGCTTCTCTTTGAGGTTTTGATAAGAGTTACTTTCTGCGATCTGCGAGGCATTAAATAAAGGCAATCAATCACTCCTCCCAAGAGAATCAGTTGAGAGTAATACAAAGATAATAGCTCTCCTTTCACAGGACAGATGCATTCGGATACCTACTTTCAGCGAAGTCTTTCTCATGCCTGAAGTCCAACTTGTCCTCCATGTACATTGGGTTAGGTCTACTGTAAATTGGAGCTAAAGCAAAGCACAAGACAAGTTCCCTGTAAGAGCCTTGCTTGTTCACAGAACGACAGAAAGTTACGGCACAGAAACAGGCCAATCAGCCCAGCGAGTCTATGCTGGCGTTTACCTTCCCCGTGGGCCGCCCGGCGCAGTCTAATAAATAAACAAACAAACCCTCACGTTTGATATAGCGCCCTTCGTGTCAGGAGGATGCTTCAAAGCACTTCACAGCGTATGAGGCTAAAGTCTAGCCGAACCAGCACAAAGCAAATGCTCCCCCTCTCGCTCCCCTGCACCCTTTAGCTTTCTTTTCGAGTGTCTATTTCATTCCCGTTCCCCACGAAACGCACAGTTCTGAGCCATCCTCCTGCCGTGAAAGGCGCCGTACCTACCAATTGCAAGCAGGATTATTATCCGTTGTTATTGGTTTGAAAGAGGACATTTGAACGCCAGAGAATCCTACACGCCAAGCCCCCACATCAGTAGGCAATTCCCTTCCCACGTTATGCCCCAACATCAAGAAAACAACTTTGTTAACATCAGCTTCTTATGTTTTGCCCCCTCCCACCACTAGCCAGTGGCCAGTTGATCAGGAGCAGCGGTTACAGAGGGCACCAGAAACTGTTACAGCGTTGATTAAGGAACAACTCCATTGAGTAAAGAAACACACGAGCACTGTTTCGGCTTAAGACGTGCCACATATTTTGCCCCATAATTTCATCAAGTGAATTGTTGCTTCAGGTTTTGTTTAATATCTGAATAACGCTGAATTTTGCTGCATCTGCTTCGAGCAGTGATGTGAGGTGACAAATCTAGTCCATCTTGCCAAGGCGTTAGAAGGGCTCGATAGCAATTTTTAAAGCGTTATTAGTTAGGACTGACATCTAACAGTTCACGGGAAGCAAATTACATCAAACACTTGATCAAAAACAACTCCACAACTTTGAAACTGAAGTGAGCGAGAAGTCAGAGTTTTCAGGTCTTAAGCGTGGGAGTGTGATTTCGTTTTTCACTTCCTTTTGTACCCAATTTAATAAAACATTTTTGCATTTCTTTGAGAGTGTTTTCTCCCAGCTTATTTCCCGGGTAATTTAACCGTGCCCCTGAGTGGACGAAAGTCCTCTGGAAATGGTTTCGTAATGGATGCAAGTATTCCTCTGTCGTATTATTTTATTGAGCCGGGGTGAAATTTAATAGCATCTTTAACGTCAAAATGCCTCAAAGTACTTCAACGTAAATGACTGTCAAACCGTAGGGACCGTTTTTATAGGTGAACGCAGCAACCAGTGAGGTGTCACAAACAGCCGTGAGGTGAACGACCAATTTTATCCAGAGAATTGTTGCTGAGGACACCAGGAGAAACTCCCTTCTCTTTTTGAATAACGCCATAGAGTCCACCTAAACAGGCGGGTGAGAACTCTTGGTTTCACAGCTCACTCGAAAGATGGCACCTCCGGAAACCCAGACCACCCCCAGGGCTGCATTGGAGTGTCAGCCAAGCTCGTGAGTTCAAAGTCCCAAAATGGGCTGTATCCTTAAAGTCCAACTGTTTAGTTCCTCATCCCTGTTTGGTGCGTACAGCAGCACTCACTGATGCCACAACAACCGATTTCAAGATCCTCACTCGTCTTTAAATCCCTTCATGCCCTGACACCTCGCTACCACTCCAACCTGTCCAGTTTACTCCCCAACCTACTACCCATTGCCTCTGCTCGACTGGCTCCGGCCTCCTGCTTGTTCCTCGTGTCCTCCTTCCCACCATCGGTGGCCGCTATTTCAGCCACCGTGCCCCGAATCCTTGCATTTGGTATAGCGTCTTATCACGACTTCGAGACGTCTCAAAGCCCTTCACAGAATACACTGTAAAGTGAATTGACTGTGTATTTTGTGGACGAAACACGGCAGCCTAAAGGAACACAGCAATGTCCCTCCCACAAACAGTCGTGGATTGAGTGACCAAATTATCATTTGTTTATTTTCTGGAGGGGTTATGACTCCCAGAAAGCGATCCGCCAATCGACTAACAAGCGGGTTCCTACTTACTGCTGGGTAAACAAAGGCGTGTGGCGTAGGGAGACTTGCCTAAGGTGTCGACCCTTCCTTGGAATTGAACTCAGGTCCTCTCGCTTGCGAGGCGAGTGTGCTAACCACTACGCTACCGGACTCCATGATTTAGGAAGCTGCTTTTATAACCATCAGGCAAGGCTGAGATTCTAACCTGCTAATCAGGAATCCAATATTCCACAGCTGCTCCTTTGCCCTGAGCTCATTATTATTGAAATGAAATGTTTCTGGAAAGCACAGAATTGTTTCGAGGTCTGACCTTAATATCCGTGTTAACTTTTTTTTTCAACGCTGCGATGCTTCGAACATTCGCAAGCGTATCTTGGTTGGATAGATTTCGCTGCGATTCAAATTAACTCGGGGTAGCTGAGATTCTTTCAGGTTTTATTTTAACAAAAAAACTTTATAAAAGACAACACTAAAATTATGCCATCTGTTCCTCTCTTTTTTTTTAACCGATAATGACTTCCAGACATGTCCATTGCACCAAAAAATGCATCACCATTCAGTCTATGGCTTTGTATGTTGTCAAAAGATGTCTCTTGTTTTTTTTTTGCATCATTCAATTCTGCGGGTGATATTTTAAATGCAATTTATCAAGATGGTCGCAGAATACCGAAATAAACCCTTTTTAAAGATATTGAATATTGAATTAAATAAATCATGGAGTCCTGGAGCGTAGTGATGATTGCACTCGCTTCGCAAGGAGAGAGGACCCGGGTTCGATTCCCGGGTGGGGCAAAATCTTAGGCAAGTTTCCTTACTCTGTTTACCTAGCAGTAAATAGGAACCTGGTTGCTAATTGATTGGCGGATCGATTTCCGGGGGTAATAATCCCTCTACNAAAAAAAATGTGGTTGAGATAACCAAAATGTCCGTGCAAGTTTTGACCAACGTTTCTTCACGCAGAGTGTTGAGGACTGCCTCAGAAGTGTGCTGGGGGCAGACAGAATCCTTTGGGATGTTAAAAGGCGGAGACAGATACATGGAAAGTATACGTTTGTCATATATTTCACGGATGACAAATAGAGACGTGAAAAAAAAATAATTTGGTCACTCAATCCACGTTTCACCCACAAAATACACAAGGGCAACAAATTGCATTTGTAAAGCGCCTTTCACATCCGGAGGACGTCCCAAGGCACTGGACACAGTTAATCCACTTTACAGGCGCTATATCAAATGCAACGATTATTATTAACATTATTATTATTACTTATTTATCAAGATGGGTGAGGAATATTGCAATAATATGGCTTTTCCGGGGGTAATAATTCCTTCGAGAAATATTATAGCGCTCACGGAATAAACAGCGCTTTGCTGTGGGAAAGTTAAGAGGCTAAGATCCCTTACGGATACAGCCTGAGCACTATCGTCTAAAGATTTTAGATCGTGCAGAATTTCAGAAGAGTCTAAATTTGGAATCATGTGGAGTCTTGTAGCTCAGTGGTTAGAGCACTTGTCTCGCAAGTGGGAGACTTGGGTTCGATTCCCGGCAGCGCAAAATGTTGGGCACATTTCCACACGCCTCTGGTTACCCAGCAGTAAGTAGGAACCCAGATGTTAGTCGATTGGCGGATCGCTTTTCTGGGGGTAATAATTCCTTCAAAAAAATAATAATAAATTGGTCACTTCAATCCATGACTGTTTGTGGGACGCTGCTGTGCGCAATTGGCTGCCGCATTTTGCCCACAAAAATATACTTTGCAGTATATTGTGTGAAGCGCTTTGAGATGTATCGAAGATGTGATAAGGTGCTATATCAAATGCAAGGATATTAGTATTATTATTATTATGTTTTACACAATTCTTATACATTAAAAAAAGGAAAAATGTCTTAATAATGAATAATAATCGTTGCATTTTAATACAGAGCCTTTCGCTTCGGGAGTGTGTCTCATATCACTTCACAAGATCTACTGTAAAGTGCAGTGACTGTTATTAGTAATAATTATTGTTATTATTAATAATAATAATCCTCGCTTTTTGATATAGCTCCTTTTACCTTTGGAGGACGTCTCAAAGTGCTTCACATGATTCACTGTAAAATGCAATTTTGGAGTAGGAACATAGGAACAGGAGGAGGCCATTCAGCCCTTTGAGCCTGTTCCTCCATTTAATTAGATCGCGGCTGATCTGGACCTCAACTAATCCTTTCAATTCCGATTTCCCGCTTTCTCCCCATATCCCTTAATACCCTGAACTACCAAAAATCTAGCAACCTCACTCTTGAAGGTGTGGATGGATCCAGCTGAGTGGAACATTCCTGCAAAACTAAGACTGAATTTAAGAATTTTAGACATTTTTAAGACCCGGTTGTTAAGGGTGAGATAATGAGATATTTCAGACTTCAGAAGGGACTCAGTTCACTCCAGGAAGGGACTACGCCGCAAATTCTGACAGCTCTGAAAGTTCATACCACAGGAGTCTGGCACCTTTCCCTACTTCCGCTACTGTTAGCTCGCTATCGTCTGCCATTGATACAATCCTTCCATTTGATCAAGGCATCGAGATACCTCAAAGCGATTCACAGGATTTGTCTTTGCGAAGTGTAGTGACTGTATATTTGTGCACGAACGTGGAAGCCAATTTGCACACACCAATGTTCCATAAACAGCCATGGAGCGAGTGACCAATTTTACTCGTGGGATTTATTGGCCAGGACACCGATTCTCTTTTTGAATTGTGCCGTGAAATTTTTTCTGTCCACTTGAACAGGCAGACAGGAGTCGGTTTGACGTCTCATCCGAAGGACGACACCTGACCAGCCGGCCTGGCTCATTGGCAAGACTTGGAAGGGCGGATTATATTCATTCCCGCATTTAATATAGCCCCTTACCACAGCATTGAGGCATCTGGGGATGTCCTCCTGACCTGGAAGGCAATGTAATTTGTAATGTAATGTAATTTGTTGTTGTGGTTGTTGTTGCCTCAAAGAGTTTCACATTATTTACTGTAAAGCGGTATGACCATGTACATTTTGTGGGCGAATGCAAACTAATGCAGAGATTCTTCCCTCTCGCCTCTTGCTAACCCGCCAATCCAAATTCCTACCAAGTTGGGTAGTCTTTGCTGGACAACAACACGACAACCTTCATTTACGTAGCGCCCTTCAGGATGGGTAGCGTCCTGGAGCGCTTGTTAGCGAGAAGCTTGCCAGACAGTCCTCCCAAAGGCACGCTGTGTGGTTTTGGTTGTTTACATTCCAGCCGCACCCCAAAACGCACGCTGTGTGCTCCCCCATTCCTTAGCTCTTGCCGAATTGCACCCAATATTCTCCAGGATTAGCTAAAGCAGGGTTCGTTGCTCCAGGGAGAGATACCAGCCACTAGGAAAGTTCCATGTAGAGGGAGCATTCGTATGTGGAACTCTCAGTTTGGTTCATATATTCTTAAGAAGGATGACGGGTTTCTGAATTTGTCGGGCATCCAACTGACCAAGAGATAAAGACAATATGGCCAAATTTACAGACTGTCTCCCTTCATAATTTCTCCCCTCAGGGCTCAGTTCACTCCAGTTGAATTCCTGTTGTAGTGCTACAGCGCAAAGTACAGAAGGCATTAGATGTTGAACAATAACTTCTCTGAACAGTTCATTGTCAACGTTTGGTTTCTGCACTCAACGTTCTGGCTGATTAAAGCAGCCACAGATGCTGGTGTCACATTGCTTTACTAAATGCGCTCACATATTGACCCTGAAGCTAGTGCTGTGTTGGTCTGAAGAGACATAAGCAGTACCTGCTCCAGAGTAGTTTTGTACAGATATTAATAATAATAAGAAGAAGAATCCTTGCATTTGATATAGCGCCTTTTCATGTCTTTGAGACATCTCAAAATGCTTCGCAGAACATACTGTAAAGTGATTTCTCTGTATATTTTGGAGGCAAAGTAGTTGTTTTAATAGTTTTAAGCACTCCAAGATACTACCCTGCGTGCAAGGCACTATATCACTTAATCCATGACTGTTTGTGGGAAACTGCTGTGCGCAATTGGCTGCTGGCATTTTGCCCACAAAATGTACAGTTAATCCACTTTACAATGTATTCTGTGAAGCACTTTGATCTCAATGTCGCGATCAGGCGCTATATCAAATGCAAGGATTATTATTATTTTATTATTATAAATCCAAGATGATGCTGTAGTTGGTTTTATGCCATAGTTTTTTTTAAAAAAAACAAACTTGATTTGACAGCTGTAACATTCAGGGCATTTCCTAAGGATTTCTTAAGGGGTGATCTGAAAAAGCCCTTTGAGAACACGAATGGTTTTGAAAAGATAAATAATAATAATAGATTATTTCTACTGATGAGTGAGAGCATATAAATTGAAGATGATCAGATAAGGAATTAAAAGGAAGGTGAGAACTTATTCTTATTTTTATGCGGTGGGCAATAAAAATGTTTGGAATCTGGCATTCTCTACCTCAAACTGTGATTGAGACATGAATCATTTTCCACGAAAAAGGAAATTAGATAAGATACTACGAAAACAGGAATATTAAAGGAATGGGGAACATGTAGGTTTTTGGCATTAGATTAGGTGGCTAATATGGACACAAATGGCCTGTTTCCGTGCTGTAACATTTTATGATTCGACAACCTAGTCTATGCTGACACTCCAGTGCGGTGTTGGGGGCGTGCTGCATTGTCGGAGGTGCTGGCTTTACATGAGACCCTGAACCGAAATCCTGTTAGGCTGTCCAAGTAGACCTCAAAGATCCCATGGTCCTGTTTGAAAACAGAAGGGAGTTTCTCCCAGTTGTCCTGACCAACAAAATTGGTTACTCACTTCATGTCTGTTTGACGGACAACGCTGTGTGCAAATTGCCCCCAAATACCCAGTCATTACACTTTGTGGTAAAATCTTGTAAAGTGCTTCGAGGTACTTAAAGTCTATTTTAATAGCCAAGCACTCTACATTATTGGATTTCTAATGATGCGGGACATTCCATTGATAGCTCAAGCGGAGAGATCGCCTTGAAATCAAAGTTGCAGCCCTGCCTGTTAAGTCTCGAGTTTTAAAAGACTTTNAAAAAATCGTAACTTACACTTACATAGCGCCTTTCACTTGGGAAAAGCTCTCAAAGCGCTTTATAGCAGAACGACAAGCAAGGTGGGGAGAAATGGTGATATGAAGGCGACCCAAGAGGTTTGTTTTCAATATATGATAATCCTCGAACATGAAATAACACTTCATCACGTCGCCACAATGTCTCAAAGTGGTTCACGGGATTTTACCATCATGCGTAGTGACCGCTGCAGTCAATACACACATGGCAATGTCCCACAACAGCCTTGAAGCCACAAGCCATTTAGCACCGGAGAAACATAAATAAATGATTTGGTTTGTCCAGCACTTTATTAGATCACTGTATCTTGAGTATGATCCAGGACTCAGATGGAAGCTTTATTATTATTATTATTATTATTATCATCATCATCATTTCCATTTCCTCAGCAGGTTGTGGGTTCAATCCCCATGTCAGGGCTTTGAGTTCACAGTCAAAATGATCCCCCCGATGTAGTATTGGGTAAGTGCTGCATTGTCGGAGGTACTGTCCTTTGGATGAGAGATTGAACTGAGGTCCCTTCTGCCTGTTCAGGTCGACGTTAAGGATCTCATGGCATGATTCAAGAGAAGGATCTTCCAGCCAACAATCCCCCAAATAAAATTGGTCTCTAATTTCATTTGTCGCACATTGGTACGTGCAAATTGGCTGTCGCGTTTGCCTACAAATACACAGTTACTACATGTCACAGTAAAAAAAAATCCTGCGAAGCGATTTGAGACACCTCGACGACAGGATAAGGTACTTCACCAAATGTAAGGATGGTGATGATTATTATTATTAAATCACATGAAGTGCATTGAGATGTTCCGATGGCGTGAAAAGATTCTATATCCAATGCAAGCATTATTATTTATGTATTTAATCCCAAATCTAAGTATATATCTATCCATGACCTAAAAAATCAAAATACTGTGCATAGTTAATCCCAATAGTGTGTTCTTTGTGCATGTTACTTAACACCCCAACTTCTCACTGTCCACCCTTTTTTAAACACTTCAATTAATTCTACACATTTAAGAGTCTATTTTGGGGTCTTTTGTAGCCGGATTCGTCAAAGAGGAATCCAACTAAAGCCAGAAATTTTGAGTCAAACTCATTTGTTAGAACTGAGCTTGACTCAAGAAGGATGGGTGTGGGGTATCCCTGATAATATAATAATAATAATAATCCTTGCATTTGACACAGCGCCTTATCACGTCTTTGAGACGTCTCAAAGCGCTTCACAGAACATACTGTAAAGTGAATTGATTGTATATTTTAGGGGCGAAACGTGACAGCCAATCGTGTACAGCAGCGTCCCACAAACAGCAATATAGTGGATAAAGAGATGCAGATTTTAGTTCAGGAGCTCCCTGGTTCGAACCCTGGTCTGCGCTGAATTTCCTGGTCTCGATCATCGGGAGCTAATTAGCCCCAGCCTTCCCAGGGTAAGGGAGGTTAATACCAGCCGGGTGTACTGATCCACATCCCTCTGCGGCATCCGCTAGCGATAGTGTGGCAACGGGGGTTGGGGGGGGAGGAGGTGGTCAGACTTCCTCTACAGTCAAATGGTCTGCCAACACTCACTGCCAAGGCTCACACGTGAACAATGGCCACTTGGGCGAGGGTGGCAGAGGGCAGGCAGCCAGAGGAGGTCAACAGGAGAAGACGTGCGTGCCAATGGCAAGAAAATTAGAAACTAATTGGACGACAACTGATAGCTAAGTTGTAAATTTTTCTATCATTTTTGCCCTGTTTCGGATCGCTGGGCCAATAAGACCAGACGTGAACACTAAATGGGATAGAGACAGCGAGGGGGAGACTGATGCTCTTCCCCTCGCCCGCCTGCACCAGATGCACTCACGACCGCTCATGAATTATACACTTCACATGGAAACTAAGCAGTTCTATTTTCGACTGAAATCCCTGGGTCCCGACTCACAATTTATTCAAGACCCCGAAGAGAAGCTCACGCAAAGGAAGGAAGTGAGAAACACGGTGGGGTGTTGATGAAACTGCCAAAAACAGGAGCAAGTACACAGTCGATTTCAGCTAAGTTTAGTTTCCCCCACGCCCCCCCACCCCCTTCCCGTACAAACACCAAGTGGAGTTGTGGCATCTCCTTGTGCGCAGGAAGTAAGGTAGGAGAGGAGAATTACACCAACAGCGTATTTTATCTAACTCGAATCGGTTGCTTGGAAAAAGGTTGTGAGGGAGGAAGCAAGGGAAGAGGGAAGAACTGGCGAGAGCAATCTAACGCAAGTATGGAACCCACGATTCCACCATATATTTTCCACATGACAACAGCTTGCATCGACACGGCGCCTCTCACGCTGGCTAGCGTCCCAGAGAGCTCGCCAGTCGCGGAGTACAATGGCGAGTCGGGGTGGGTGGGGGGGGGTGGGGGATAGGTTGACCCTAGGCACGGTCAAAGAGGAAGGTCTTCAGGCAGGACCTGAAGATGGGGAAGGAAGGAGCAAGGCGGAGGGATAGGGGAACTGTGTTACGGAGTTTCGAAGCGTAGTGGCTGAAAGCGCGCCCGCTGCCAACCGCTCCGGGACTCTACCTCATGTGAAGGGCGCTATACAACTGGTCAGAACTCAGCTGAGAGGTTTGAAGGAGCGTCGAAGGCATCCTGCACTATCGCCAATGATTTAACACCGTTTACATGCAGAAAACAAGTCAACGCATCGGATGCAGAGATAGAACTGTCTTGTGCGGCAGATCACAAAAGAGTTTCAAAGCCTTTGGGACAAAAAATAAGCACAACTGCTCTGAGGTGATCCATAGGCGGAACAGACGCATTTAATGCCGGTAAAGGAACCAGTCACGCCAATAAATAGTTGTACACTTAGGTGTTCTCTCAGGGCTGTGAGAAGATGGGATACACTAATAATCGTTACATTTTAGTTGAGTGCCATTGAATCAGAAGGCCATAGATGTGGCATTGATTGGGATTTTAAGAGGGAGAACGATCGATATTTGCGATGTGACGGTCTGAAGGGATACGGAGAAACTGTAGGAAAAGAGATTAAAAGATCTGCCGTGTCCTAATAAAAATAGTGAAGCGGGTTTAATAGGCTCAATGGTTCCCACGTTTATACAGTGGTCTCTGTTCCGACTGATTTTAGGGTGGCATGTACACATCCCATTGCTTCTCTGGATCAGCATCTACCTGTTAATCAATGACATCGATCGAGGCAGATACGTCCACTATAATGCTTTGCATTGCCTGCGAGACACTAAATCATTTAGGATCTAACTTTAATAAAAGGAGACTTTTTTTATTACTTTTTTTTTAAGTGTGTTGCGTCGTTTCCCCTGTTCCCTTAGGTAACACGGCGCTCTGGTAGTGAGACTGCCCAGGTGACCGCGATACCCGATCTCGTCGGGCCGCTCAACGCGTCTTTGCTCTCAGATTTGCCGTTAATCTCCCCTTGACGCCAACCTGACGCCAGAGTTTCGGGACGTAGTGGCTGAAAGCGCGGCCCCCCCACGGTGGAACGGAGGGCACGGGAGACGTGCAGGAGGCCGGAGCCAGTCGAGCGGAGGCAGCGGGTTGTGGGATCGGAGGGTAAACAGATATGAGAGGTAAGGGAGGTGCCAGGGCATGAAGGGATTTAAACGCAGTCAATATTGGCAGCAGTGGCCACATAAAGTCTCACAAGCTTGGAGCGATGTGAACCTGGGATGCCAGCAGGTCACATTGTTTCAACAGCAATTGCCTAATAGCATTACTGTACCATCTACTGGAGCAATTCACCCCCAAACCCCCCCCACCCCGCACGCGCAAACACACACACACACACACACTTCTCCACCGAGAACATTAATCCTGTTGCCGAAACACAATTTCTATTCCAAATATTCAGTGTCGTCTCACGACACAAACTTATTGTTGCGTTCAACAGGAAAGGAAGTCCAATTAGTTGGTGAACGCTCCACCTGCAGAAAAATCTTCAGGTTCGATAAACTTGCACAAAACAAACCGGTGGGGGTGGGGGAGTAAAACAACTATTGGCTTTCTTTCATTGAATCTGAACGAAGCTGTCTGTCCGGTTTGGGAGAATGAAATTTGTTCAATACTTTGCCTTTGCCAGAAGCCACAAGTCTTTTTTTTAAAACAAATACACTTCAGATACAAGGCTATAATCGCGACACGCAGAAAATAACAACGATAACAATCCTTACATTTGGTATAGTGGCCTTAAATGCTATAATATAAATATTACGAATCATGAATTATTTTGTGAACGATGCCAACAAAAAGTATTGCCTACATTGGTGTTTATCCACCAACAACCCGACTGCAACACTGCACTGAGGGTACATGCATCAGCTCAACATTCGATTGCACATCAGTTTCAACTCTTTCAATTAGTTCCCCATTCGGAGCTCAGTGAGCTTCTCCTCTCGCCCCACACCCCACACCCCCCACTCTCGACCCCCCCACCCGTCGTCCCAACACCCCTGACACTCACTCAGCGTTGCTGGGTACTGCAAACCGTGTGCATTTTCTGTAAGTTCCAAATGGAAACTCAGTAGTCAATGGGGTCCTTGCGTCAGAGCCAACCTTTGCAAAATGCTCTTTGCCAAAGCGTACGAAAAAATAACACCAGAGAAACGGCAGACCTTATCAAAGAGGAGTGAGTGAGTGAGTGAGTGAGTGAGTGAGTGAGTGAGTGAGTGAGTGGGTGTATGCGTGTGTATGAGTGTGTGTGCGTTAGTGAGTGAGTGCATGAGTGAGTGAGTGGGTGTGAGTGTGTATGAGTGTGTGTGTGAGCGTTAGTGAGTGAGTGAGTATGTGTACGTGTGAGCGAGCGAGCGAACGTTCCTTATCAAAAAAACAAGACTAAAACGTATCAACAACCGGCACGTAGCCTTTGACGGTAACGTAACGCAAACGCTCCTTACCTGGGCTGTGCCTTAAAAACGCCCCCCAACCCACCCACCCACCCACCCCACCCACCCCCAAAAAAAGTGAGTGAGAAAAAAAACCCAACAAGGATTCATTTCGAAACATGGCCTTAAAGAGAGCTACGGCGAGCAAACCAACGAGGCGCGAAACACCAGAGATTGTACCAACCAATGTGGGTCTGCGTCATGACGTCGGCCAGTGCGTTAGCAGCACTGCTCCCCCCGCTGCGCGTGGAAGAGGAGGAGGTGGTGGAGGAGGTGGTTGAGCCGTGTATGGCCCGACTGATCCAGTGTTCCATGTTCAGGCTGCCCTGGCTGGAAGAAGGGGTTCCCTGGGAATCGCCTTGGCCCGATCCCTCATCTTCTGACCCAGAAGAGGTATCTGGAAGAAGAAGCAGGAGAAGGAGAAGAAGAAGAAGAAGAAAAACAAACGAGTGCGTCAGGCTCGCTGTGGCTTCTTTGCTTAAAAACATCCGTGTTTACGGTGAAAAGGGGGGAAACATCCTGCTTCCATTTGGGTTCCTCTTGGTTCATCCGTTCGCCCAGGAGGGTTTTGGAATCGCTGCGGTGGAGAATGCAAATGAGAAACGGTTACCCACTTGCCCCTTGTCAAATAGCTCAAAGGCCTGGCCGGCTTTCAAGAAAACCCGCCCCACAAAAAAAAACACCAAACAAAAACAGAAGTTCGTCGGGAGCACTCAGCGGGTTAGGCAGCATCTACGGAGAGAGGAAAGTGAGACTTGGGGCACGTTGGGAGGGAGAGGCTATTGAGGGCTAACAGAGAGGCGGGGGCGGTGGGGGGGGGGGGGGAAGGTGGGGGAGGAGGCAGGGTAAGGGAGACAAAGGAGAAAATGGGGTAGAGGTTGACTCGCTTTCCTCTCTCCATAGATGCTGCCTGACCCTGCCGAGCCTCCCGAGCGGCTTCTGCTTTTGTTTTCGGATTTCAGTATTTTGAGTTTTCTTCAAAAAACCAGCACAGTGTTTTGCTTTCCGGCGACATCTCTCTCACCTACGGAAGAAGAGGTTGCCACAAGTGGGTAACCGAGCTGGGACGCAGAACCGGGCAAAGCCAGAGAGGGTTTTAACCTGCACTTTTTATTGAAAGGCATCAGTAGGGGGGGTGGGGGAGTTGGGGGGTGGGCAAAGCTGAGAACAGAGGAAAGTCAAAACTCTGCTTGAAGTTGGCCACTTACCGGGTTCCCTGAGGAACGATCTGTACGTGCTATATTTTGTTCAGCGCCTTGGGACGTCCTCCCGACGTCAAAGGCGCTATGCAAATGCAATTTGCTGTTGTTCGTAAATTGAGGAGTGGGGGGGGGGGATTTAAAAAAAAGGGGGGGTGTTTTCGAGCATTCTTAAGGCACGGCTTTCAAACGCCTATTTTTGTGGTCCTATCCTGTCTCAGCGTAGACTGGAGCCGATGCAGAGGCTGAAATACAATTCACACTTGGGTCCAAACCGCAACAGGCTTAACATCCAATCCCAATGGGCCCGCTATAACTGTGACACGCAGAAAATAACAACAATATTTTCTCCTGGTTCTCCATGGGTGGTGGAGGGGAGGGAGGGAGGGAGGTCTGCGGAGATCCACTCGCCAAAAAAAAACCAGGCTGCACCGATCCACAGCACTGTTGATTGTTGAGCAGTTTATAGCTTGCAATATGGGGGTGGAGGTTAAGTGTGTAGATATGTCCTTGATCTGTGAGGCAAAAGCCTCATGAGTAGTGTGGTCTTAGTTGGACACTCACTGGGCTGCAATTGTTATTTATATTCAGCAGTGAGCCAGGAGTAATGTTATCCCACCCTCTTGCAGTTGGGAGCATCACATCTGGCTGTGCAGAGGTGAGGAGAGATTAGCTTCAAATATTTTACCAATGTTGCTGACGCAAGAATTGAACGATTTTTTAAAAAGTTGGTAGCTGCTCACAACGGGGGATTAATTGCCACACGATACCGTTTAATGCTGTTTAATAATAATACCTGGTCGTCAGTTGATCGGAGGATTGCTTTCCTGCAGTAATATTCCCTTCGAAAAAAAAATGCGGTCACTCACTTCATGACTGTTTGTGGGACTCTGCTGTGTGCAATTGGCTGCCGCGTTTCACCCCACAAAAATATACAGTCGATCCACTTTACTGCAACCCCCTGCTTGTCGGACTCCCCAACTCCTCCCTCCACAGACTGCAGATCATCCAGAACTCTGCAGCACGTGTCCTCTCAAAAGCCTGACACTGCGCTGAATGCTTGTCTGGTTCAGTCCTCAAATCTGCCCACGTCAATTGCTTATTCATTTGGGAGGGGTGGGTATCAGTGACTAAATGGGATAAATCTATTGTAAGAGGCAGGGCCACAACTCTCTCTTCTCTCAGTCGCAGGAAAATGGATTTCCATTCCTTCAAGTTTGCATCTCATTTGCAATCCAAAGCTATCCTTGTAAGCCAGAAGATATTTTTTTAAACTCTCCACTAAACCGTCTTCATGGCTCACTCTGTGGAAACAAATCAGCCCTGAAGTAGTGGCTCTACATTGAAGAACTGTGGGACAATACGTCAATGCTACAGGTGAGCTGGCTTGATTTATGAAGGTCAGTTATAGTCAGTGGCCTGAATAGCAGACAACTCCTTATTGTGCATCACGTCAGATTAGGTTAATGACAACAAGAACAACAAGAACAAATTGCATTTATGTGACGCTTTTCACGTCAAGAGGACGTCCCAAGGTGCTGGACAGTGAAGGGTTTGAAAGGCACTGTGTTAAATGCAGTTTGTTGTTGTTGTGCTGGTTCATGGTTAAGTACTGGTGAAAAGCTCGCTTCAGATCCCTGTAGAATGGCTCGACGAGGGCAGACTGGACACCAGGTACGACGGGGAGCATTGTCCTTTGGCTTAAACATTCTTTTCTTTTCCGCTATCTCTGCTTTCAGCCGCAAATTTCCTTGCTTTTTGACAAAAGTGAGTTCTGTGTACGCTTGCTCTGCGAGCAGAAGATCCTCTCTCCCGATCTCTAGTTTCGCACAGAGAGCAGCAACGGAACAACAACAACTTAAATAATAAAAATATCCACAATAATATACAACGATAAGTTACATTTATACTGTACCTTTCACGCAAGGTAGCGCCTTGGAAAGCTTCATCCCTAGTATCAGTAAAAGCATGACTATACATTTACTTTACTACAGCTGAGATAGGTCTGGAGGAAAGCTTACGGACTCAAAATAAAAAATGTGAAAACAGTCTCATTTCGGTCAGGTAAAATTGGTTGTTTCTGGGACATTAGACTTAACGTTATATTGTATTTATATTAGATTTATATATGCACTTTACAATATATTCTGTGAAGCTCTTTCAGACGTCTCAACAACGTAATAAGGCGCAATACCAAATGCCAGGATTATTATTATTATTAGTGATGTTCTCAAACTAAGAGAGAGAAATTAAGAGCTAACTTGGGACTGAACAAGCCTGAGGCTACGTACGTAGCAAAGATCTGTGTCAATTTAAAAGAAATTTGAAAGACAATTTGCACACAGTGGTGTCCCACAAACAACCAAGAAGTAAATAACCAATTTCATTTGGGTGACTGTTGGCCAGGACACCAGGAGAAACTTCGAACAGTACCACGCGATCTTTAATGTCCACCCGAACAGGCAGATTGGGGACATTTCATCTGAAGAGTGGCACAGATGAAAGGGTGGGTGGCCAACAAAGTACCAATCTCCTAGCACTGCAGTGAAATACCTGCCCAGATTATGTGCGTAAAGTTTGAACTCAACTCGCATCTTAAACCTACAAACCTTCTGATCCAAAGGAGAGAGTTCCACTGATGAGACGGGTGGATACCATACAGACGATTTTGAGTCGGTATCTTATTACAGAGAGTTGTAAGTATATGGATCAAACTGTCCAGTGGAGATGGATGGGGTGGAGGGGGTTACATTCAATGCAAAATTGAGCAGATACCCCGTGGAGGAATCATTTGGAGGGGGGGTTGAGAGATACGGAAAAGCTTGCTCCATTTTAATAATAATCCTTATATTTTGGTATAGCGCCTTTCACGTCAGGATTTTCTGTAAAGTGCAGTGACTGCCCGATTTGTGGGCAAATGCATCAGACAATTCGCACACAGCAATATCCCACAGCCAAGCATGGAGTCAATGACCAATCTTATTCGGGGGATTGTTGGCCAGGACTTCGGGAGGAACTCCATCCTCTTTTCGAATAGCGCCACAGGATATTTAACGTCCACCTGAACAGGACAGACGGGACCTCGGTTTGACAATTCATTGAATTCACGGCGCCTCCAGCACTCGCTCAGTATCACTTTGGAACGTCAGCTTAAGCTATATGAGTCCCAAATCCTGACGTGGGGCTTGAACCCACAAGCCTACTGATTCAGAGGCAAGAGCCCTAGCTACTGAGCTAGGCTGGCACATTTGAGCTTTAAGATGAGCTCCTTTCTGGCCCTGCACCTTCCTACAAGCAAAATATATCATCATAAAATCGGTGGTGGGAAAATGTGTGTGTGTGTGTGTGTGTGAGAGAGAGAGAGAAAATGAGAGTGAAAAGAAAGAACTGAAAGCTTCAGAAATATTTTCACTGAAGTATCTGGAGTTTTCTGGTTCTCCGAAGCAGGAATGCGTTCCTGGAGAGCATGTGGTTATATCAGCAACAAGTAGATTCAGAAATCAATTTTCATTTTGGCATTTAATGTAAGTTAACCTTTCAGGTCTTGCAATGAAACCGGTTTCCAATTCTTTCAATTGTAGGCGAGTTATTCTGGTGGAAAGAGGCTCATATCAATGCGGCAGGTAGGAAGTCTCCAGTGACTTTCCCTATTCTGAGGAGTTTCGATCACTCTCGTTTGGAAACGGTAAGGATTTAAGACAGAATCACGAGCTCCAGTTATCTCCGACAGCCTGAAATAATGTGTGTTATCACAACCGGCCAGAGAAATTACAAATTCACCACATTTCGCAATGAGTGATTTTGAATTGGGATCTTGCAAACATTGTCGAAACTGTTTTTTTTGAAAATGTTCGCACAACATTTGCGGGAGAGTCGTTCACAGCACAGACATTTGCCGAAACCCATCACTGTGTTTAAGAGTATCCAATCCAGTTAGGGTTGTGGTTCATTGAGATCCAACTATTTGCATTTGATTTGTTCAGTTAACATAATGAATCTAGTCTGTGAATATCATTAAAAAAAACATAGGCATCAATGGGTTAAGCTTCTACCTGGGCTGGATTTACACTATTAATCTAGCGTTAATGTGGAGTCCTGTAGCTCAGTGGTTAGAGCACTCGCCTCTCAAGCGAGAGACTTGGGTTCGATTCCCGGGCAGGGCGAAACGTTGGGCAAGTTTCCTTACTCCACACGCCTCTGTTTTCCCAGCAGTAAGTAGGAACCTGGCTGTTAAGTCGATTGGCAGATTGCTTTTCCGGGGGTAATAATTCCTTAAAAAAAATAATAATAAATAAATTGGTTACTCAACCCTCAAGTGTTTGCGGGACGCTGCTGTGCGCTATTGGCTGCCGCGTTTCACCCACAAAATATACAGTCAATTCTCTTTACTGTATATTCTGTGAAGCATTTCGAGACGTCTTGAAGACATAAGGCGCTGTATCAAATGCAGGGATTATTATTATTATTGTTTCAGAGCATCCAGGATTGGCAAATCGTGTCTCAACTTCGAAAGCGTTTTCTCTTGCAACTCTTATAGAAATATGCCGTCAAAATTAAGGCTGTATTTGCCAAGTTGCCAAGTTCTAGAAAAGCTCTGAAATGCTGTCGATAAAGAATAAATCTATACCCAGGTTTTACCCCACAATAACCCTGAGATAGCATTTACTTGCTTCAATTTACCTGGAGGTGTGTAGGCATCCATTGAGGTCTGTACCACCAGGGAACGTCGTTTAGATGGCATGGGGACTGCCATCTTCCTCTCTTTATGTTTGGCGAGAGCGGCCTGCACTGCCTCTGTATGTACATCTGGGAAGAGGAAATAGGACACGTGTTGACAACATTGCAGAGAAACCAACTCGCAGAATCATCCCATACTAAATCCGGAACTAATCGTAGGGGAGCGAGCGGGGGAATGGGCCAGATATCTGACCCGTGCAGATACCCATTACCGTGTTTAAGGTTATCTAAACAAGTGGAGAGTTCCTCGTGGGCAGCACCACCCAAGTATGGACATTTATAATGAATGGATAATAATCCCTTAACAAAAATAATTCGGTCACTCAACCCGCGACTGTTTGCGGGACGCCGCTGAGCGCCGCGTTTCGCCCACAAAATAGACCGTCAATTCACTTTACAGTGTATACTGGGAAGCGCTTTGAGACGTCTCGAAGACGTGGTAAGGCGCTGTATCAAATGCATGCAGTGTTACAAATTATAATTTGACTGGTATTAACTTCTAACTTGTAAATTATTGATCGGCTGTTTATCTGTCGGAACCTGAACTCATTTCTCATCCAAGTCATTAGGAGTACGTTTGAAAAGAGACCCTGATGTGCATGAGCTCTTGTTTTTTTCACATTAATGCTGGCTGCTCCATATGGCCTCGAGATATTATCCAGTTAACTATAAATTCAAGACTCCGCCACTGTCGAGTGCTCTGAGACACTACCCTACGTGTATAAATGCAAGCTGTTGTTGTTGGAGCACATCTGTCATCTTCTACTCAACGCTGACTTTCGGTCATTCTGAAGCCATATCATTGGAAAAGTAACATCTTCGAGAGATATAATTTTGACGGGGGGTGGGGGGAGAAACGCATTATGAGCAGCAAAGAAAATTTAAATCAGATTTCTGCTCCGAATGTCATTAAAAGTACCTTGAAAAGATTACAATCGTCATAGATGCCAATTTCATCAAGCAAATTCCTGCCTTCCTCAGTGCCAATTAGTGAAAATCATAGGTCACAGACCTCTGTGTCAACCGAAGATTTTTTCATTGTTCTTTCTTATTTTTAAAAAAATACGTGTTTGATGATGAATTATACATTAAGATATTTTCCTCCCTCGTGAGAAAGGCAAATGGAAACTGACATTTACTTAGCACTGCGACAGCTTGTTTAAAGCACTAATTGCCATAAGAACGGAATGATTGTACCGACGGCTTGTAAATCCCAAATCCTAATTATTGCACACATAAAGGGACAGCACTTTCTCTTTGGAAGATGCTGTGAAGCAATCATGCTATCATTCATCAAGTAGATGCATTTGCAAATAAACATGCGGCAATTTGGGAGCTATTTTGAGAGCGAAGACATGAGACAGTGTCGTGACAGTGTCCCAATGCCCCATCCTTCCTCGGGCAGTGAGCAGCAGGACAGGACCCAGCAGCTGTGACAGACCTATAACCTACGGACTCTTAATAATAATCCTTGCATTTGATATCGCAGGCCTTATCACTCAACCGAGATGTCTCAAAGCGCTTCGCAGGTTATACTGTAATAATAATAATCCTTGCATTTGATACAGCACCTTATCACATCGCCGATACGTCACAGGATTAGCTGTAAAAGTGTAGTGACTGTGTATTTTGTGGGCGAACGCAGCAGCCAATTCGCACACCGCAATATCCCACAAACGGCCATGGAGGTCAGTGACCAATTTTATTTGTGGGATTGTTGGCCAAGACAACAGGAGAAACTTCCTTTTCTTTTCGAACAGGAAGACTGGGCCTCGGTTTAAGGTCTTGTCCGAAGGGCGGCACCTCCAACAATGTCAGCACTCCTCCAGCACTGCATTGGAGTGTCAGCTTAGACGATAAGAGTTCCAAGTCCTGTCTTGGGGCTTTAACCCACAACCTTCTGACTCAGAGGTTGGAGAGTGCTACCAACTGAGCCTGGCTGACAGACTAATCAAACGTGTGGTCACCGTTTTTGTAGGCAAACGTGGGAGCAAAGCTTGACATGGCAAAATCTCGCAAAGAATATCAGGTCCAGTTGGTAGCACCCTCGATTCTGGATCAGTAGATTGTGGGTTCAAATCCTACACCAGGAGCATGAGCTCGATATCTGAGGAAGTGCTGTTTTGCCATCCAACTGATGGAAATGTCAAACTGATGTCCCTTTCAAGTGGACAAATATTAAAGAGCCATAACACTATTTGAAAAGGGAAAGGAGTTTCTCCCGGTGTTATGGCCAAAAATCCTCCAGATTGTGGAGTCCTGTGGTCGAGTGGTTAGAGCACTCGACTTGCAAGCGAGAGGATTGGGGTTTGATTCACGGTCAGGGTAAGTTTCCTTACTCCGCACGCCTCTGTTTATCCAGCAGTAAGTCAGAACCCAACTGTTAGTCGGTTGGACGATCACTTTCTGGGGGTGATAAACCCTTCCAAAAAAAAAACTAATAATAATTTGATCATTTAATCCGCAACTGTTTGTGGGACACTGCCGCGCGCAATTGTCGACTGCATTTCGCCCACAAAATATAGTCAATTCACTTCACAGTATATGTTCTGTGAAGCGCTTTGAGGCGTCTCAACGACGTGATAAGGCGCTATATCAAATGAAAGGACTCTTTTTCTTCTTAATGTAAAATTAGTCATCCATTTCGTGCTTGTTTGTGGGACATTGGCCATCGCGTTTGCCCACAAATAAGACAGTCACCGCACTTTACAGAAAGCTTTCAGACATTTGACGTAATCAGCGTAGTATCAAATATAAAGGGTATTATTGTTATCATGAATTTACGAAACACCAGGAACGACGGGACCTTTGGAGAGACGGGTACATTTGGCTGCTAAGCAGGCTTGTAAAAAAAATGTAGGAGCCTGTGGTGTGGAGAGCCTGTCAATCGTTTGAGGAAACATTTCCTTGTGAATGATAAATGTGTGTGATCAAGGACGTATATAGACGGATAACAAAACAAATGGGTGAATCACTGAACAGTTCTCCCCTTCAATCAAGGAGCTGGGATTTACTTCCTGCTGCATTAATGGCCAATGGCCCCCGCGATGGGAGTTGCTGACTGGGGCGTATCAATGGGGCCTCAACACCAACAACAAATTACACTTGTATAGCACCTTTCAAATCAGGAGGATGTCCCAAGGCGCTGGACAATCAGGGATCTGCACCGAAGAGGAGGGTCTTGAGACGGTTCTTGAAGGAGGCAAGGGAGGGGGGCCGAGGCAGAGGGACGAATTTCCAGCGGGTGGGGGCAGAGAGGCCCGCCAGTCAATGGTGGAGCGGGTGAGGCGGGGGGACGTGAAGCAGGCCGGAGCCCGCTGAGTGGAGGGAGCGGACAGGTTGATAGGGGGTTAGGAGTTCACAGAAGCAGGGAGGAGCAAGGTCATGGAGGGCTTGAAGGTGAGGACCAGGATCTTGGACTGTATCCTCTGTGTGATGGGAAGCCAGTGGAGTTGGGCAAGGTTGGGGGTGATAGGGTCACGGAGCCTGGTGCGGGAGAGGACACGGGCGGCAGAGTTCTGGAGGATGGAGGATCTGCAGCCTGTGGAGGGAGGAGTTGGGGAGGCCGACAAGCAGTGCCAGCTGCAGTTTCTGCTATCCAGAGGCTTCCAGAGACTGAACGCTACAGGAATCCTGGGTGACTGGAAAATGTGCAGCAATTTCTCATGGGATTCTTTCATAAAGTCCCTTGCAGAGTCCTGTAGCTTAATGGTTATAGCGCTCGCCTCGCAAGCGAAAGGACCCGGGTTCAATTCCCGAGCAGGGCGAAACCTTAGGCAAGTTTCCTTACTCCACACGCCTCAGTTTATCTAGTTAGTCCAGTTTACTGCTTGTTAAGTCAATTGGCGGATCGCTTTCTCGGGGTGATAATCCCTTAAAAAAAAAATTTGGTCACTATACCCACGACTGTGGGACGCTGCTGCGCGCAATTGGCTGCCGCGTTTCGCCCACAATACATACAGTCGGTTCACTTTACAGTACATTGTGTGAAGCGCGTTGAGACGTCTCGAAGACGTGATAAGGCGCGATATCAAATGCAAGGGTTATCAGTATTATGATAATTATTATAAAGAATCCAATCGGACACTCTTTCCGGGAACCGGAATGGGATCAGCGTTATGTGCAATCGGCAAATGCTGCTCTGAATGTAGATCGGGATGGACCGGAGTTCCTGGAGTTGGCCGAGACATAATTGGGATTTTGCTTTCCAACCGAACAGTTCCAAAAAACTGAACGGAGGAAATTCAATAGAGGGTACGCGATGAGCCGAGAGCCGAATAGGAAAATCAAAATAGGTTTCTTGCAGGCTTTTCGCTCATTTGTATTCATCCCAATCATCCACAGAAAAAAAAACCACAATCAATAATTTGCGTTGAGGCTTAACATTTGGCTGATTGGGGGTCTTAAGGTACGACTGGAAGCTCACAAGACAACACCGCACAGATATTTATCCCAGTAAAAGCCAAATCATGCGTCTCCGCACCTGTGTACTCAGATTCTAGGTGAACTGTCTGCGCTATCGGATTCAGTTGCCATGGAGACAAACGGGTGAACGGATGCCTTTCGAGGAGTCACCTCCCTTATGGAATCACACGCTGATTTGTAGCAGAATGCGGAGCCATAAAAATTCACAGCGCAGAAGCAGGCCATTCGGCCCATGTTATCCGTGCTGGCAGATTTTAAGAGTCATGTGAAGTCCCATTTACCTGCCCTTTTCCCCACAGCATCCTTTTTTAGATATTTATCTAGTTCGCTTTCGAAGCTTAAGGTTTCTCCCACAATTAATGAATAGAGTCAATTCGCTTTACGGTATCATCCGCAAAGCACTTTGAGACGTTTCAAAGACAAGATAAGACGCTATATCAAATGCAAGGATTATTATTGTTATATATAATATATGTGGTACGACCCGTGACTGAGGTCTGAATATCACTGGGAGAGCAGAGGAGTTCCCAGTAACCCTGGGAAGAGTTTGCAGTGATGTGGAACCATTCCAAGCCTACATTAATATCCAAGCCTATATTAATAATGTCAAATGTCTCAAAAGGCTTCCCAGGATTTTACTGTTAAGTGTAGTGACTGTGCATTTGTAGGCAAAGCAGCAGGCCAATTTGCACACAACAACAATTTTATCTGCCTCTATTATCTCGGGAATACACACCACACAATTTCCTGGCTACTGTCAGACAGATTCTTTGTCCTTGAATTGTATCTACATCCAATGTTACAGCATGGAAACAGGGCAATCGGCCCAACTAGTCAATGTCGGTACTTATACTTCACATGAGCCTTCAGCCTTCATCGTCTCTTCTCTTTTATCCCTTTAGATCTGGTCAAGAGATGCCAATGGTGAGACAGAACTGACAATCCACTGAACAAAATGCAAGTAGCAAAGTCTCTCTTGCTCGCAGTTAACTTGAGCATCACTGAGCAATATTTTTGGAGTAAATTGTCTCTTCAGTCTTACCAAGAATTGACGGTGAAGCCAACAGTGTGCAATTTTTAGTGTGTTAAGTTGGAGTCCTGTAGCTCAGTGGTTAGAGCACTCGCTTTGCAAGCAAGAGACCTGAGTTCAATTCCAGGCAGAGGGCGAAACCTTGGGCAAGTTTCTTTACTCCACACAGAGCCTAATAATAATCCCTCCAAAACCAAAAACAATAATAAATTGGTCATTTTCAATCTACGACTGTTTGTGGGACATTGCTGTGCGCAATTGGCTGCCGCGTTCGCCCACAAATATACAGTCAATTCACTTTACAGTATATTCTGTGAAGCGCTTTGAGATGTCTAGAAGACGTGAAAAGCGCTATATCAAATGCAAGGATTATTATTATTATTATTATTATTAAGCGGACGCAATTCCCTTCTTTTATTTAATCCTCCCACCCCGCCCCAGCTTCCGAGTACCTGGAAAGCTTACACGTTAGAGGAAGCCCTTTGGGTGAGAGATCGAGTGGGTTACAGGGAAGGCAACACCTGAGCAGCCAAGTCAGTGCTTTGGCTAGCCAACCTATCCATTTGCTCTGTGCCTCTACTCAGTTCCCTTGGTTTTGTGATCTACATCCTTTTCATGAACGAGGTGCGAGTTTGCAGGGAATTAGTTCCCTTTGTTTCATAATGTTCTGCTGATTCTACACCAGTTACCCACCGTCAAGAGTATAGCTGAGGAGAGGAAGCAGGTGGCAAAGCCAAACCACAGAACAACGAAAGAACAACAACAAGAGATTATATTTCTATAGCGCCTTTCGTGTCGGAAGGACATCCCAAGGCGCTGGACAGTGAAGGGTTTGCACCCAAGATGGGGGGGTAAAATCAAGAGGGGTGGGGGATAGGGGTTGCGGAATACGGGGTGGAAGTGTGGCCAAAGGTATAGTCAAAGAGGAAGGTCTTCAGATAGGCCTTGAAGGAGGCGAGAGGGGGCCAGGCAGAGGGATTCAGGGATAGCGTTCCAAAGGGCGAGTTGGAGTCATGTAGAGGAATGGGTTTAAGGAGTTACCTGATCTGTAACGCTCATCGCGTGACCCTGAAGACCGACGCCGATGGTATCTGGAGGATGATGAAGGCGTAACTGGAGTGCGACGTTCTTGTGGCAGTGAGGGCTCCACTCCTGTGGCAGAGAGAGACATTACAAGTCACTTTTTCAGGAATTAACAACAGCTCGCAACTTCTACAGCAACCTTCAGGAGAGGACCCGGGTTCGATTCCCGGCCGGGGCAGGGCGAAACCTTAGGCAAGTTTCTTTACTCCACACGCCTTTGTTTACCTAACAATAAGCTGTTAGTCAATTAGTGGCTTGCTTTACGGGGTAATAATCCCTTCAAAGAATAAATATTGTACCTGTAAATACAAAATAATAATTTTGTCACTCAATCCAACAACTGTTTGAGGGACGCTGCTGTGCGCAATTGCCTACTGCGTTTCGCCCACAAAATATACAGTCAATTCACTTGACAGTATATTCTGTGAAGCGCCTGAGGACGTCTCAACGAAGTGATGAGGCGCTATTTGAAATGCAAGGATTATTATTATTATTATTCACACTAGGGTAACGTCTTGGAGAGCTTCACAAAGGACAGAGTCGGAGGGAGGTGGAGGAGATGACTGTAAACCCAGTTGAAGAGCTAAGTTTTTAGGTGGAATTTAAAGGGGGATGGGGGAGGGCGAGACGGAGGGAGTTCCAGCGGTTAGGAGTTGGTAGCTCAAGGCTCGGCGAAGGACCCGAGTGAAAAACTGGGATAATTTGTCAGGATTTTCAGGCAAAGCGGAGACTACTTCTGTGTCCACAACCATTTCACTTTGTATAGGAGAAGGTGAAGGAGACCATTCGGCCCATCGTGCCCATTCTGGCTCTTTGAAAGAGCTATCCAATTAGTCCCACTCCCACACGCTTTCCCCATAAGCCTTGCAATTTGTTTCTGCTCACGTATCTATCCAATTCCCTTTTGAAAGTTATTATTGAATCTGCTTCCACCACCCTTTCAGGCAGTGCATTCGGATTGTAACAACTCGCTGCGTAAAATAAAGAAGTCTCCTCGTCTCCCCTCTGGTTCTTTTGCCAATTATCTGAAATCTATGTCCTCTGGTTACCGACCAAATCCGCCAGAGGAAACAGTTTCTCACTATCTGCTCTATCTGAAACTCCTCATAATTTTGAGCACCTCTATTAAATCTCCCCATAACCTTCTCTGCTCCAAGGAGAACAATCCCAGCTTCTCTAGACTCTCCACATTTGGGGAGAAAATAAAATCACAAATACCCTTCAGAGATCTGAAAGGGGTTGCCTCATAAGTCAATTGGATTTATCACATTTTTTTTAATACAATGCAACATCCAATGTTGCAGGCCATGGTCGGTTAACGTTGCACTTTACGTCTGAGAAAAAGTCAACAGAGAGGCACAATAAAGACCTGGATGTCTTTACTGAAACCCTTCGGATTTGTTTTATGTATTTCACTCAACTCAAGTAATTGCTCTCCCAGGCCTTTTCTTTGAAATGTCAGGAAGGTATTGATCCCTGAATAAAAGAAAAGGAGATAGCAGACCCGCTTGTATCAAGCAGAACATTAATCTGTTTTGTTCCTCTGACACAGAGTGCATAATAATTCCATTCTATATTTGTCAGCTACGGCTCCGACCACAATGCTTCTTAAAAAGATTTGAATCTGTCAACAAAGCATGCTTGCACTTTCACAGAAATACCAATTCCGATCAAAGCTCTCAACTACAATCTACTCAACCTATCTGCTGTTCAGTTGATTTTCTTCTCCAGACATTAACTCTTACCCTACTGACACAACAACAACAACAACAACAACTAATATAGCGCCTTCCACGCAGAGCAGGGTCTCAGAGCTCTTGAAACACTAAATCTTACCTTGCAATTAGTTAACGTGCAAGGTAAATGAACTTTTTACCCTTGATTTTATACGGTGCCCTTCACGTAGGATAGCATCTCGGAAAGCTTAATATTGGCAGAGTTCTAACGCCGAGCCAGGGAGAAAGAGGAGGTGACCATAACAACAAATTACATTTCTACAGCATTTCACGTCGGGAGGATGTGCCAAGCAGTCGACAGTCAGGCATTTTGGACCCGAGCTGGGGGTTGGGATTAGGAGGGGCGGAGGGCAGGGAGGGTGAGGGTAGGAGGGTGACTGAAGGTGTAATCGAAGAGGAGGGTCTTGAGATGGACCTTGAAGGAGGCAAGAGAGGGAGTGAGGCGAAGGGACTGTGGGATGGAGTTCCAAAGGATGGGGGCAGAGAGGTTGAAGGCCCGATCACTGATGGTCGAGGGACATGTAGCAGGCCGGAGCTCGCTGAGCGTGGGGAGGGGACAGGTCTTTATGGAATTAGAAGGTCATAGAAGTAGGGAGGGACAAGGCTGTGGAGGGCTTTGAAGGCGAGGATTTTGAACTCTATCCTCTGGGAAATGGGGAGCCATTGGAGCCGGGCGAGGGTGGAGGTGATAAGGTCACAGAGCCTGGTGCAGGAGAGGACACGAGCGGCAGAGTTCTGAATGAGCTGCAGCTTGTGGAGGTTGGACCATAGGCACGGTTGAAGAGGAAGATAGTAAACGTATGGAACAGGCTCCCTCGGGAAACAGTGTACAGTTTGGGACACGACATATCAAGCGACTGCCAGGATGGTGAAAAGCGAACTAGATGGACCTTGGTCTTCTTTCGCCGAGCAAGTTCTTATGTTCTTATAAGATCTTTCAAGGTGTGATCTGAAGATGGCCAAAAAGGGGACAAGGCGGGAGGATTAAGGCCGGGAGTTCCAGGGGTATAAGGCACTACGTCCAAATGCAAGGACCATTTTCTCTACCCATCCCACTAGGATGTAAGAGCAGTCCAGATTGTGCTCTCTGTGGGAAAATATCCAGTCGACATTTGTTGTTCTGTCTCCAGTAACACCTAACATGAACCTCGGGTGAACTCAATGGCAAAACACCCTGTGATTTGCGCTATCCTGTTCCCTGCGCACTGTGCTGTCTGACCCCTGTAAAGATGAAGGGTTAATTCCTCTCGGAAGATTCGGAAGAAATTTCCCCTATAGAAATTAAGAGGGAATTTCCGCTCTAAGCAGTATGGGGTAAATTCCCCCTTTACAAATTCAGGGTGAATTTCTGCCATTTACCAATGAAGGGTGAATTCTGCCCCCCCGCACCCTCCCTCCCCCCCAAACCACTGTAAATATAAACTTGGTTTATTAGCTTTTCTCCCTTTAAACAATTAACTTTCTCTGCGCACAAATATTTCGGGCGATCCAGAGCCTCGCACTCGGCGAAGTACAATAAAGGTTTATTGCTGTTGGAACGGAAGATTCCTTTGGGCTCGAGGGTCGTTTGGTTCAACATCCTTTGGTTTATTTTTCGGCGCGTCTCTCGAACTTTGTTAACCCTTTAACTGCCCGTCATGTCCTGAGGAACGTTTCCCATTCACCCACGAGGGGCGCTAAACAAAAACCGTAGTGTTCCGGAATTCCATCTATCCGCTGGGAAATTCCTGTCGTAAAAAATGATAATAATCCCTGCCTTTGATATAGTGCTTTATCACATCGCTGAGACGTCTCAAAATCCTTCACAGGAAATACGGTAAAGTGGTTTTGACTGTGTATCTTGTGGGCGAAACGCGGCAGCCAATTACGCACAGCAGTGTCCCACAAATAGCCATGGAGCGAGTGACCAATTTTATTCGGGGGATTGTTGACCAGGAAACCGGGAGAAACTCCCTTCTCTCTTCGAATAAGGCCAAGGGATCTTTAATGTCCACGTGAGCAGGCAGACAGGGCCTCAGTTTAATGTCTCATCCAAAGGAACGAGAGCCAACATCTACAGTCCAGCCAACATGGGGCGTGAACCCACAACCTTCTGACTCAGAGGCGACAGTGACACTGAACCAGGCTGACACTGATAATAACCTTTACATTTGGTAGAGCGCCTTTCAAGCCGGGAGGACGTCCCAAAGCGCTTCATCGGATATACTCTAAAGTGCAGTGACTGTGTTTTGCGCATTCACAGGGCAAGCTAAACTGAAACCCAAACTGAGAGATAACGTATCTCCAAACTTGCCTTTAAACGCAGAATGATGAATTGCCTAATTCAATGCTTACATTTTGTGCCCAGATTGCTGATCTTGCTCTTTGCTTCTGCCCATCAGAGTTAGCTAACTCAAGCCCAAAGAGCAAAGGTCAGCATGTTCACTGAAGACATTGTTTGTGGGTCTGTTCCCCACAGCGGATAAAGGGTCTCTGCGCCATCGTTGCTTCAGAGACTAGTGTGAACCTCCAACAGCAGCCGTCGAAATAGATTGTCCCCCTTTAAAAGTTTAAAAACTTGCAAAAAATCTAAAGGGAATACTATGAAACCGGTAAAAGCTCTCCCCAGGCCCCCTCGGCTTTCAACACCAGCTCATGTGCCAGGATGGTTAAGCTGACATCCTCGGACATCCTCCCGGAGTGAATAATACTCTATAATTATCCTCGCATTTGATACAGCGCCTGATCACGTCTTTGAGACGTCTCAAAGCGCTTCACAGAACATACTGCAAAGTGAATTTGACCGTATATTTTGTGGGCGAAACGCGGCAGCCAATTGCGCACAGAGGCGTCCCACAAACAGTCGTGGATTGAAGTGACAACATTTTCATTTAAAAGATTAAATGATTTTGCGCAAGGCTCTACGTGAACGTAATTTTGTATTGCATTGTAAAAGACAGCCCAGAACTCAACGATCAGGTATCAGAAAGAACAAACAGTTCTCTGAGCTAACGGGGAGCTAATGGAAGAATTTTGATTAAAAAGTCTACAAATTATTGGGTGATCCCACATGTCACCTCACCCAGACAAGCTTGAAATTGTTTACAGAAATTTAATCCTCCCGAATGAAATGTTGATGACTTTGTCTCCAACCAAACAAGTACAGTGTTTAGATATTAGATAAACTGGAACTTCACCATTCAACATTCTCAGCTTTTAATAATAATCCATTTTGGTACAGCGCTTTTCATATTAGGAGGACGTCTGAAAACACTTCTCTGGATGTGCTGCATACAAGTGTAGTGGCTATTTTATAGGTGGACAAGATGGCCAATTTCCACGGAGCAATGTCCCACGGACAACCATGAGGTAAATGACCAATTTTATCTGGGGGAACTGATGGCCAGGAACACAATGAGAGAGAAATTCCCTTCTCTTTCTGAATAGTGTCACGGGATCTTCACCTTCCACCTGAACAGACACGGGTGGGACCTTGGTTTAATATTTCATCCTCAGGATACCATCTCCAACCATGCAACACCAGGACTGCATTAAAGAGCGAGTCTAGACTATGTGAGTTCAAAGCCCGAAGGTGAGTGTACAGTGCCAACATGTCAATTTGGTCACTGAATCCATGACTGTTTGCGAGACATGACTGTGCACAATTGGCTCCCGCGTTTCGCCCACAAAATACACAGTCAATCCACTTGACAACGTATTCTGTGAAGCTCTTTGAGACAATAATACTAATAATCCTTGCATGTGATGTAGCACCTTATCCCGTCTTCGAGACGTCTCAAAGCGCTTCACGGGATATACTGTACAGTG
Source organism: Callorhinchus milii (assembly GCF_018977255.1). Classification (NCBI taxonomy): domain Eukaryota; kingdom Metazoa; phylum Chordata; class Chondrichthyes; order Chimaeriformes; family Callorhinchidae; genus Callorhinchus; species Callorhinchus milii. Next base: position 4,672,069 of record NW_024704743.1, on the reverse strand, counting down.
AATTGACTGGATAGTTTGTGGGCGAAACTTGGCAGTCAATTGCGCACAGCAGCGTCCCACAAACAGTCGTGGATTGAAGTGACCAATTTATTTATTATTTTTTAATTTTTGAAGGAACTATTAACCCCCCCGGAAAAGCGATCTGCCAATCGACTAACAACTGGGTTCTTACTTACCGCTAGATGAACAGTGAACAGAGGCGTGTGGAGCAAGGAAACTTGCCCAACATTTCACGCTGCCAGGAATCAAACCCAGGTCTCTCGCTTGCGAGGTGAGTGCTCTAACCACTGAGCTACAGGACTCCAAACATACTATCAGACAGACAACAGGCAGGCAGGCAGGCAGCTAGCTCGACATACCTGGAGGTTGTGGTAGGTAAGCTCCGAGCAGTTTTGACTTCTTCTTTTCGTATCCTTTCTGTGTGATGTCCCCTGTTAAACAAGCAAAACAAAAGTGGCTTTAGTGAAGTCATCATGGAGGCCTCTGAGACCTGTTACCTCTCCATCGCACCAGCTGCCCGAACAGCGATTCTCCACTCCGCCATGGAGGGGAACTGGGAGTGGTTTAAAGGAGTCACACACCCTTAAAAATCTTAATCTACTCTCTGGCCTTTAAAATATGAGGCCTGAAATCCCACCTCGTGAAACCATGGTCTTGAAAGTGGAAAGGTGGAATAGTCTTTGATTCGGTCTTGGTTTGGAAGCTGCTTTTCCACAGTTTCTACAAAAATGGCTAAGGAATTTAAAAATTTTCCACAATTCAGTGTGATCTTGAATAATAATTATGAATCAATAATAATAATAATAATAACTCGGTCACTCAATCCACGACTGTTCGTGGGACGCTGCTGTGCGCAATTGGCTGCTGCGTTTCGCCCGCAAAATATGCAGTCAATTCACTTTACAGTGTATTCTGTGAAGCGCTTTGAGACGCCTCGAAGACTTGATAAGGCGCTATATCAAATGCAAGGATTATTATTATTATTGTAATGCCAAGGAAAAACTGCCACAATTGATTCAGAGAGGAACTGGCGGCTTTCTGGTCACCGATAGCTTTCCTCAACATCACGGCACTATCATTTCAGTAAGCCCAGCGGTCACGCAACAAATTTTACGAGGCAGCCAGAACTTTGTAAGGGCTGTCAAAACCAATTACCCAAGAAGTCTGATGATTTCCACATAATTACTCGAGTAATTCCATTAAAAATACGTAACGGCTGGACGCAACACGTTAAAAAACAAAACGAGCAACGATGGCTTGACAGCAACTTGCATTTATATAGGTCTCCTCAAACAGGGTGTCGACTCCGAACACTCGATAGTCATTGCTCATAGTCTTGAGCAAGATTATCCAACGCCGAATAACTCCCTCTCGGATCTCTTTCAATTTCCCCTCCCCTCCTCCGCTTCAATTTCCTCGCCTTCTTCCCACCAACGTCATCTCTCCCTGCCTTCAATTCTCTCGCCTGTACCCTTCCTTCTTCCGGCTCTGCTCTTTACAATACAGTTTTATGTCGGGAAGACGGCTCAAAGAGCTTCACGCTGCTGTCTTGCCATCGGCTGGTGTTGGTAAGATGGGAGCTGAAGAGGGAGGTGGAGGGGAAAGATAAGCAAGGGTGCGATCAAAGAGGTATGCCTTGGTGGACTTTCAATGTGGGGAGGGAGGGTGGGAGGGAGTCAGAGTTCCAGAGAGCGGGTAGAGAGCTCTACTGTCCACTCTGCACCTCTTCCAACTCACTGTCAGCTCGACCAAACCCTCAGCCACCATGTGTCCCTATCCTTCGGAACTCTCTTCCTAAATCGATTTGCGTTGCCTCTGCTCTCTTTGCTCTCTTTGCCTTTAAAACCTTCTCGCCTCCAAGTCGTAAGGTTATGGGTTCAAGCCCCATGTCGGGGCTTTGAACTCACATAGTCTAAGATCGCACTCCAATGCAGTGCTGGGAGAGTGCTCTAGTATTGGAGGTACATCCTTGAGATAAGATGAGACCTTAAGCCAAGATCCCGTCTGCCTGTTCAAGTGGACATTAAAGATCCCACTATTTTGAGTTTTTTGGGGTCGGCCGGGTGTCTGACACATGTAGAAACCCAATCACCACGCTTAAGAGTAACCAAACCAAACAGAGTTCCGTGCATCCCACCTACAGGTGGAAATTCCGGACGTAGACTTTCTCCTGGTATTCTGGCCAACAATCCCTCCAATAAAATTGCTCATTCACATCATGGCTGTATTGAGGACATTGCTGTTTGCAAACTGGCCTCCACTTTCACCCAGGAATCGTGTTCCAGAGAGTATTAGGCGCAGTTTGACATTAGCCTAGAGTGTGCGTTGGGGTTTAACCAGTTAAACCCACACAGCTTACTTAAAGCGCTGTCTGAATGAGCTACTTGTTCAGCTAGTACCAATCTACCCGTTAGGGTTAAGCAGGGAAATGCTTCCGTTCTCTGGGGTAGTCTTTGTTTGCAAAATGTATCCACAGTCACTCTCAGCAGTCAGGCTTCTGTCAACACAGGGCTATGTAGGATTGACAGTTATAAATTATTTGCATCCAACCTTAAGAGAAATTAATTTCCATATGGAACCCACATGGAAATCCATGGCAGGAATCCCCAAATATTTTTTTCCCCCAGTAACATAGCTCAACTGAGGTTAACAACAACATTAATTAACGACAAAATTACGTTTGTATAGCGCCTTTCACATCGGGAGGACATCCCAAACTCAGGTTCCTTCTACTTGCTCAGGTGGACTATTGAAAAAAAGAGAAGGCGGTTTCCTGCCCAACTCTCCCCCCACCCGGATAAAATTCACCATTCACTTCAAGGCTGTTTGTGGGACATCGCTGCGTGCAAATTGGCTGCTACGAAATAGGCAGTCACTGTACTTTACAGTATATCCTGTGAAGCGTTTCGAAATGCCTTCCCTAAGTGAAAGGAGCTACATCGAAGGCAAGGTCTTTTTTTAATTGTTAAAGGAATTATTGAACGGTAAACCACCTAAACCTTTTCGTAATTTCAACAAAGAGCAAGAAGCTGATTTGAGCAGCTTACGGATAACATATGTGGTTTCAAATGGTTCAATACAATATCAGAAGTATCCTACACACACCCTAATGTCTTTGTTTTCATCAATGTGTGTCTGCCTTGAAAGGAGCTACTATACACCAAATGGTAGGATGATTCATGTTTTGTCCAGATGTGAAAGGCGCTTTGCAAATGTAATTTTCTTGCTGTCGTTGTTGTTGATTGACCGGGAACCACACTTCACTTCACGAGAATTTTCAAAGATGAAACAAACCCCAGAGCGCCAGGAGTTAAATATTTGATAGGAATTTTAGTTTTTAACCTACCACAGTACCTGCACAATCTGGACTGTTTCGTTCAGAAACATTGCAGATATTTCCCTCAGTGTGTAATTGTTGGCTCAGCTTTGTAGTAAGTGACCGTACAGAAGCACGAGGCAATCTATCATAGAATCATAGAATTATACAGCACAGAAGGAGGCCATTTGGTCCATCGTGTCTGTACTGGCTCTTTGAAAAGAGCTATCCAATTCAATCCCACTCCCCCGCTCTCTCCCCACAACCCTGCAAACTTGACGTCTAGATGGAGAATACACTTGGCTCTCACTCGAGACAGCTTATTTCAACCAACTAATTCTGGATCTATGGGGAGGAGAACGGGGGAGTTGGGGGGGGGCGAAGAGTCAAGAAAATGACCTTAAACTCCTCTCCCACATTTTGAAAGCTTTCCTTCCCTTCCCTCCCTCCGGCTTGACCAAGATTCAGCATCAAAGAGGAAGTGTCCGCAGACTAAACTGCTTGCCCCCTCATTCTAGCTAAAGATAATGCGGTGAGCAAGCCAAGCACGTCTCATTGTATGCGATTGACTCTCACTTCTAAGCAATTATTTGTTGTGAGGCGCTTTGTAATGATGCTCCTGTATTTATGGGGTAAATGTTAGAGTCTGGGGAACACACACACACACACACACACCCACTCGCTTTGTGGTGGTTTGAGCCTGGGGACATTTCACATGTTCAACCTTTAATCAGAAGGTTCTCACTTGAGATCGAACAGACACTGATAACTTTTATTTGGTGTGTGGATTGATGGCCTTTACCAATAGAGTCATGATGACAAGAACCTTTCCCTCATGTGAGAAAAAATGTTTATAGCTTCAGGTTTGTTCTGTGAGAGGCAAATTATTATTGTTGTTATTATTATTATTATTAATATCATTGCGGGGAGGGAACAAGCGAGGAGAAGAGGGAGTAGACGGAGACAGAAACCAACTCCTCCTCCTTCTAGCCAACGGCAATACTGCCATCGGAGGAGGGCAGGGCACGGAGGGGAAGGAACGAGTCAATGAGAACAAAATAATTCCTAAAAAAAACAACAAAAAATCTCGGTCACTCAATCCACGACTGTTTGTGGGGACGCTGCTGTGTGCAATTGGCTGCCGCTTTTCAGCCACAAAACATAGTCAATTCACTTTGCAGTATATCCTGGGAAGCGCTTTGAGACGTCTCGAAGACGTGATAAGGCGCTATATCAAACGCACGGATTGTTATTACTATTATCACAAAATCAAACAATACAATCAAATTTGCAGTTATATAACGCCTTTCACTTCAGGGAGACTGCTGAAGAGGGTGGGGAGCTGAAGAGGGCGAGGAGGGAGAAAAAAATGAGCGAAAGTGCGGTCAACGGTGGGGGGGTGGGGGGGGGTTTAAGCCGAGCTGGACGGGTTGGTGAACGAATCGGAGGATGGTGAGTGGGGAGAGAACGGCTTGAAAATAGGCATCTAAACGCAACAACACCATCACTGCAAGTCACTGCGTAGCCAGCCTCAGTATCCACCTCTCTGTGACAATTTGATCCGGGGGGCACTGGGCTGTGCTACGTTCATTCCAGTCGCACAACGACATTTCGCCGCAGATGATGAAGCAATTTTTCGGCCCGCCAGAAATAAATGGCCATTTTTCAACGGGAAAGATCAATGCTATCTAAGTGGGTCAAGTATCCGGTTACTCCTACACTCTGTAGCTTTCTCCGCTTGGATGCAAGAAAGTCACCGTTGGCAGACAGACAATCCCTGGTGTCTGGGATTAGACTGAGAGCTGTTGCTCACAGTTCTGTGCAGTGGATTGCCTGTAGCAGCTCACGTGGAGATGTCACTGTAGGAAGCCTCTTCACATGTTCACAATGCCCCACAGGTCCATAGACTGCAAATGTCTAGTTATTTCTAAGAAACATAAATGTGCCGACACCTAACTGGTTTAAAAACAGAGCGAATACAGTATATCCTATTAATATTTCCTTATTAAACACAAAACGCTAATCAAGTTAGCATCAGCTTGCCATTGCCAGAATACACCGCAAAGTGAATTGACTGCGTGTTTCGTGGGCGAAACGCGGCAGCCCATTGCGCAAAGCTGCGTCCTACAAACGCTAGTAGATTGAGTGACGCAATTATTATTTATTAGTTTTTGATGGGGTTATTATCTGACAATCGACAAGCAACCAGGTTGCTACTTACCGCTAGGTAAACAGAGGCGTGCGTGCGGAGTAAAGAAACTTGCCCAAGGTTTCTCCCTGGCCGGGAATCGAACCCGGGTCCTATCGCTTGCGAGGCGAGTGCTCTAACCAATACGCTACAGAACTCCACCATAGCATAACGCGGGGCGGGAGAAGTGGGGATCGAGACTGGGAATCGGCATTACATTGAGAATGGTTACAACGTTAAAACCTCTTAATCACATTTCGGATTAAACCACACACACACACACACACCCCACCGGTTCTCAAAAGAAAATTGACAGGTATTTTGGTCATTCATTCGAACGCTAAACAATTATAAAAATCAGCCATGCAACCCCTTTAAACGAGAATGTTTGCAGGTGATATTGGCTTTTCACTCAGCAATCCTCACGGTATTTCATACAATCCAATTAAAAACTGCAAATGGCCCTCAAAATCTATCATGAATAATACGCCGTAATGAAAAAAGATATTTTCAGTTGATGAAATTCAGATTTATTACAACTCGCTACAGCCTAAAATGTGTTGCAACTGCTGGATAAACATCGACTGATGCAAGTAGAGAGAGAGAGAGAGAGAGAGCTGATAACGCCCATCTTCAATATAAAAGCAGGCAGCATTGTTGGCTCTAGAAGCACTCAGCCACTTTGTCTCAGTAACAGCAATACCAACATTTGATATTTCATGTCATGGGGAAGTATCAAAGTGCTTCACCGGATTTACTGTAAAATGCATCGATGCAGCAAATAATTTTGCACGCACAGCCAGCCATGAAATGAATGACCAATTCTGTCTGGGGGAAATATTGGCCAGCACACCGGGAGAAACTCCCATTGCTTTTCAGACATTGCCTTGGAACAAAAGAAATGTACTGCAAAGAAGAAGGCCCTTCGCCCCATCGTGTCTGTGTCAGCTCACTCAAGAGCAATGTTTTCTGTCCCACTTACCTGCCCATTATATTACTCCTGCAGCCAACTCTATCTAAGGTATCTGTCTAGTTCCCCTCTTGAAAGCCAAGATGCATTTGCCTCAACTACTGTTCCCAGGAGGGTCTTCCATAGCCAAACTGCTCTATCCACGTCAAAAATTCTCCTAACCTTCCCATTTGCTTGTTTACTGACTATCTTAAATTGATGCTCTCTAGTAACTGACTCACCGATCAGTAGAAAAATTTCTCCCTACTGACTCCCTATCAAAACCCTTCATAATTTGAAACATCTCTATCAGGTGACAACCCCTCAAACTTTTTTCTCCCAGTGAAAAAAGTCCCAGTTCCTCCAGTCTCCACTCATAGGCCAAACCTCACTCATCCTCGGTATCATCCTAGTAAACCTCCTTCAAACCCTCTCTATCACCTTGACGTCTTTCCTAAAGTGTGGTGACCAATACTGGACACAATATTCTAACTGTAGTCTAACAATTTATACAAGTTTAGCATTACGTCTTGGCTTTTATATTCTATAGCCCTATTTATAAAACCTAAGATTCCATTATGATTTTTTTGACAGCTTTGTCCACCTTCATTCCCACCTTTAAGGATTTATGTACGTTAAACCCAAGTCCCTTTGCTCTTTCACTCCTATTAATATTTTATCTCCCAACGTATACTTGTATACGTTTTTCCCAGTCTCTTGACCAACAATCCACTGCATAAAATTGGTCATTTGTTTCATGACTCTTTGTGGGACGTTGTTGTGTGTAAAATGGCTGCCGGGTTTTGGCCTACAAACCGCACAGTCAATCCCCTTAACAATATACCCTGTGAAGTGCTTTGAGACATCTCGACGACGTGATAAGGAAAATAGGAATAAAAATACAAAGAGATGCCACGGTGCACTGCCAATGGCGTATTCCTGTTCCCACAGTGGATGTTTGCTTTTCCTGGTCAGAGAACACATGAGGATTATCCTTGTATATGATGAAGAGCTGGACTTAATACTCGATCCTGAAGTAACCTTAGAAATTCGAACACTGCGAAAAGCCACCAGCTCCAGATGCGTACTATCTGAGCAAAACTTAAAAAGATATTGGGGTTCATTTAGCAGTAATTGCAAATTTTATTTAAAAAGAAATAAAAATAATTTGGTCGCTTCAATCCACGACTGTTTGTGGGGACGCTGCTGTGCGCAATTGGCTGCCGCGTTTCGCCCACAAAATATGCAGTCAATTCACTTTACGGTATATTCTGTGAAGCGCTTTGAGACGTCTCGAAGACGTGATGAGGCGCTGTATCAAACGCGAGGATTATTATTATTATTATTATTAATTGCTATGTCACACGGAATGCATCTGTGACGTGAGGGAAACAAGCACACTCCCCGCAGTTTTATATAATAATAATAATCCTTGCATTTGACATAGCGCCTTATCATGTCGTTGAGACGTCTCAAAGCGCTTCACAGAATATACTGTATATTGAATTGACTGTATATTTTGTGGGCGAAACGTGGCAGCCAATTGCGCACAGCGGCGTCCCACAGACAGTCGTGGATTGAGTGACCAAATTATTATTATTATTGTTGTCATGAATACCAAAGGTTCCTCCTCTCCTTCCTCCCAAATGAATTGCTTTGCTAGTGGGAACTGACAAATGTAAAGGCTTAATTTCTTTCCCTCCAAGAAGGGACAATTATTCATTCACATGACAAACAAATATGGCCCTGTGTCCCATTACTTTTGGCACCTTTGCGAATTGAATCCCATTCTATCGCGTCCCATTATCTCTCAGCCTTCATCCCGGAGGATTCATTATTCACCAGAAGTACTACTTTTCTCTGGCAGGCTGGTCCCAAAGATTATTTGTTTCTTCTGCTCCGGTACCAAATCCAATAGCGTTTCGTTGGCAGGGGACTTGGAAAGAATAAAAAACGCTTTCAGAAAAACAGCATGATTCAACTGTTTCCAAATTACCGCAAGCTGATAAAGTCACAAGGCTTTCCCTTGCTCCGAGCCCCGACAATAATACAGCCAGGAGATTTGGCACCGTTGCTGCTGGGTGCATTTTTTTTTTTTTACGAGATCCCAAGTGACTCTCGGTTCAGTGAATGCTTCCACAGTCTCCGTCTGCCAAAGGGATTGCGGAGCAGACAGACACCTGTTGGATAATATTAGCAGGAAGAGTCATGCTTCTCTGTGCAGCGCTTTACTGTTCAGTGACCGACCGGGCAGCTGATCATCAATGGACGCATTGTACTTTTAAAAGAAAACAAAGTAAGTTCCCGTCCTCCCGCTCTCCAGCACTTTGCGAGATTCCTCTGTTGGAATAACACTCTTGGGAGTCCTGTAGCTCAGTGGGTAGAGCACTCGCCTCGCAAGCGAGAGGACCTGGGTTCGATTCCCGGGCAGGGCGAAACCTTGGGCAAGTTTCCTTACTCCACACGCCTCTGTTTACCCGGCAGTGAGTAGGAACCCGCTTGTTAGTCAATCGACGGATCGCTTTTCCGGGGGGCAATGATTCCTTCCAAAAAAATAAAAATTGGTCACTCAATCCACAACTGTTTGGGCGCAATTGGCTGCCGTGTTTTGCCCACAAAATATCCAGTCAATTCATTCTACAGTATATTCTGTGAAGCGCTTTGAGACGTCTCGAAGACATGTTAAGGCTCTATATCAAATGCAAAGATTATTATTATTATTATAACACTCTGGGGCGTGGTAGAATTGTGAACCTTTTGACCTAAGGCACGCAGTCTCTATTAGATTGATAGAAAGAATACAGCATTCAGACCCTCAAGTCTATTCTATTGGTAGGATGTACACTGGAGTAACTGAAATCCCAATTCCCTAATCTTTCCCCATACACTTCAATATGATTTCTCTTCAAATGTTGTCATGGCCTCAGTTTCAATAGCTGTTTGTGGCAGACCATTCCCTCTTCTAATAAGCTTCTGTGGGAAAAAAACATTCCTCTTGACTCCCCCTTAGCTCTCCCAGTGACAAGCCTGATCTCTTGCCAGCCCCCACGATGTACATAAATGGAACTCTACTGCAAGTCTGACTAGGCTCGTCTGTTCAAAGCCAACCACGACTACAAGAAAGATATACTTTGACAAGAATGTGGCAGCTGATGAACTTGCACAGACGTGACTCAGGTTGATGGCCAGTGCAAGTTCGTGAAGTGTCCAAACATTAGCAGGCTGGTGTGAAAGTCGTACATCTGTAACTCAATTCACAGGAAGTAGTTCGTCTAGGTACAAAGAGGCTTGGTTCTTATTTTGGATGCGTTAAATCCATCAAATCTAATCCATTCTCAAGTTGACGTTAAAGATTCTGCAACACTATATGGAAAGGGAAGGGTATGTCTCCTGACATCCTGGCTAACAGTCTTTCAGATAAATTGGTCGTTCACCCCACGGCTCTTTGTGGGGCCGAGCTGTGCGCACAGTGACTGCCATGTTTGACTATACTCGATAGTTGTTACTGTAAAGGGCTTTGAGGTGTTCTAACTTGAGAGGCGATATTTCATCCTTGTGTTTGACACAGTGCCTTTCACGTCAGGAGGACATCTGAAAGCGCTTCACAAGATTCACTGTGAGGTATAGGACTGTGTATCACATCACCAAGTGTCAGTTCTCTAGATAATAATAATAATAATCTTTGCATTTGATATAGCACTTTTCTTATTCAGAATATGCTGTAAAGTGAATTGACTGTATATTTGTGGACGAAAAACGCGCACAGCAGCGTCCCACAAACAGATACCCTGCAGGAAATCCATTTCCACATCAAAATGTTCCAAAATATTCGTCCACTTAGGCACTGTTGTCAGGAACAACTGATAGGACTTGAATCAGCTGTTTCAACCCCTGCGGGAAGGGTGCTATATATAAATGCAAGTTGTTGTTGTTGTGATCCTGGACCTCGCTTACCTCTCCCAGGAGAATGTTTCTAGACATGGTGCCCACATTATCAACCTCAAAAAGAACGGAGGGTGGAATGATTCAAACTCAGCGCCTTCTCTAGGCCCGTCGTTTCAACTCAACCAACTGAGCTAACGATGAGCTCTTTGAGGCTGTGGTGCTTTGTTGGGGTTGTTAGAAAATCCTTTAAATTTAGATCAAATTCCGCCATTCAATTGTGATATTATCATGTGTGAGAGTTATCACACACATCCAAAATGTGGTCAAATACAGCCAATAACTAGCATAGGCCTTGGGATTGAAATTTACTCTACCCCCTTCCTCAAGACAAGTTGGTAAGCATTGACTGCTTTCCCCCCCACTCAAACCTCACTCCCAACCCCGCAAACACAACACCAATTTTAGGTTGATGTGATAATTATGGACACTTCGTTGAATTTTCCACCCATCTGCAAATATTTTTTATGCAACGCTTTAAGGTTCAAGATCTATCGGAGGGGATTGGCTAATATGTCAAGGGTTCACTGAGCAATCCTCCCCAGGAGAACGCAGGTGCAAGTGTGCCTGAATCAGACACTCTTCCTTGTTGACTGAACTGTGAAATGCAGTTTTTATTTTCATCTAACCTCTACAGCTGAAGGAAGAACAGGGCTGGGGAGGGGGAGATGGGAACTATAAGGAACATTCGCAGTGTGGGGCTACGTTACATCTGTTGAGAGTTCACAGCGCTCCTTATTTACTTCTCGCAAGAGGAAAATTAATGTTGAGAGACAGTGCACTGACCCGATCGGAAAAAGATCTCCCACACCCACCCCCCACTTCATCTCCCTTGACCCCACCCCCATCCTTCCTGAATCCCACCACCACCCCCAGCTCAGGTGCAAACGTTTGACTGTCCAGCACCTCCTCCCAACTTGAAACGCGTCGTGTAAGGAGTGTTGTTGTAGATTCTGTGAAGCTTTGAGATGTGAAAGGCACTCTTGATTGGGCTCTGTGTTGCTTTTTCTTTGCTTGATATTTGTTTTGCAGCATTGATCTGCAGAGCTGGACCTCAATTCGCTGTGTCCTCAGCCAAAAAAGTACTTATATTGATTGGTTGGGTTGGACGGCTTGGGCTGAGCACTCGATCAATTAAAAAAAATGTTTTGGCAACAGCGATGGCCAATTCCAGCTCCACTCAACAGACCAACACCAGGAAAGGAGTACAACAAAGAGAACACAAACTGGGTGGGTTTAGCTGTGACACGAGAGAAACAAGCTCTCTGTACAGTCTAAATATGTCTGTTATTGTGTGTGTGTGAGAGCCAGAGAGAGTGTTTGGTGTGTGTGTGTGTGTGTGTGAGTCAATGAGACATTCTGTTTGGGACATTCCCTGACGTGAAAGGCGCTATACAAATGTAATGTGTTGTTGTTGTTGGTGTGCAAGAAAGAAAAAATGTAAGTGAGAGAGCGTGTACACGAGAGAGTATATATGCGCGTACGAGAGTGTGTGAGTGAGAAAGTGTGTATTGAGGGGAGAAAATGCGTGAGGGAGAGTGGTGAATGAGAAAATGTGTGAGTGAGAGAAAGCGAGTGAGAGGGGAAGTGTCTATGTTGGTGAGAAAGTGTCTCTGTGAGAGAGACAGACAGAGAGAGAGAGAGAGAAAAGAGAGTGTGCGTGAAAGAAAGTGTGTCTGTGAAAGAGAGAGAGAGAGAGCAAGTGTGTATGAGTGAGCAAGCGCGATATGAGAATGTGCGCTGTGTAATCTGTTGCTGATTCTCGGTCAGGACTTTGACATGAGCTTATCCAGTTAGGGTTGATTTAGCCCAATCGGTTTATATTTTATTAAAAATGAACATAGTTCAGCACGTCAGGGAATGGATGTCACATTAATTGAGGAAATACATATCACAGAGACTGCGATTTTTCAGAAAGACACAACATGAAATTACATTTATTATGGCTTCAGGTTAATGCTATTTGCCCTCTGGAGGTAATAGAATGTGCAAAGGACCTGCAGCGGTAAAAATGTACAGTTAATATCATCTGCTAACTCTATACTTGACTCACCAAACGCACAGTTGCCTATGTGCGCAAAAGAAAGAGTTTTTGCTCACCTGCGCCCACAAAACACAGTCACTACTCTTTATACAGTATATCCTAGGAAACACTTTGCGACATCCTTCCGCCGTGAAAAGGTGCCATATCAAATGGAGATATTGTTATTATTATAATTATTATTTCGCGTTCACCTACAAAATACACAGTCACTACACTTCCCAGTAAAAGGCTGTCAAGCGCATTGAGACATCCTCCTAATGTGAAAGGCCCTGTATAAAATCCACAGAGTATTACTGTCGTTTTCAGAACATAACGCCTTTGCTCCCTGTTTCAAAAAAAACACACAAACTGTTTTTTCATGCTCCATTAGAATTAATCAGTATGATGGTTGTGGCACTGGTTTAAGTCTTGCGATGCTGTTCATGTAATCCTTGGAGCCATGCCTTTTTTGGGATGTCTATAGTTGTTCAGAACAAAGCTGCTCCTACTTGAACCTTCTATTTTTGGACGTAACGTAACATTATATAATATGCTGACTGGCCCCTTCAACGCCAGCCTGTGACTTACTTCAGTTAATCCCCACGAGCCAAATGAAATTCAGAGCAGACTGTTCGGCGTTGGGTTATTCCTCTAAGTTTGTACCCAGGTCACAACTGATATCATTTTGTGGGTGTCGGTCGGGTGTCTGACACGCGCGGAAACCCGTCACCAATGCTTAAGAGTCTCCAAACCAAGCTGAGAATTCCATCGTCCCATCCCACCTACACGTGGACATCCCAGAGATAGATTACTGGAATGGAATGCTCTCTCTCTCTCTCTCCCTGGAGAGATGCATCCTGCTTACCTAATTCCGGAGAGTATTAGGTGCAGGTTGGCAAGAGAGAAGGCTTGGGGACTCGTGAGTGTGCGATGGAGTCTAACCAGCTAAAACCACATAGCTGGCCATTGAAAGCGCTCTCTGTAAAGCTTTCACACTGCTTGTCCGACTAGGACCATGCTACCCCTTAGGGCTATGGCTTGCGGGGTTAACAGGAGCTAAGATGGATGATTCTCTGCTACCAGTGACTTGTCTGATATCTTGAGCACCTTTTGGACTGAGGGGTAGGTAAAGCCTAAAGTGATCTTAAAGACATGCCCTATCTAGGCTGGAAACCAGAGGTGTATCGGTCTTATAATCTGAGCGTGCCAGTGCCAGCACAGAGCTTTGAATAGGTTCAGAGAAACGGCAAAGTCATCTTAATGGGTTCACTGGTGAATTACTCCAGTCCTTCCATCAGATAAACGTGTTAAAAATAGTATGTGTAAATGGCCTTTACGCATATGGGTATGACAATTTTACTGTTCATGCCAACACACAGTGTGCCAGGCCTTTGGCATCTTGGCAACATGGCATCCATTGTCAAGTGTGCCTCACAGACTGCTAGGATTCCCGTGATTCCCTGCAGTGGGTAACTCATATAGAAGATGAAGCACAGATTTCCCAAGTGTATCCTCTACAACAATTGACAACAAATTATATAGCGCCTTTCACATTGGAAGGACCTCCCAAGGTGCTGGACGGTTAAGGGTTTTCCGAAGTCACGGTCATAGAGGAAGGTTTTGAGACGGGCTTTGAAGGAGGTGAGGGAGGGGGTGAGGCGGAGGGATTCGGGGATGGAGTTCCAGAGGGTGGGGGCAAATAAATCTACACAAATAAATCCACCTGATAACAGCGCAACATGTCCAGCTAGCAAATGCCTTCCTATTTAATAATATAATAAATAATAATCCTTGCATTTGATACAGAGGGACCTTGTCACATCTTCAAGACATCTCAAAGCGCTTCACAGAATATACTGTAAAGTGAATTGACAGTATATTTGTGGGTGAAACGTGGCAGCCAGTTGTACGTAGCAGTGTCCCACAAACAGACGTGGATTGAAGTGATCAATTTATTATTTTTTCTCTCTTGGGCTATTATTATCAGGGGTGTGGAGTAAGGAAACTTGCCCAAGGTTTCGCCCTGACGGGAATCAAACCCAGATCTCTCGCTTGCGAGGTGAGTGCTCTAACCACTTAGCTTAAGAACTCCACTATCTAGACTCTGAAATGTGTCTATACCGACATCTTCATTGATGAACCAGACAGGCTGGGTCAGCCATTAACTGAGTCTTAGGTTATTAGCCTTGCTACTTGTCTCCTCGATGCTAGCTCAGGTCCAGAGAGAGATCACTTATCATTACATCAACCTTGAAAGGGTAAACCTTAGACCCAAACCAGAAACCTGTTTTGTTTAGTCAGACGGGTGAATCCCTGACAGGTGCAGAAGCCCATCCATCACCACACACGAGTGTACCTAAACCAGACAAAGTCCTACTGCGCATGCAAAATTCCCCCCGTCTAAAATAGAGTGCACTCACTCTCCCTGGGGGGAACGCATCCTTGCTTACTAATTCCAGAGAGCATCAGGCACAGAGCATCATGTAAGAGCCAAGGTTTGGGAACCCCAGAGCGTACATTGGCGTACTGCCAAATTTTAACCAGTTGAAAAGCCGATAGCTTGCTGTTAGCACGTCATCTGTCACACTTCCCACTGCTTCTCCAGAATGACCCAACCCATTAAAGCTTTGGCTGGCAGGGTTAGCCAACATTGGGAGCTTTTCAATCCAATCTTTTCCACATCTGAGTGGGTGGCAAGAGTGCCTACATCCAGTGACCAATTTGTCCCCTCCAAGTCCTGCCACTTGACTTGGTGGATGTCACAGCTGAGCCTGACCTCTCCCCACTCTAACTGGCAAACACGGGCACTGCCAGTAGGCGGTGTTGAAGAGGGACGAAGAGCTGGTTGTCCACTCCCTGACCCTGGGAGGGCTGGGGCCAAGTTTGCCTCCCATGGAACGATGGCCGAGGCCAGCAAACTCAGCATTCAAACCAGGGCTACCCTCTAATTTGATGATGATGGTGATGATAATAATAATAACAATAATAATCTTTGCATTTAGTATAACATGTTTTACATCGGGGCTACGACTCAAAAGCATTTCACTGAATATATCGTGAAGGCAGCAACTATTTTGTAGGCAATACTTTTTAACTCGATTCCCGAATAACAAACCCCATCTAGTCATGAGAACTCTGCTTCGTTTAAAGCTGGTGTTGGGAACCTACACTCTGCCTCTTCTAAATCCAGATAACAGATTTATGGGGCTTTGAAGGCTTGAATTTCTTGTACAGAAATCCCGTTGAGAAGGATTGCAAATTAGGTGTCCCCACACTTGGGAGTCTTTTTTTGTCCTTATGCTTCCTACATATTACATAAAAGTGGGTATCCATCCAGCTTTGTCAAGCAGTTTGAGATATCGTTCTGATATGCAATGGGGCTTTATAAATGCAAGATTGTATTGTATTGTATACCCTTGTCGATAAGCTGATTCTCTACTTGAGATTTGTCATTTCAGTGCATTTCCTGTGAACGAGGCATGTATGTAAAGGGGATAAAATGTTTCAAAGTAAACGTAATGCGTTCTGCGAGGACCAAATGGACTCATTAAAAGCCGCACATCAGAGCATGTTATCACTCATGTTTGAGATGCACTTGGCCTTGTTATACTCATGAAATACTAATGGTTTCGCCGCAACAGAAACAGGAAATGCTTTCAATAGGTCCAGGGTGTGACACAAACCTGTGTGTGATCTCCCAACCTTCTCTAGCACTCGAATAATAATTTTTTAAAAATTACCTCAACAACAAAGAGAGGAAGAATATTCCCTGAAGTTGGAAAATGGCACTAATGCCAGGGTCTAAAAATACTACAAGAAGATGTAGAGTTATTAATCATTCATTACATAATGTTTCTCAGTCCAGCAATAGGAAACCTTCAGAGGAGTTGGAAGCAAACCAATTACAACTCGAGTGAGACTAAGATGTAGAAAAACTCCATTGAACAGCTCCCAGTCTTGGCTGATTAGAATCTCAGGAACGAAGCTAACACACGGCAGATCTAAACAACCGAAACCAATTCATCTCCTTCAGAAACAATCCAATGTTCAGAACCACATTTACACTCTCCCGAACCCTAACCCCACCCGATAGCTTTGCAGTTGGTTTTACAAAAATGAGCTCTGTTTTCCTCTGCCGAGACAAATGTCATTTTTAAAACAAATTAGATATAGTGCGAGCGCACATGTGCGCACACACACACACACACACGCGCGCGCGAGCACGCACTCATGCAGGCACACACACAGCTTAAGCAAACATGTATAAGTCAGTGATGCTTCTGGAACCACAGACTCAAAGAATTCGACAGCACAGGAGGAGGCCATTCAGCTCATTGTGTCTATAAAAGCTCTTCATTTAGTCCCACATCCCTATCTTTCCCCTTTCCCCTGATGCTAAGTATTTACTCTGTCCAATTGACGTGAATATTTGGCCTCAAGTGATTGGGGGTGCGGTCACTCAGATCTGATCCTTTTTTGAAGAACTGTTGGCGTTTACACATGAAGAGCCAAACTCTCTCTTCGCACCACGATAACTAACGTCTTGCCATATGTTTCCCACCATCAGATTTTTTTCAATCTGCAGCGGTCTTCTGGCTTGGACATGTTGACACCTGTATCTCCAGTAACCTGAGGGCATGCAATAATAATCCTTGCATTTGATATAGAGTTTTATCACATCACCGAGACATCTCAAAGCCCTTCACAGGGTATACTGTAAAGTGGACTGGCTCCCTATTTTGTGGGAGAGTCACGGCAGCCAATTTGCGCACAGGCAGTGTCTGTCCCACAACCGGCTATTGGAGTGACCGGTTTTACTTGGGGGATTAGTTGGCCAGGATAATGGGAGAGATTCCCTTCTCTTTTCGAATAGTGCCATGGGATCTATTACATCAACCTGAACAGGCAGAGAGGACCTTGGTTTAACTTTTCATCCGAAGGACGGCACCTCCAACAATACAATACCACCCACCCCAGAACTACATTGGAGTGTCAGCCGAGACTATGCGATTCCAAGTCCAGATGTGGGGCTCGAACACACAACCTTCTGACTCAGGGGCAAGAGTGCTACCACTGAGCCAGGCTGACACAGGTACTAGCACATGTGGAATTATATCCCAAATTATATTCTGTCTTTAGAAAGAAAATTAATGGGATTATCGTCCAATTTATCCCTATGTTTCCATCTGTGATTTTTTCCCCAAAACAATTTCAGCATGCAATAATAATAATAGTAATAATACAACAACAACAACAACAAGATTCATTTATAAAGCGCCTTTCACGTCAGGAGGACGTCCCAAGGCGCTGGTATTATTATATTATTATAATAATAATAATAATGCTTGCATTTGATAATAGTGCCTTATCTCATGGTCTCAAAGCACTTCACAGGATATGTTGTGCCTGTGCATTGTGTGGGTGACCATTTTATCTAAGGGGGAAGTTGCTGTGTGTGTGTGTGTGTGTGGTGTGTGTGTGTGCGTGTGTGTGTGTGTGTGCACCTGTCGTTTGAGCTGACGTTTGCCGCACTTCACTGAATTCACATTTGTAAAGTGCAGCCAAGTGATCTGAGGGCAAAAAGATATTTGGCACCGTGTTTTGAGGCTTGATAAAAAGTAGTCACTGAGTATTATTTACAGTGTTCAAACTAATCCACCCAAGTGACAAAGTGGTGATCTCTTAAAGACACCTGGTATTTGATATTATATTCAACAATGACAAATTGCATTTATCTAGCGCCCTTCACGCGGGATAGCATTTCCGAGCACTTAACTGTGGCGTAGTTTGACATTGAACCAAGGATGGTGATTGTAGGTACAGTCGAAGAGGAAAGTCTTCAGGTGCAATCAAGCGAAGATGGGCAAAGAGTGAGCTAGGCGGAGGGATCGAGGCAGAAAATCCGAATGAAGACTAGTGTGAGCAGCAGTGTGTTGCATGGTCACTTGGGGTGGAGCTGAATAGGAAATTGTGGTTTGCTTTCAAGCTTTGTATCTCGTGTTTCAAGGAATGTAGAGTTATTAATCAACCTACTTTGTGCAGCTTCTTCCCCCCGTGAAGGTGATTCACGTTGGGATACCGCTCCACTAGAGCAGGCAGCCATCTGGTAGTTGGTTCAAGTTACCAGACCACTCTCCACATGCAAGTCTAGACAGCGAGTGCCCAGCAGCTACTCAACAGTGAATGGGCATCGGTGCAAGTAAAATAAGCCAATCCTTACTTTTGATAGACCACCTTTCAAGTCAGGAGGGCACTTCAAAGGATATCCTGTAAAATGCAGGGATTGTGTTTTATCAGTGAATGCGCCAGCCAACATTGCGCACAGCAATTTTCCACAGGCATGAAGTCAATGGCCAGTTTTACCTGGGAGATTGTTGGCTAGGACACCAGGAGAAACCCCTTCTCTTTATCAAATGGTGCCATGAGATCTTTAAAGTCCTCCTGAATGGGCAGATAGGCTGTCGGTTTGACGTCTCATCTCCAGGACGGCACCTCCGACAAGGCGATACTCTACTCAGCTCTGCATTGGGCCCGTCAGCTGAAGGCTGTGAGCTCCAAGTCCAGATGTGGGGCTTGAACTTGTTCAACTTTTTGCTGAAACTCACAATCTCGGGGCTCGGAGGCCAGAGTGTTACCAGCTGAGCCAGGTTGGCTGACATCCTGCCAAGGCACCTGAATGCCAAGCTCATCCCTGTCTGCACCTAATGGCCATGCACGGCACTTGATGTTTCTCTCCCTCCAAGTGGTGTTATCTTTCAGACTCGTCAGTAACCAGTTCAACTCGCTCACAGATTATGATTTCGCTTCCTTCCCACCTCCTTCAACCCCACCCCCCCCGCCACACACACACACAAGAGATTCAGTATCTTTCTACAGAGCGGCCAAAAATAGTTGCTTGTTTTTTCAAATAAATAGTCTCAGAATGTACAGTTCCTCTATAAAACATCATGCAGCGGCATTAGCGTGGCTAGACATCTCCTGAGCAAATTAACATAACACTTGCGTTGCTATGACCACACTTGGTTATCATTCGTCTTAGTCAACTTTGCCATTGATCGATTCCGCTGTTGCCGTGAAGCGGGTTGCGTCAGAAAGTCGTTGTAAACAGGTATTACTGAAGGGGTGCCTACAAATATACAGTCACTTACACTCCACAGTAAATTCCGTGAAGCGCATCGAAATGTCCTCCTGATGTGTCGTTATCACCTGGACCTTATGGGTGTCATAAAGCAAAAACTCCGGAATATTCATTCATCCCCATAAATCTCAAAACAGCCCTCTATGATCACCCCGCGCTTTTGATCATGTTTCCCCATCCCCTCCCCTGCAGCTCCCGCCAAAAGCTCAAGGTACCCAACACTGTCAAGCACTTTGAGATGTCCTCTCGACGTGAAAAGCGCCACAGAAATGGAAATTATATTGTATCTCTACTCTTTAGCTCCAGCCTCGTTCCCTCACTCCCACCCACAGCACCGGGGGAGGAATTCCACTTGAACAGAAAGCAATTCAGGGGGAGTGTGTTTTTACGTGAGCCCTTCACAAACCTCAGCGCGTAACCACAGCTGTAACTTTCCGTCAAAGTGAAAGCTCCCACACTCGATTTGAAACTCAAAACGTGATTTTTTTTTCATTCAGAATTAAAAGCCTCATTCCGAGTCAGGCTATTTTTTTCTAAATCCCACCCACCCCCCCCTCACCTTCACCTGCCCATTTATTATGCAAAGGAACAACAACAACACCATTTATATAGTGCCTGCTCACGCAGGGTAGATTCCCAGATCCCTTAACAAATGATTTGTATCATTGAATGATTTGTCTATAAATGTATCGCTGTGTGTTTGGAACACTTTAATAATATTCACATTAAGCGTTAAAAAAAAATTGGTTTGAACTTTCTCCCACTCACTGGTGGATGGTTAAGAGACCAGGACACTGAGCAGTTTGATACTGTGATGGGCAGATGGTAGGGTGGGTGTACTGGAGGAAAAGATCAGATGGACCGAAGGGCCTTCTTCTATCGAACCAGTCTTGTGATCGTGTGTGATATTAGGGTGACATCACGTAGAGGGCTTGCGGTTGCTGTCCGTTACAGTACCTAGACGTGAGCACTAGAATATTTAAAGCAAATTGCAAAAGAAAACTCGGAAACACACAGATTGGGCCAAGTCAAACATAGTCAGAGAGATCGATGTGTGATGACTGATGCCTATCTGATCAACAGATCATCCGCAGCCAAAACAACACCATCAATCAGAACAAAGAGGAATGTTTGACTTCTAAGAAATACTAGCAAGCCAACTCAGTTATGTTGAGAAATGGAAGTGCAGATGATGTGTTTGGGGAAGGCCGAAGGGGGAGAGAGTGTGGGAGGAGAGAATACTGTGGAAAAGACTACTTGTTTCTTGTAGAGTAGATGGAAAACCTTAAGAACATGTTCTGACAGCCAAGTACGATGAAAACCTCGGTCTAGGAATGGCTTTGTGGCGTTTTGACAACAACCAGACTCGTGTTCAAACATAAAATGACGAGGCGGACTAGTCATCCTGTCACTAAGTAGAAGATTAATGAATCCAACTGAACCAACAAAAGATGGGAAGGGGTGGGAAGAGAGGGGGGAAATAAGGATCTACTTTGGAGCTGAGCTGGTTCCAATAAGGTGTGCCTGGCAAAAGAATGTCAGAATCGTCGAACCTTTGCGGTGGTGTCAGTAGTCCAGCTCCTGAGCCACACTAGTCCAGTTTCCAAGGTACTGTTAATGACAAACCACCCAGCCTGGCTCATTGGCAGGACTTGGGAGGTAGGAATTCTTCTCAATCAGCTCCTGTTAACCCTGAAACTCAAAGCACTAACGTGTAGGGTGGTCCTAGCTGGCCAAGTAGTGGGAAAACTGCTTGCAAAACAGTGTATACGCAATGGTGATTGTAGCTAGTTAAACCTCAGCAGTGACTCAACAACAACAACAACTTGTATTTATATAGCTCCCTTCACGCCGGGCGGAGTCTTGGAGTGTGTAACAGTGGCGGAGCCCGATGCTGACCAGGGGGAGGGGGTGACAGAAGGCACGGTCTAAGAGGAAGGTCTTCAAGTGAGACCTGAAAATGGGGAGAGAGGGGGCAAGGGGGAAAGGATTGAGGGAGAGGGAATGACTCATTCAAAGAGGTAGGTCTTTGGGTGGGAACTGAAAGTACAAAAAGGTTGGGTGAAGCAGAGGGATTTAGGGAGAGAGTTCCAACATACATTCTGGGGTTCCCGAGCCTCAACTGTCGCACCTAATACTTTCCGGGAATCGTGCATCCTTCCGGAAGAGGCTACGCATTTCATTCCAGCCAAAGGGAAATTTCCTTGCGTAGGTGGCATACGTATGTGGAACTCTGTCTGGTTCGAATACTCTTAAGCACGGTGATGGGTTTCCACATATGTCAATCGTATGTAAAATTCTGCGAAGCTCTTTGAGATGTTTCAATGCCATGATAAGCACTGCATCAAATGCAAGGATTATTTATTTTATAATCCCTGGTCCTGGTCTTTTTTTTTTCTCCATAACCTTTAATCCTTCCCAAGTAACCATCTATCTCCCTTGAAAACATCCCAAGAGATTCTGCACCCGTAAGTAACAGTGTGTTCCACATTCTCGGAATTCTTAACCTGAAGTTGCAGCAAAGGCAGAAATAAAATGAAAACAGTTACTCTTGTAGACTTCCAGCAGAGAATAACATTCCACAAACAGATCACAGGACAGCTGAACTGTGAAACACACTGAAGGATCAAATGATTAAAGATACGCATTCAAGTTGAGAGGGTAAACATCTCCGTGTTCAGTGCTGTTCGGTATATTAATAGTAAGGGGTTGAAAGGAAAACAACAGGTTGAAGTCACTTTCGAGATAGGATTGCCTTGTTGCTTGATCACACACAATTCTTCAGCGGAATAAGACTGGGGCAAAAAAAAACAGAAAGTAGGATGCAACTAAATAAATTCCTCGGACGACCAAGATAATGCTCTAAAACGTTGGGTAAGCTTGTTGTCCTTCTGGGAAATGTATGCGAGCAAGTCATCCTGAATGAGGGAAAGAGATCTGCTTGGTTATAATCTTTGTATTTGATATACGGCCTTTCAACAACAACAACAACAACAATTTGCATGTATGTAGCACCCTTCCTGTGTGCGGCAGCGTCTCGAAGCGCTTGTCAGCATTACGCCTCAAAGCACATGATTGCTTTTTCCGTCAAATGTAGTGACTGTGTATTTTGTGGGTGAACACGGCAGCCAATTTATAATAATAATAATAATAGTAATCCTTGCACTTGATATAGCGCTTTTCACGTCTTCTCGACGTCCCAAAGCGCTTCACAGAATAATAATAATAATAATAATAATAATCCTTGCATTTGATATAGCGCTTTTCACGTCGGGAGGATGTCCCAAAGCGCTTCACAGAACACACTGTAAAGTGAATTGACTGTATATTTGTGGGCGAACGCGGCAGTCAATTGCGCATAGCAACGTCCCACAAACAGCCAGGAAGTAAACTTTACCAATTTTATCTGAGGGAGTGTTGGTCAGGACACTAGGATAAACTCCCTTCTTTATTCGAAGAGTGTCATGAGATCCTTAAGGTACACCTGGAAACTGGAGTGTCTCCCTGGACTCTGACTTCAAAGTAGCAACATGGGGCTTGAACCCACAACCATCGTGAGACTAAGACAAGCGTGCAACCAACTGAGCCAGGCTGTTTCTATGTGAGCAGGAGTAGTGTGTAACACGGGATGGGTGGGAGTGGGGTGTGTGGGGTGTGTGGGGGGGGGGGTGGACAGGTAAAAGGTGACGGAAAAGATTTCCGAACCAAAAAGTACGAGCACCGAGAATTACAGGAAGACAGACGACAGAGAGAGTGAATAAAGTAGAGAAACGCGGACGAAAAAAACGCTGGAAATTCGGCAGCGGCGGTCATCGTCGGAGTTGAATGAGATCAGTTAGCGTTGACCAACAACAAGCTGGGCGGAAGCAGTACGAAATGGAGCAAGACAAATGGATCAAATAGTTCATTGAACTCCCCCATAGGCCACAGCATCAAAGCCACGATGTTAGACGCCTGAGTTATGAGGAGGGAGAGGATTGCAGGAACCAGGAAACCAGCGTTCGAGAGAATGAGATCGCGTAAGACTCGGCAGAAAGATAAGTGATGAATCACTAGGAGTGGTTGACATAACATTGTAAACACTTGAGGGCCAGTAATATAATGTATTATAAATAAAATCTGACACAAAGATCTTTCAGCAGAGATGATAGAAAAGGAATCAATCGTTCCTGGACTTAAATCAAAATGCCTCGGAGAACCATTGAATATTAACAGAAGGGAGCCTTGCTCTCATCTACGTCTAAAGAAGTACTTTCTAAGCATACAGGAAATAAATGATGCACCGATATACAACAAGCTCAGAGAAAATCATGCGGAGCTTCAAATAGCTCAGGATCTGTGTGCTTCGAAGCTCCGAGAAATCGAACTTCTAGAAGCCTTTTGGACATGAGTTCTACTGCCTCTGAAAGGCCGCAATCTTTCAAAATACAGAGCGTAGCATCCTCTAATGGACACCGCTGAAAATATGGATCAAAGCACCCATTTTGGCGAGTTAAAGGCTGGTGTAAAACCAGAAGCTTACACGAGTGGCATGAAGCAAGCCTGCGGTCTCGCCAGATTTGTTTGGCTTTGTGACAGGCTGAGGATTGAAAAAGATTTGATTTAAAGCGACTGGGAATAAAGTGGGCAGATGAAAGAGATTCAAGTGGCCCAATATTAGGCAGGCAATCGATAGCACGAGACATACACACAGCATAAATAGACCAAACAGCCTATGTGTAAAACGAGTCCCGCAGTTAGTTAGTTAGCTTCCTCGCCTCCCAAGCGAGAGGACCCGGGTTTGATTCCCGGGCAGGACGAAACCAAGTTTCCTTACTCCACACGCCTCTGTTTGCCCAGCGGTAAGTAGGAACCCGATTGCTAGTTGATTGGCGGATCGCTTTTTGGGTGGTGGGCGTGTGGGGGGGTAATAATCCCTCAACNAAAAAACATCCTCGACCGTTTGTGGGATGCTGCTGTGCCAAGTGGCATTTTGCCCAGAAAATACACAGCCAATTCACTCGACGATATAGTCCGCGAAGCGCATTTGAGACGTCTCAAACACGTGATGACGCGCTAGATTAAACGCGAGGATTATTATCATTATTATTATGATTATTATTGTTAAGAGCGGCAGTGAACACGAGTTGGAAGAGAATCCCCAGTGCGGAGGAATCCGAGTGCAGATGTACAATGTGGATGAGTAACCAATTTGAGTGACTGATGGCATCAGCGTTGGGCACAGCATATCAACTGATGCAGTTGAGGGAGGGAGGGAGGGATATTCAGCCAAAACATCATTTCACATCTACAATAAAGATATAGCTGCAAGGTTCAGCTGCGACAGGATAATAAGACATGAGCCATCAAGGCACAGCTTGATGCCGGAAACTGTTCCCACGATTAACAACACAGTGCTAAAATACTAGTTCATAATCATACATCAAGAGAAAGCTAAAACACTGCCATTTAAGGAAGAAAGGGAAACCCATTGGAGGGTGAATTGTATCATGCCATTTATATGCACCTACGAACAAGCTGCGTTGCTCTCAAAGCCACGTCCTGGGCTGAAGTCACGGGCTTCAAATAAATAAATAACTAAATAACTACATACACACCCCACACACACATTTGTTTAAATGTAAAGCTGCCGTGGAAAAGAAAATCGACCGAATCTGGGTGACAAGACTCTCGCGCAAGAAAAAAAATCCAGTAATGTTGGATCCACGAACAGAAAACACGCTGAAAACGCAGGTTTCACAAATTCCACTGAAAATTCACAGCCTTCCCTCATTCTGGTCACACGAGATGTTTGCTTGGCTGATTCTTGGCCGAGGCTTCCAGATTACCACCCCTTTCCATTCGAACGCCAAACTCTTCTTTGAACGAGTCCAATGGTACTGACCTCTGCCGCCTTTCATCTTAACCTATTCCACCCGTTCATTAGCATCTGTGCAAAGAAACTTTAACCGGGGTGTGTGCTAAAAATTGACATCCCCAATCCTAAGTATGTGCCTCTTGTCCTGCTGGTTTGGTGTACCTATTATTATTATTTTCTGAAAACACCAGATTCTTCTGGATTTACCTTCTCAGTACTATTTATAAACCTCTCTAATGTCCCCTTAAAGACCGACTAGTTTCAAGCCTGAAGAGCCGTAGCCTGTCTAATCATTCCTCCCTCATGTCTCGTACCACTAATACTGAGAATCTGCCTCATTGCTGTCACAGAGACCGGAGTCCAACACAGCACGTCAAACACAACTTTGACCACTGTCCACCTTGAGGTGACTTCTGGCAAATTTGAGCTCAACTGATTTGACAGTGTATCTTAGCATCCAGATTACTCTTGTTCATTGCTGCCTAAAATATAAATAAATAATCCTTGCATTTGATGTAGCGCTTTTCACGTCTTCTGGACGTCTCAAAGCGCTTCGCAGAATGCACTGTAAAGTGAATTGACTGTATATTTGTGGGCGAAACGCGGCAGCCAATTAATTGCGCACAGCAGTGTCCCGCAAACAGTCGTGGGTTGAAGTGACTAACTCGTTATTGTTTTTTTTTCCCTTGAGGGGTTATTATCCGGCGTGTGGAGTAAGGAAACTTGCCCAAGGTTTCGCCCCCTGCCGGGAATCGAACCCAGATCTTTTGCTTGCGAGGCGAGTTCTCTAACCACTGAGCTACAGGACTCCGTCTAGATGGACAAGGTACCAATCACCCACCTTTGATGACAAAGTGCCTTCTAACCTCCGATTATTGGCCCAAAGGCCAGTGGAAACAATCCAGTTAATTCCAATCCAGGAGCAAGCCCTCCTTTGGGGACAAACAGGTCCAGCGCCCACTTTCTATCATCGACTAAACACAGTGACAAACCTTCAGAGATCTGTTGTTAAGGCTTTCGGTTGCAACCACCGGGTGGTGCTGTTAATAAAGCAGGAAATCAGCACTCGAGTGGCGCAGTATCTGTTGAGGGTTGGTCGGTCACCCAGTGGTTCAAGTGGAAGCAGAATTAATTTCAGTGGCGAGATCACGAGATGGCGAGGGAAATCCTGCCGCAGGAGATCCTTTAGCCCATTTGATCTCAGCCTGGACCCTCAATCCCCGACTGTTTGTGGGACACCTCCCTGGGACACAATGGCCATGTTTCGCCCCCAAATACACAGTCAATAGAGGCAAACTCTGGGTTATTTTTATGCAGAGATAAATAACACCACCACCACCAAAATTACATTTGTAAAGCGCCTTTCACGTCGGGAGGACGTCCCAAGGTGCTGGACAGTCAGTGTTTTGGACCCGAGTTGGGGGTCGGGATCGGGGAGGGTGGAGGGCAGGGGTGGAAAGGAGTGTGACTGAAGGTACGGTCGAAGAGGAGGATCTTGAGATGGGTCTTGAAGGAGGCGAGGGAGGGGGGTGAGGTGGAGGGACTGCGGGATGGAGTTCCAGAGAGTGGGGGCAATGTCGTTGAAGGCCCGGCCGCCAACGGTGGGGTGAGCAAGGCGGGGGGACGTGAAGCAGGCTAGAGCCTGCTGAGCGGAGGGAGTACCTCTCTACCAATCCGATTTGCTTACACCCCCCCCCACCCACGCCCCCACCCACTGCCTCAGCTCGGCTGGCTCCGGCTTCCTGTTCGTCCCTCATCCCCTCCGCTCCACCATCGACGGCCGTGCCTTCAGCCACTACACTCCGAAACTCTGGAACTCTCTCCCTCAATCCCTCCGCCTCGCCCCCTCCCTCCTTCCCCACTTTCAAATCCTACCTAAAGCCCTTCCATTTTGGTCGTGCTTACGGTCACCTCCCCCCCTCCCTCTCCCCCTGGCTTGGGGTCAAACTCCACCACTGTCAAGAGCTCTGGGACGCCGGCCAGCATGAAGGACTCTATATAGCTGTTGTTGTTGTAACACACCGTTGGAAATAAACCCCGACAAGGATACGAGTCTCGTAAGTGGATGAATAACAACTGAAATGAACCAGTAAAGCAGGAAATTTTTTGAAGCTAAATAACCCATAAAAGTGCCAAAAATAACTTCAAATAATTCCTTGAACGGCTGAACATAAACATCTCATACCACTGCGGAATTTCAAATCATTGTCCGTCTGCTCGGGCCAGAAATGTAAACGGAAATCTGGGAAAAGTCGCAGGGTTTTGTGCTGTGTAATGCAATCGCGTTCTTCATCCACGACTCAGGCAAAATGCCTGAAGAAGAATCTCATTTAAACACCGAAGATTTGGTGCAGTATTACGTCAAAGCACTCTTACAGGATTTTACTGTGAAGTGTAGTGACTTGCGTGGTTTGTAGGCAAACGCAGGAGGTAATTAGTAGTCAGCGAACAGCCGTGAAACGAAATGGCCGATTTTACCTGGTGGTTTGTTGGCTTACGATACCGAGAGAAACTGCCTTCTCATTTGGAATAGCGCTATGGGATCTTTAACGTCCAACCTGAACAGGCAGACGGGACCGTCTGTTTCACATCTCATGCGAAGAACTGCATCTCTGACAATGCAACATTTCACAGAGGTACAAGTCCAGACTATGGCCTCAAAGTCCCGTCATGGGACTTGAACCCACAATAATATTAATAATAATCCTTGCATTTGATATAGCACCTCATCACGTCATTGAGACGTCTCAAAGCGATTCACAGGATATACTGTAAAGTGAATTGTATTTTGAGGGGTGAAACTTTCCGACTCAAGAGGTGAGAACGCTACCAACAATCTTTCAACGTCAGGAAGACGATTGAAAAAACTTCAAAGAGTTGTCTGGGATACCCGAGCTGAGGGTGGGGAGAGCTGAGGAGTGTGTGTGTGAGTGTGAGTGAAGTGGGAGGGGTGGGAAATAAAAGAGGTGTTAAAAAGTGGTCAAAAAGAAAGGTATTAAGACAGACTTTAAAGATGGGGAGGGAGGAAAAGGGTGAGGTGGAGATCTAGAGAATGGGGCAGAATGGTCGATAGCTCACCCACCGGTGATGGCTTGGGTCAGGAGGGTATCATCATCATTAGTAATATTATTATTATTATTGTTATTATTATTAATATGAAACAATAATAATGATCCTTGCAATTTGAATATAATAATAATAATCCTTGCATTTGATGTAGCGCTTTTCACGTCGGGAGGACGACCCAAAGCGCTTCACAGAACACACTGTAAAGTGAATTGACTGTATATATTTGTGGGCGAACGCGGCAGCCAATTGCGCACAGCAATGTCCCACAAACAGTCGTGGATTGAGTGATCCATTTATTTTTTGAGTCATTATTACTCCCGAAAAGTGATCCCCTGATCAACCAACAACCGGATTCCTACTTACTGCTGGGTAAACAGAAGTGTTTGGAGTTAGAAAACAACAACGACGACAACAAGATTACATTTGTACAGCGACTCTCACGTCGGGAGGAAGTCCCAAGGCGCTGGACAGTGTACAGCATTTCAGACCCGAGCTGGGGTCAGGGGGGGAGAAGGGAAGGGAGAGGAAGGGGGGTGGCCGATGGCATGGTCGAAGAGGAGGGTCTTGAGGCGGGACTTGAAGGAGGCTAAGGAGGGGGCGAGGCGGAGTGAATGGGGGCTTTTGCCCTGCCCGAGTCCTCTCGTTTGTGTTGTTTTGTTTGTTCTGTGAGGCGAGCACAACCTCCACGCTAACCGGGTAATGAGAGAAACCGCAAGCTCCCGTGAGCACGCGAGTGGCACCTTTAAGGTGTCCTGTGTTAAGACGGGGTTAATGCGGTAACTCAAAGCCACGTTCGAACACCGTGAAATCTTTGAGCTCAACCATTCAGCCAACGTTCAGAGCGATGGGAGGTGTCAACAATAGGAACCAGTCGATAAACAACACCAAAGTTTCTTAACACATGAAATCCCTTATGACGATTCGCATTTTTCCAACCCTGATGGATAGATCTAGGACAGTGGAATTCCTGCTCTGAGTCTCTTCCAGAAAGCACCGCTCGGCTTCACATTATACCTATCCCTGGGCTCCCAAATACATTTCAGCACGTGTACAGCAGCAAATGTATCCATGCATCAAAATGTCAATGTCCTCGGCAGTGTTTAAAGGGCTTTCAGAAAAACCTCAACAGGCACATCTTCACAGTGAAATGTAGATTTTTATGCCCAGTGACTGGAGCCCAGTCGACCGACATCAGTTTTATCCTTTGCCCAGGAAACTTGTTCGTTGCAGACATAAGACCCTTGATGGTGGAGTCCTATAAACAAAGTGGTTAGTGCGCTCGCCTCTCAAGCGAGACGATCCAGATCATTTGAAAATTGAAGAGAGTTTCTTCCGATGTCCCAGCCAACGGTATCCCCAGAACGATCATTCGTTCGCTTCTGTGGGACTTTGCCACGTGCAAAATGGCTGCCAGGGGTGCCTACAAAAGCAGTCACTACACCTGACAGCGATTCCCCCCTGTGAAGCGTCTCTGAGACGACAACAACAACAGGTTGCACTTAGATAGCGCCCACCAGGCAGAGCAGCGCCTCGGAGCGTTTAAACTCAAGACGTTCAGACACTTAAGAGTCAGAGATGTTTACCAAAATATACACGGTGAAAATGACTCAGGGTTCCTGCATCGTACGACAATAATCAACCCCTTGCGTATTCAAGGTAATCACAGTATAGATTCGGTGACGGCCATTATCATTGATCAATGCTCAGGCTGCGCGGTTGCTTAAGCACAGATGGCGATTTGGCAAACGCGCCCGGCTCTGAGCACAGACAAGGTGTCTCGCCAACAGCACCTGGGAGAAGGCGGACATCGGCTCCACCTTGGCTTGTGCTACAGTGCCTGTCAGCAGCTGCTCGCACAGGGGGGCACCGGGACAGACCCTGGCGATGTCCGTGGCTGCTCGCCAGACCCACTCTCAACGTCGTGCGTGGCTCAAGGGCAGACGCAGACCGCAACACGCAAACGCGACGCAAAACACTGCAGACGCTGGAAATCTGAAACAATGACAGAAGTCGCTGGGAACACTGTTGACTAAGAGGAAACCTGTTGACTCGCTTTCCTTTCTCCATAGATGCTGCCTGACCTGCCTGAGTGTTTCCCAGCGAAAATATAGTCTTGATAACAAAACAAAACCACCTGCAACAGATTCCATTCACATTTCATGTAGGAAGGACGTCCCAAGGCTCTGGACGGTTAAGCTTTGCTCCCGAGCTGAAATCATTCGCTCCATGACTGTTTGGGGGATATTGCGGTGGGCAAATTGGCTGCCACAAAATACCCAGTCCCATTTCACAGTGTATCTTCCCGTGAAGCAGGCCTGCTATGAGGAGCTATGTCAAATGCAAAGGGTTATTATTAATTATCAATTGTGCTTTGAGAGACACGACCCAGGAGAAGATAAAACTGCTGGCCTAAGAGATTTATTTTAATGTAAAAAAAAACGAGCGAGTAATTTACCGCAGGACAGGGGTCGAATTGAATATCATGTGCTCAACGGTCATCAGCCATTAGGGAGGTGGCTGTTGACACATTCAAAGAAGTAGGATTCGAGGCAGCCTTTAACTAGGGAAAGAGAGAGTGTGAGACCAAAGGGGTGGAGTGAGAGAGTTCCAGAGAGTAGGAACTGAAGGCTCAGCCACTAACGGTGGTGCGGAGAGGGCTGGGTCTAGCAGTAAGCCTGAGCTAGCTGAGTGAAGGACGAGGGAGAGTCGAGCAGGTACCAGGGAGCGGATGGGGTTTACAGGCGAGGATCTGGAAATGCAACATAAATAATAAATATAATAATAACCCTTTCATTTGACGTAGCGCCTTATCGCGTCTTCGAGACGTCTCAAAGCGCTTCGCAGCACATACTGTAAAGGGAATCGACTGCATATTTGTGGGCGAAACATGGAAACAAACGATTTATGAACATACCACCACCACAACAACAACGACATTACATTTGCATAGCGCCTTTCGCGTCGGGAGGACATCCCAAAGATGTACCACCTCTTTATCCAACACAGTCCAACCAGCAACTGCAACATTTCAGCAGCAACGGTCTGCACGTTGTTCAATAATGAATAGAATGAATATGAAGCCGATGTTTCCT
This sequence comes from Callorhinchus milii, assembly GCF_018977255.1. Taxonomy (NCBI): domain Eukaryota; kingdom Metazoa; phylum Chordata; class Chondrichthyes; order Chimaeriformes; family Callorhinchidae; genus Callorhinchus; species Callorhinchus milii. The sequence goes on along the minus strand of NW_024704743.1, from coordinate 4,640,495 downwards.
GAACCCTAAACCAGGTCACATCCACTTCCCTCACTTTGTCCAAGTGGATGGAAAGGAAACGGTGAACTGACTGGGATTTGAGAGGCACGTGGACTTGCACAAACCTTTTCGCATCGAGTTCACAGTGGATGTGAATTAAATTATTAACCAGTTTGCACATTGGCTGCCGCTTCTCATCTTCCTCCTCCTAACATTCTGTTCGGCGTTCACCAACCAATTTGTCAAATGGGGGCTCAAACGAGACCCCACAACTCTCCTGGTGTATCAGCCTAGACACGAACAATCCCATGGCACTATTTATAAAAGGGAAGGGAGTTCCTCCCTAGCGTCCTGGCCAACATCACCCAGCTAAATCGGTCCTCCATTTCATGGCCAGTCATAAATCATGCATATATTAGCTGCCACATCTTCCTACAAATTACACAGCCACTACACTTCACGGTAGAATCTTTTGAAGCCCTTTGAGACATCGAGGGTACGATAAGGCTCGGTATCAGACCACTGTGGTACATTTTCACCCGTGAGTGAAGGCAGTAAAGCAATCGGTCACTGCGAGCTTTAAAGAGACGAGGACGTGTTTGTGTTTGTTTTGAAGTGGAAATTCTAAAAAAAAATGCCATCTGACATTTTGAAAACGAGGCTTCTTGTATAAGTCTTTCCGAAGGGATATGTACTACTACTACTACACACGCTGCAGTTTGAACGCTATTGCAAATCCAACCCCGGAAAGATTAAAGAGGATATTTTAGCCCCGGATTCCAGCATTTAATTCATTTTCAATTTGCAATAAATTACGAACATTTCCACAGGTTCAGTCGTGTGTAAATACTGTGTCATACACCCGTAATTCAATTCCTACTTTGTATACTTTTACTATTCCACAGCGAAACTTCGCTGCGATAGGAAACAGTAAAGAATCACAGAAAATACAGGCAGAAGGAGGTTACCATTTGGTCCATCGAGCCTATGGGCTTCGGCAAAGCTAAGTATACTATTTCAATTCCAAATCCCTGCTCCCTCCCCTTTCCCTTTTCATATGATTTCTCTTCAAATGTTTATCCAATTTCCTTTTTAATTATAATCATGCATTTGGCAAAGCATTCCATATTCTAACACACGTCTGCTTTCAATAAAATTCCGACCTCCACCTAAACTCTTCCAGTGGCAGTACTGAGCTGAGGTCATCAGACAACAAACTTACATTTGCAAAGCGCCTTTCACGTCGGGAGGACGTCCCAAGGCGCTGGACAGTCAGGGATTTGGGTGCGAGCTGGGGGTTGGGATCAAGAGGGGTGGAGGGCAGTGAAGGACAGGGGTAGACGGGTGACCGAAGGCTTGGTCGAAGAAGAGGGTCTTGAGATGGGCCTTGAAGAAGGCAGGGGAGGGAGCAAGGTGAAGGGACAGAAACTATCCACTAAGTGGATGGCAGTAGCTATTTAACTACCAGTGGGAATAATTGCTCAGAACCTACCCCGTTAATACCTTTCAGAATGTTTGAGTTCTCCGCTAGATGTCCTCTTAAGACCTCCTATGTTCCGGTGAAAACAGACCCAGTTTTTGAGCTTGCTCGGATTGATAGAAAGTGCGTAGATACGCATTCACCACTCCACCTCGATTAGGATACGGAGAGGTAAGCAAGCAGCTGATATCTCCAACAGTGAAGCATATCATTATATCTCTCGGTGTCTGACTAGCAATCCCCCAGGTATCAAAAATATAAAAATCAGTCACTCACTTTGTAGCTGTTCAGGGGACATTGCTGTGTGTGTCAGGCTGGCCTCAGTTTGCCAACAAAATACAGAGTCACTACACCTTGGGGTGGAACCTGCAAAGCACTTTGTGACATCCTCCCAGATGTCAAAATCCAAGCATTTTACATTGATCTCTTTACGGTAATAATAATAATCCTTGCATTTGATATCGCACTTTTCAGTTCTTCTCGACGTCTCAAAGCACTTTACAGAATATGCTGTAAAGTGAATTGACTGTATATTTGTGGGCCAAAGCGGCAGCCAATTGCGCACAGCAGTGTCCTACAAACAGTCATGGATTGAAAATGACCAATTTATTATTGTTTTGTTTTTTGGAGGGATTATTATTAGGCTCTGTGTGGAGTAAGGAAACTTGCCCAAGGTTTCGCCCTCTGCCTGGAATTGAACCCAGGTGTCTCGTTTGCAAAGGGAGTGCTTTAACCACTGAGCTACAGGACTCCACAAAGAATTAGAATTAGAAACAAATAATTCTGTTGCATATTTAGACTGGACTCCCTACTGAATATAGCCTTCGGTCCACATTACCCTGGCACAGTTACTCTGCAAAAGAACATTTACTTTCGGTACAAAAATAGTTTTTTTCTGGTAGGTTCCGACAGGATCAAAGAATCCCAGAAACTTTCAGTCACTTCAGAAGTCACAAAAGCTCTTGTTTGCTGTAACAGAAACTCAACCACCAAAACACCCGTGCGGTGTACAATAATAATGCTAATAATGCTTGCGTATTGATATAGCGCCTTATCGCGTCTTCGAGACGTCTCAAAGCACATCAGAGAATATACTGTAAAATGAATTGACTGTATATTTTGGGCGTGAAATGCAGCAGCCAATTGCGCCCGGCAGCGTCCCACAAACAGTCGTGCGATGAAGATAAATGCCTGTCAGGCCCACGCAAAGAACTTCCTTCCAGGACACGACTGACAATCATTTCCATTTCAGAGGAATCCAAACCTAAACAAATCGTAACCCTAGCGGAACATTTGGCTGCCAACGAGTTGTGCATTGGTCAAGGTTCAGCTGTTTAGGATCTGGAACGGTGTCTTGTTTCTCCCATCGAGTAACGGATAATCGAGACGAGATGGCTCCCGCCCCGTTTAGCCTGCTTTTTTTAAGCAAGGGGGGGCGGAAAGTGGGGACAGTTGGGGGGGGGGGGTGTGGAACGGGGGGAAGAAAGGCCAGAATCTCCCAATGCGAAGGTTTGCACAATGATAGTTCCCATTCGCAGCCCATCAAGAAGCTACATTTGTGCACTGGTTCCACACAAACAGATTCGCACAGGTTTTACGACGCCTGATCATGTGGGTTGCAATAATTGCAGTGAAGGGTCTTGATTCCTTTCGTGGACACGCAGTGCAGAAGTCATTTTACCCAAGGCAAGGTCCCACAAACAGCTGTGAGGCAGGTGACCAACATATCAGCAGCCTCTTGGTCACGACGCAAGGGAAAAACTGTCTTCTCTTGGCAAGCAGAATCTTTGATGTCCTTCTGAACAGGAAACCAAGACCTTTGCTTAAATGTCTTACCCAAAGAACAGCACTTATCACAAAGCAGGACTGCCCCCCTCCGCCTGCCCCCCAGCACAGCAATGGAACGTCATCCGGTACAACGAGTTCTACTTCTAGATGTCGGGCTTGATTCCACAATCTTCTGACCCAGAGGAGAGCGCTACCAACTGAGTCATTTGAGCAAAGAAAAACCCACAGCAAACTGCGCAGGTCTGTTCTACAATTATTTTTTGGGGGAATCGCTCAGCAACTTATCGACCATTCATCACAAATTTATGGTTGGAACGTCTTCATTAAATTAAGACTTTTTTTAAAATTTCAAAGCCAATTGGCGTTACATTAAGATCGATTGGGCATTGCACACGGACAGAAACAACGCTCACATTCCATCGAAAGGCAAAAGCCCTAAATATAATAATTTGTGTACATTTCACCCGCTGAGTACAGTACTCACAGAGGCACGTGAGAGACTGCACCGTCTTTCAGTACTTTCAATACAACACAAAAAAGAATAATTTTGTCTGGTCTTGGAAATGACTATGTTTTGCTTTCCATCGGTTTATGCTTAAAAACTGGATCCCGTTTCAACATATCATCCAAAGGATGACACCTCCTGCAATCCAGGCACTCCCCCAGCACTGCAATAGCATGTCAGCCTCGACCATATGATCAAAAACAACAAATGACATATATATATACTGCCCCTCGCTCAGGGTAGTCCCAGAGCACTTGACAGTGGTGGAGCTTGAAGGTCTTCAGGAGCGACCTGAAGATGGGGAAGGGAAAGGGCAAGGCGGAGGGATAGAGGAAGAGCGTTCCAGAGTTTCGGGACGTCGTGGCTGATGACGGTTCGAAAGTGGGGCTTGATCCCGCAACTTTCTGACTCAGAGACGAGAGTGCTACCAACAGAGCCAGGCTGAACCGAAACTTCTTGAAAACGAACTGCAGTTGGACACAAATAGTAGGAAATTAAATACCTCAGATGCAGACCTTGATCGGCTAAATTATACATAAACTATGGAGATAAAAATCGAGCCAAGAGCCTAATTATGCTCCATGAATTATTTTTTAGTTACGATGTTTGACAATGTAGTAAAAATAGAGGCCTGCTAATTTTTTCAGCTTTTTAAAATAATTCCCAACGTATAGTCATTTCCGTTTGATTTTCATTATCCTTTTACACAGTCACAAACAGCTGAATGCGAACCTGCTCCAAAAAGGGAGTAAAGGACCAGGCCTGGTAATTAGAAAACATTCAGTCTTACATCGGAAGTGGGCAAACTAACGGAGATAATCACAAGAAATAACATTATTGAACATTTAAGGCAGGTAGCAGCTAATCAGGGGCAGTTAACAAGAAGTTTTAACGTGCAGTTTTAAAGGCCAGGTTTTGCGACAGTGCTGGGTTTTCAGGAACTTCCTGACGATCTAGAAATTGTAACAACAATAATAATACTTGCATTTGATATTGAGACATCTCAAAGCGCTTCACAAAATATACTGTAAAGTGGAGTGACTGCGGTTTTTGTGGGCAAAGTAACGGTAATGTGTAGGATGCTGTAAAAATGCCTTTTCAGAAATCAATTGGAATGATGCCACAAAAGATACTTGGTGCAAAGATCAAAGCGAATAGTATTACTTGCAAATTGCAGCAAAGACAGAGAGAAAGCAAAGAACAGCAATCAATTCATTGGCAAGACATTGCTTATGGTTGGAAATACAGGAGCAATTAGGCAGGTTGGGGACATTGCCAGGTATGTAGCAAATAATAATAATTATCACAGTGTATTTCACATTGGGAGGACATCTCAAAGAGCTTCACAGGATTTACTGTACAGGGCGTTTGGTAGGCCAGCGAATATTCATTTGTTTCATTTATTCATTTGTAGGTAAATTAAGCTTAATAAGATAAATGTGAAGTTGTGCTTTTGGGGAATGGAATGGAGATGATTCCATTTACCCATCAATGGTAAATTAATTGGCAACAAGGGGGGCATAAAAATCAAGATGATTACGAGAGACATGAAGGTGGACATTTACTGAGGCTTTGTTTTAAACACAGAAAGTGATTAGGACGTGAAATGTGCGAGTGCGAGTGTCTATTAAAACAATGTCAATTATTTAATTCAAAAGGAGATGGAAATCAATGAAGATTATGGGGCGAGGAGAGCAAAGATATAGGTTTGAATGAATCCACTGGGAGCACAGGCGCAGGAACAATGCACCAAATGTCCTGCTAAAATGTGTAAGCTTCCATGAAAAACAACATCCGAGGAACATTATCCAGTACCTCTGTTCCACAGCATTGCATGAATTTTAACACCAATGATCAGTCCAAATGTTTACTATAAGTCACCTGGCTTCCAAAGACACGTGAAAAACTGGAGAATTATTGCAGGAGATTTACACCCTGAGAAAGGCTTCACGTTAGCTTAGATGTATGTGGCGCTAAATATTTGAGACGTACCAAAGACGTGATGAGGCGCTATATCAAATGCAAGGATTATTATTATTATTATTGCATGGCGCTATTGCCTGACTCTGTGCATCCAGTCTCACAAGTGTTGCTGGCTGGTAAGATTAAAAGTCAATGCCATGGCCTCAGCTAATAATAACTTCGGGCAGATACGAAAGCCTCACCTCTCAGAAAAGCATTTTCACACATTTCAGCTCGAGGACAGTTCCATCTATTGACTCCTACCAGGTAACGTGATTGACAGCAAAGTCTCCTGACCCCAATCCTTGCAGATCGTGTCCAGAATGATTAGAAATGGCCGCAGCATTTCAAATAGCAAAACAGGAACACAGTTCCGATTATTTTGCCCCATTCAGAGAACGCCGTAAAATAAAGACACCCTTAATTCCAGTCAACATTTAATTCCGTGAAGCAGCAGAATAATTTGTTGCATACCTAGAACAAAATCTACGGAAACACTACTTCAGTGAGAGAGAGTAGAAAACGTATGGAACAGCCTCCTCTAGAGACATAGTGGAAACAGAAAGTGTTGATTCCTTCAAGAACAAATGAGATAGATTCCTGTTAGGAAATGATATCTAAGGAAACAATACATAGTTTAGGAAACGACATGTCATACGACTTTGAGGATGATGAAAGGCGAATTGGATGGATCTTGTTCTTCTTTCATCTGGAAAATTCTTACGTTCTTCTATTTTTAACCCTGAGAAGGATTTCCAGTTACCAGAAGCTCAAAATTCCACCTCAACTTATTCTGTGGAAACTTTTAAAATCGCACAGAATGGCAGGAAGCTCTTAAATCCAGCCTCGACTTGGAAGGCCTCTTTTTTTATTAAGAACCGTGGAAGATTGGTTTCCGAATGAAGTCTGAATTTAAGAATGTTCCACATTTTGGCGCCATCTTAAATTTGAAGACAAAATTTTAATCTCACAAGCTAAGACTCGGTGGAATTTCAAACAAAGGGTTTGACGTGAGTCACAAAAATGGTTCTTTACAAAGCTCAGGGGCATTTTCTGGCTTTGTAAGAAAATAAAACGTAACTTTAATGAATGGAAGCCAAAAAAAAAGCATTTCAATTTCCGGACCAGAATTTCTATAAACAAATTGGAATGAGACTTTAGCCATGCGCTAGCTGCTAGTGTTAAATATATTGCGCAATTTACCTTACACGTTTGATATATAAACGGTAACAATATACTCTCAATGAACTAAGCAAGATACTCATGCATTTTGTTTTGGTCAGCCGGCTATCGACTGGCACACCCGTTAACCAAACAGAGTTCCCTGCACGTCATCAACACTTGCACATAGCCGTGAAATGGTGCAATTAAAATGTCAGAATGATTTGAAAGGAACAATGCAGAGTATACTTCTGTGCCAGGTCCTGGGCTGGGCTCACTGGCCAACTCAAACCTTCTGCGCTCTGTGCAAGTAGCTGGATACAAGGCAGAAATCAATCTACGTTTTGCATCTGGAACATTTTTGAAAACACATCAGTATTACCAGGACTGCCTTCCTCCACCTCCGCCCACTTCTGACTGTACCTCATACCCAACGCACCCATACCAAACTGCGAACCCCCATCACCCCAGTGCTTCCCCTCACACTCCTGTTACAAATCACCTCATGCCCTGGCACCTCCCTACCTCTCCAACCTTCTTATGCCCCAACTCCATTACCTGCCCCTTCACTCAACTGGATCCAGCCTTCTGCAAGTCCCTCATCCCCTCCACCATCGACACCTGAAGATCTTCCTCTTCGACCGTGCCTGCAGTCACCTGCCCCCCCAACCCCTCACCCCCACCCCCCACCCTCCCACCGCCCCTCCCAACCCACTCTCCCCAGCTCGGAGTCAAGTTCCGCCTCCGTTAAGCTCTCCGAGATGCTGCCCCGCAGGAAAGAGGACTAAACAAATGCAAGTTGTTGTTGTTGTATTAAGTGGTCATTTAGAACACTATCGCAAAGCACCCAATGGTCCAATTTGAGCGCACCTTCGGCTGAGCACGGGTTCGCTCAAACCGCGGGTTACTTGTGGCGTATTGTTGCTTTTGCGCCCTATTTCCGGTGTTAAATATGGCCGACTCGCTGGCTGTCAGATTGCTGTTGACATCGGTTCCTGCGCGTTGTGTGCGTGCAACTGGCTGAAGCCAGTTCCCTCAAGCTGACATCACTTCCTGAGCTGGGCACGCAAAGTGCAGGAAGTAACATTGGTCGCAATCCGACACGACCTACAATTTTTTTTTCCCCACACTAATTGTAACACGGTCTCTGAGATATTGGACCCAGACAACCATGTTATTACGATGTTGCCCTGTACTATTTTTGTCCATTTTTTGGGGGGTAATCCCAACGTCATGGAGTGCAGCGAGTGGCACGACGTTACTATAAAAAGAGACCAAAATAGTACAGGGCAACCGCGTAATAACACGGCTGGCTCATGAACGGCAGAAAGCACCCTAAGAGGATAAGTGACAAGTTTTGAAGACTGAACTCTTTGGGTTGGGAACCTGCTCCACGCCAGGAATGGAGATTTTTTTGGGGGGTCAGCCGGGTGTCTGACACAAGCGGAAAAGCATCACGTGCTTAAGATGCGCTTTGGTTTGGAGGGTTAACAGGAGCTGAGTGGGAGGGCTCTCTGCCCCCAGTGACCGGTCTGACTTTCCAAGTCCTGCCGATGAGCCGATGGTCTGTGGTGTCATCAGCAGTGCCCTGGAATACCGCAGACCCGTCTGGCTCAGGAATCGGGTTAGAGAGCGTCACAGGGGGTTGGCTCGATTCTCCAAGGTGACATTCAGGCATGTCACCTTGGAGACCTCGCTTACCTCCCACCACCCACCACCCAGGAGGATAGTAATAATTATTACCCACGGATCACTTTTCCAAGGGTAATAATTCCTTCAAAAAAAATAATAAATCGCTCCCCCAATCCGCGACTGTTTGTGGGTCACTGATGTGATAAGGTGCTATATCAAATGCAAGGATTATCATGATTATCATGATTATTATTATTATTATTATAGTCACAAGTTAGGCAAGAGACAAGATGACAGAAGAGGTTTGGATAAAGGAATCCCTCCCAGGTTTGATCACGCTGAAGTTTATTTCGATACTATGTGCAGCACGTCTGGGGTTAATTCTAAAACACACTGATTGAGTATAGTGTATTTATTGTTCCAATAAATATCTCTGGAATTTCCGTGTAATCGGTGGGACGCATAAAATTTTGAAGGGGGGGGGCGGGAGGAGAGGAGAAAAAGCAGGGGACTCTTGTGTGTACTGCACAGCGGATCTGCAGGAAACAATACATCTCTCTTCACCGTCACCTGTCATCGGGCAGGGAATATGTTGCCAGCATTGCACACGCCAACCTAATTATAGGCAACGGATGACTGCTAGCATTGAACGTGAAAAAAAAAATGCTTTCATCGTGGAAAAAAAAAAGATAGCTCGTGGTGATGCGAAATCCAGTCGCTTCAACACCATTCACTTGAGACACACAGCCAGCCCCCATTATTGCTACAGCTGCAAGCACCCATTTTGAGGCAATTTTCGAGCGATCCGCCCACCGAGAAATGATCAGAGATGATGGGCATATTTTGACATGAAAAGGCACAGTGGGAAACTGTCTGGCCTGCGAATCGGAGCATTGACATCCAGTGGGTGCAAACGGTTCCGAAGGCAGCCTCACGCCACAATAATAAGTGTATTTTGTGTGTGTGATCGGCTGCCCGGTTTCGCCCACAAAATGCACAGTCGCTACGCTTCATAGCGTGTTCTGTGAAGGCGCTTTGAGACGTCTCGAAGACGTGATCAGGCGCTGTGTCAAAGGCAAGGATTATTATTCATTATTATTGTCATTATTATAATCCTTGCATCAAAATATCTCACAAGCGCTTCACAGTAACTGCTGTCAACTGTGTACTTGTAAGTAAGCAGGCAGATTGCACACAATAATGTCACACTAAAAGCCACAAAGTAAACAATCAATTCGTCTGGTTTGGTTGGCCCGGTCAATGGGAGTGATCTCCTTATTTATTTGGGAATAATGCCAGGCAATCTTTGAAAGATCCATCCTGAAATGGTAGACCGGACCTTGATTTAACATTTCGTTCAAAGGATGGCACCTCCGGCAATGAAGTAACAGCCCAGACAATGAGTTCAAGTCCCAAAGTGGAAAGAAAATTGATGCACAGAATTTCAATGTTATATATAGTGTGCGATATTGGGTGTGCGCAGTGATGGACCGACAGCAGAAGTAGATCATCGCCCCATTTGGCCTATGCATCCTAGATGATGTACCCCTTCACACCCTCTTGTCTCTTTAGTCAGAGCTTGTGGGTTCTGGCCCTCTGTCGGGACTTTGACCCGACATGGCCTCGGATGCCACACCAATACAGTGCTGGAGGAACACCACTTCACTCTCAGATGTGCCGAGGTTGGGTGGAGGTTAAAGATCACATGGCGCAATTCAAAAAATTTGAAGGCAATTTGTCCCTGCGTCCTGGCCAAACAACCGCCCAGATAAAATCGGTCGCTCACATCATCGCGGTGTGCAAATTGGCGTTTGTGTTCAGCTGGGAACGCACGCTCACACGACGTCCTCCTGACGCGAAAGGCGCTTTACAAATGTCATTTTGCGTTCTATTTTTGGATTGTATTTCTACGGTTTGAACTTGCAAACGCAGACTGGTAAAGCACGCAGGAAACATGAGCATGAGTTTAATAAAAACGGGAAATAAACTTAAACAGCCGGGTTGATGGGCCATCTGTCAATTAACCCTGTGCCCCATTAATGATTACCAAAAAATCTGCTTCCTGCCAAAGAACGGCATCTCAAAAGCTCAACATGGCACTTTTTAGGCTTTCTTCTCTGTTCATCGTTTCTTTTAAGACTTATTCGACATTGTAATGGTATCCCGACTTTTTGGTCACCCTGTACATTGTCACGAGGCTTTACAGTAAATTCTGTGAAGCTCTTTGGGACGTTTCCTCAATACAAGGCTCCATAGCAAATGCAAGGATTTGATTTTATACGTAGAACTTGTAGGTGGGAAGCTTAAAGGTGTTCGAGTGCTGAGAAACTGAAAATGTAAGAGCAGCAGAAAGATGGGTGCAATGCTTCAACAACTAACCTGATGAAATCGCAATTATCAAAGGTTTGCAGGTGAACGACTACATGACTTGTCAAAAATGTCCAGGCAAAATTTGAACATACCAATAGTCCCAGGCTTTGTCTCTAACTCACATCAAACGCTTGGCAAAGCATCATCGTATGCCATTAATCATGATGAAATTCATGTCAGAGTAACTTATTCTGAAAGCTTTATCCCTCGCTACCCAGGTACCGGATTTACCCAAATTTTCCCTTCATGGCACGAGTACTCCCAACTTCAAGATCCTCACTCTCACCTACCCTTGTCCTCCGCTTTACTCCACAATTAACTTAAGCCGTTATGTCCCTACCCTCTGGAACTTCTTCCCCTAAATCCATTTTCACTGCCACATCTCTATCAGCTTTAAAGGCCTCGTGGAAACCTACCTCTTTGATCATGCACGCAATCACCTATTAAGTGTCCCTCCCAGACACTGTAAAGCACACTGTAAAAGGTGCAATACAATTGCAAGTTATTGAAAATTCCCAAGGAATTCAGACAGAAATTTAGCCTGGGTACAAAATGGTCTTCATCATCAGCTAGGAGCTATGAAACTAGGGATCTCCAGTCTTCAGAGAAGATGATTCAGAGGAGACCTCGTCTCATAGAGGTGTGTACATTTTTAAACGGGATTGATAAAGTAAACCCAGATGAATATTTTGGGATGCAACAAGACGGTAGAACAAGAGGACAAAGGTAAAGTACAATTTCAGGTCAGATTACAGGAAGTGTTTTCTTAATTAACGAGTGGAATAGGTTCCTAGGAAAGGTGGTAGGAGATCAGGACACTGGACTCATTTAAAAAGCAGCTTGATGCTGTGATGGAGGGAAGGTGGGGTGGGAATTCTGGAAGGATGAGATTGGATGGACTGAGGAGCGTTCTTCTCCCATCACCAATCTTGACATCTTCGGAATCAGGATTTTTCTCATTCCTTGATTGTTTCACAGATGTGGTGGCCAATCTCTACTCATTTGCTAACCAAACATCATAGTGTGTTCCAGCTCGCAAGCATTGCATTCCCAACCTCTTATCAACAACCAATTTTACAGAAAAAAAGCATCAGCCACAGAAAGCTGCTTTTATGCACCAAGACCTCACTGAACTCACTATGTAACCAGGAAATGTCGCAGCAGCACTGAGAGATAAACTCAGGCCCATGCCTGAAGTGCTGCTTGTAAGGCTCCATTACATCAGCTTGGGAATTTCGACCAAACCTACATGACTCATTGGGTAGGTTTTCCATTTTTTATACATTACTTCATCAACATCACGAGGGGGCAGAAACTCAGAATTGCCCCTGGAAGAGTTGACAGGGAGGTTAGACGCAATGTGTTTGCACAGAAGGGTCATTGGAACGCAACATTCTTTCCCACAAGTAGCCATTCTATTGAAGCTCAGACAATAAGAGCATTTAAAAGGGAATTGGATAAGCACTCGAAGAGCAACAACATCAAACAGTTTGGGGAATAGGAACAGGGAATTGGGAATGGAAATCCATAGTTAGCTCCAGTGGAGAAGCTACCGCCATCATCGGCTCAATGGCCTCTAGCCTGATTCTGTGCTGCAATTCCTATGATTCATCAGAAACATACTCATTGTTCCAACCTTTATCAGAGTTTGCTAAATCCTAGACGATGATAATATATTTGGGACGGATTTCCACCGCAAAGCTCACATTGCTGCCATGAGTCAGTCTTTCAGCCAGAAACCAAGAACAATGTCAAAGAAAGCAATACCATTCATAAATAAACAAACAAACAAACAAATAAATAATATTAATAAATACCATGTTTCGCCCACAAAATATACAGTCACTTCACTTTACAGTATAGTCTGTGAAGTGCTTTGCGACGTCTCAATGATGTGATAAGGTGCCGTATCAAATGCAAGTATTAATATCATTACTTTGGTTTTGCAAAGTAATGATAAATTCTTACCGTTTTGTATGAGGCAGAAAGCAATGGGAGGCTTTCAGACAGCACTTTGACAGGACCACAAGCCAGTCACAGAGAAGGCAAACCAGCCAGTGTCTCAGCGGCGTAGAAGCCGAATCCATTATAAAGTAACGGGTTTGGGTCATTAGCTCCAACCCCGTGTTATAAAGTGGGCGCTCTTTACAAATGGTCATGTTAGGTCTAATCTTAAACAACAGTTTCCGCGCTGCTCTGACACTATAGATGCAGGGAAGACTTCTGCCCCGTGCATGGTATTCACAAGAAGCTAAGCGATCAATGCTGGAAGCCAGAACGGGTCTGCCCAGCCAGTGTACCAAAGTCCACGGTAAACCAACAAAAATAACTTGCATTTATATAGCGCCCTCCGCGCAGGGTAACACGGTGGAGCACTCAACCACATGGTAAGCCCACCGTGTTATACCGTTTGATCTTATCCTCCCAGAACACCCATCCTTCCCATTGCAGTGTCAAGCTCTTTTCTGGATTCAACAGCCTGGCTTCAACCAGCCTTCCCCGCTAATCTGTTGCAGTAATTAATTACCTTTACCGGTGCCTTTCCTGGAATTGCTCTTTGCAATCCTGAACCGATCCTCTTCCAGTTGGGTTGGCTCGCGCGTCCGGAAATATTATTCCTGGGTTTGCTTCCTAAGATCCTATTTAAAATAACATCCACCTTCAGCGAAGGTCCTCTCTGAGATATCTCTTTTTTGAGGCTGAAGGCCACTAACCCCGTCGAATCAGCGCTGAAAGCGCATTGCTCTGACACTGGTGATGACGCTCATTGCTCTCTGTACTGTGCCTGCCTTGCTTATCGCTGCCGAACACAGTTTTGACGTGTCGAGTAATGAGTCAACTAACACCCCCTAGGTCTTTTTCAGCTGCCTCCTCGGCAATTTTTATCCCGTCCGTGTGCTTCCTATGTTTACTTCCTGCACGAATTATCTCGCATTTAAACTTACACTGAAGTTTATTTGGGCCAGCGCGTAACCCGTCAAAACCTCCCTCCGCTCGCTGCAGCAGAATCGCTAGATGCTCGATGCAATATTTTCTCCGATTGCTCTGTCCCTTCTCGTTTCTCCCAAGCGGCGTCGGGTTTAAGCGGTAAACGAAACAAAGCCCATTCCGCGACTCACCCCCACATTATTCGCGGCGCAAGTTACGCTGCGTTTCGAAGTCGCGGCGCGATCGATCGCTTTTACCCCGCTCCACGTGTACTGCGCCAGATCCCGTTCTGGCACGCGGAAACAAATTCAACCGTTTCAACGTCGCACAAAAAGGAAATGAGTACAGAATTTCAGAGTAAGCTCTGGCGGTGGGGGAAGAAATCAGCTTTCATCCGAACATGTTAACAATAATAAGCCTGGCATTTAATATGGCGCCTTATCACGTCGTTGAAACGTCTCAAAGGGCTTCGCATAAAATACAATAGAATACAAAATCGCATTTGTATAGAGAGAGCCTTTCAGGTCGGGAGGACGTCCAAAGGCGCTGGACTGTCGAGGATTTGCCAATCGACTAATAACTGGGTTCCTATTTGCTGCTCAGTAAACAGAGGTGACTGTGGACTAAGGAAACTTGCCTACGGTTTCTCCCCACCTGGGAATCAAACCCCGAGTCCTCTCGCTTGCAAGGCGAGCCCACTAACCACTACACTTATGGGACTCCACTTTGTAAGCGCTCTGGGATGCTACCCTGCGTGAGGAGCGCTATATAAATGCAAGTCGTTGTTGTTGTCACGACTTCCTTCTTGATGGCACTTGTTTCCAATCCACATGTCATTTACACAAGTTGTCTAAAACCCACCCCGACAAAAACAAAATATTAATTGTGGGTTTGACGATACAGTAATAAATCAACACCAGGGCACAGCTGCGCGAAGGTTCAGGGAAGCCCGTTACTAAGCGTCTCGTTAGAGCACACATTGACTTAACACCGTAGGTCTCCTGTGAGCCAACGGGAACTGGAAGTTCAACACCAACCGACCAACTTCCTGTACATCCATAATCTTGACACGTCAAATCAAAGAGGGATAATTCCTACCCAACCAAGACTAACACGAACATGGGGGCGCAATGCGAGTGTTAACATCGGCTAAGGAAAATAAAAAAAAGTCACCGTTTTCCCAATAAAAAATGAAGCAGCCTCATCATCATTGTAGCTGTGATCTCCAGGGTCATGAGTATGACTCAACGGGGAGCGTCAGAAAACAACTGGAGAATTTTCCCATCTAATCATTCCGCAAAGAATTGGTGCCGGGAGGCTATAAAGTTTCATGGCTCCTCAGAGTCTTGTTTTTTTTGGGAAAAAACACTCAGGTGATTTCAATGCAAAAATAATAATAATCCTTACATTTGTTATAGCACAAGAAGTCATCTCAAAGTGCTTCATATGATATACTGAAAAGCAATGTGTTTCGGGGGTGCAGCCAGCAGCTAAGTTGCGCACAGCACTGTTCCACAAACAGCCATGAAGTTGATTAATAATAATAATCCTCCTTGATATAGCACCATACCACGTCTCAAAGCGCTTCATGGAAAGTGAACTGACTGTGCATTTTTGTGGGCGAAACGCGACAGACAATTGCGCACAGCAGCGTCCCACAAACAGTCGTGGATTGACCAAACTATCGGAGTCCTGTAGCTCAGTGGTTAGAGCACTCGCTTTGCAAGTGAGAGACCTGGGTTCAATTCCAGGCAGAGGGCGAAACCGTGGGCAAGTTTCCTTACTCCACACAGAGCCCTAATAATAATCGCTCCAAAACCAAAAACAATAATAAAAATTGGTCATTTTCAATCTACGACTGTTTGTGGGACATTGCTGTGCGCAATTGGCTGCCGCGTTCGCCCACAAATATACAGTCAATTCACTTTACAGTGTGTTCTGTGAAGCGCTTTGGGATGTCCTCCCGACGTGAAAAGCGCTGTATCAAATGCAAGGATTATTATTATTTTTATTTATTTTGAAGGAATTATTACCCCCGGAAAAGCGATCCACTAATCGACTAACAACCGGGATCTGACTTATTGCTGGGTAAACAGAGGCGTGTGTGTGGAGGAAGGAAAGTTGCCCAACGTTTACGTCCTGCCTGGGAATCAAACCCAGGTCTCTCGCTTGCGAGGCGCATGCTCTAACCACAGAGATAATAATAATAATAATAATCCTTGCATTTGATATAGCGCTTTTCACGTCGGGAGGATGTCCCAAAGCGCTTCACAGAACACACTGTAAAGTGAATTGACTGTATATTTGTGGGCGAACGCGGCAGCTAATTGCGCACAGCAATGTCCCACAAACAGTCATGGATCGAAAATGACCAATTCATTATTGTTTTTTGTTTTGGAGGGATTATTATTAGGAGTGTGGAGTAAGGAAACTTGCCCAAGGTTTCGCCCTGCCTGGAATTGAACTCAGGTCTCTCGCTTGCAAAGCGAGTGCTCTAACCACTGAGCTACAGGACTCCACAACAGGAGTCCACAGAATTAACCAACTTTACGTGGGGTATAATTAGCCAGGACACCGAGAGAAACTCCCTTCTCTTTTTGAATAGTGCCACGGGAGCTTTAAAGTCCACCAAAACATTGATGGGGCCTCAGTTTAACATCCCTTGGATGAAGAAAGCCCTCAGCCACATTTTACCTTGTTCCTTCAGAATACCATCAAGCTTCTCATGGAGCACTTTTTCAATAAGAGACCAGAGTCTTTGGTCTCGATCGCTCCGTTAATTACCGTCTGTAAAGCTATACTTCCTAAAATTACCCTTCAGTACTCTGTGTCCTCTTGTCCTCCTGCCTCAGTCTATGAACTAAGGCATTGTTTGGCTCTGGCTTCCTGCACGACCCTCATCCCCTCTACTCCACCATCAGCGGCTGTTCTTTCAGCCACTACAGTCCGAGACTCTGGATCCTTGCCTCAATCCCTCCGCCTTGCCCTCATTGCATATCCTCGTCCTTGCCTTCAAAGCCCTCCATGGCCTTGCCCCTTCCTACATCAGTGACCTGCTAGTCCCTTATCAATCTGTCCTCTCACTCCCCACACCTTTGGAACTCCATCCCACATTCCCTTCGCCCCGCTCCCTTCCTTGCCTCCTTCAAGGCCTGCCTCAAGACCCTCTTCTCACTTCCTCCCTTGGCTTTGGCCACCTTCCTTGTCCTCCACTCTCCCTTACCTCAATTCCTCCCCCTGCTACCCCTACTGCTAATGATAATAAGATAACGCACTTATAACCCACTGACAACTTCTCCTCTAACCCCCGAACTGTCACGAGTGGTGGCGGTCCCCTCAGTGCTCTGTCTTCGGTCCCCTCCTCTTCAATCTATACGTGCTCCCGCTGGGCAAGGTCATCTGCAGGCATGGGGTCAATTTCCACATGCATGCGGGTGCCACCCAACTCTACCTCCCAGCCTTCACCCTCGACTCCAGGACCAACTTCCTCCTGCTCCATGTTGGCAAGGCAGAGGCCATCCCACTTGGCTCCCGGCAGCACCTCCTCAGCTCAGCCACAGACACTATGACCCTTCATGCCTACACTCTTCACCTCACTGAGTCTTGTTGTTGTTGCTGTTACTGTTGTTGTTGTTATAGGCACCTGGCAAGCAGATCCAAATGAAATAATAATCCAAGAGGTTGTTTTACAATTCATAAGCAGCACTGCATGAGCTCTCAAAGATTAATCTCCTAATGAGTAGCCGTCAGACAGCAACGCAAATTGCCTCCTGCATTAGAAGACCTAAAGCTAATTAAAGTACTTTGTTTTTATGTGCGTACGTTAATCAACACTCGATCCTCTAATTCAGGGTTGAATTATTGCCCCAGTGATTCTTCGCTTTTCAATTAGATCAGGAAAACAAGTCACTGAGCCGGTTGAAAAAGTTCAAAGCGAAAATCTCAAGTAGAATTAGCTGTTTTTTGGGTGGGGGAGTTATAAATGGGCCCTTGCAAACATTGGCCGCTTACCGAAGAGCTCAATAGATGCCAAAGTCCATTTGTAAACTCCGAAGTTAAGGGAGTTAATAAAATGCAAACTGTAAATAAGTCGAAAAGATCGAATTTCAGAAAAGGTCAAGCACCAGAGACATCAACAACAACAACAACAAGATTACATTTCTATAGCGCTTTCATGTCGGGAAGACGCCCCGAGGTGCTGGACAGAGAAGAGTTTCGTACCTGAGCTGGCGGTCGAGGAAGGTGGAGGGCAGGTGGGGGAAGCAGGGAGATCGAAGGCACGATCGAAGAGGAGGGTCTTGAGAAGTGTCATGATGGAGGCAGAGGGACTATGGGATGGAGCTCCACAGGGTGGGGGCAGAGCGGCTGAAGGCCCGCCCGCCAATTGTGGGGCGGGCGAGGCAGGGGACGTGAAGGAGGCCTGAGCCCGCTGAGCGGAGGAAGCGGGCAGGATGGTAGGGCATTAGGAAGATTGCAGAGGTACAGGGGAGCAAAGCCGGAGGCCTTTAAGGTGAGGACCAGGATCTTGAACTGTATCCCTTGTGTGATGGGAAGCCAGTGGAGTCGGGTGAGGATGAGGGTGATAGGGTCGCGGAGCCCGGTGCGGGAGAGGACACGGGCTGCAGAGTTCTGGATGATCCGCCGCCTGTGGAGGGAGGAGTCGGGGAGGCCGACAAGCAGAGAGTTTGCGGAGTCGAGCCTGGATGTCACGAATGAATGTTACGGAAGATGTGGCAACGAACGTGATCATGATCTGCCGTGAAAATGATGGCGTTCACTCACGCACACCGATCCTCTGGTTGTCAGCGCACCGCAGAAACAAGATGGGGGTAAGAGGACTTTGTGAACACCCCATGGGTTTTCTGGAAAACCTACTGAGGGGCTCGCTCCCGTATAACTTAATAGTCTAATTTAGTCATTTAAACACACACTGGTGATCTGTTGCTGCATCGTAAAACTCCTCCTGTACAGTTCATGTCCTGGACAGGTTCGTGTTACAGGGTCAAGGAGCTGGGGCCAAGTCAAGGCTACTGGGGAGCACCAACATGATATTACGATATTACATGATATATCTGTATAAATTTATACCCAAAGTGAATTCAAAAGATCACACAATGACTCACTAAGTGGATCGTCATCAATTCAGAATGCATCAAAGCAACCATTTATCTTACCCACGTAAACCGCTGAGTACTTGTAGCGAAGGCATTTTTCGACAGAACATTTAGTCTGCGTTATTTATTGCCTAAATTAATGCCAACAAAAAATAGCCTCGAGTAATTATAATTACAATTGCAGTGCAAGCTTTTCTGGAATGAAATAGCTTCCCTCCCACCCCTTCCTCTGACAGATTCACTGAGGTGATGATAAATTGAGCTGACTTCTAGAATAGAAACAGAGCAGAGAAGCATAGGCTGGATATGAGCACGGAAGTGATGACACAAAGCATCTGAAAGCTATCAGTGCTTTGATCTAGCCACTGTGGCCCATCATGAAAGCTGGGAAATTTTAACTATCAACGGTAAGTTTTCGCTTCCGAAGGGTAGCTTAATTAGTGCGCCATAATAATAATAATAATAATAATAATAATAATAATAATCCTTGCATTTGATATAGCGCTTTTCACGTCGGGAGGACGTCCCAAAGCGCTTCACAGAACACACTGTAAAGCGAATTGTCCGTATATTTGTGGGCGAACGCGGCAGCCAATTGCGCACAGCAATGACCCACAAACAGTCGTAGATTGAAAATGACCAATTTATTATTGTTTTGGGTTTTGGAGGGATTATTATTAGGCTCTGTGTGGAGTAAGGAATCTTGCCCAAGGTTTCGCCCTCTGCCTGGAATTGAACTCAGGTCTCTCGCTTGCAAAGCGAGTGCTCTAACCACTGAGCTACAGGACTCCATTGTACACAGGATCATTGTGTGATCTTTTGAATAAGATATTCTCAGTGGCATTTACACTACACACACGCACACACACACACATCATCCTCAAACACACACACACACACACCCCCATCAATGATTATGAAAATTTCATAGCCCAATTTAGACCCGTGAATCATTTACCCTGCGTGAGATTTCCTCACGAAATCTGGCATTGTCACGCGTGAGCGAGCAAGTGAGTGAACACGAGAAAGAAATGAAGATATCGCACGGTAGCTCGGAAACAGCTTTGGTCCTCAGGCTACAAAAATACCAACAAATGGTGTCCTCTGGGTCAGACCTCCACTGAGTTCCTGCACTGAGTTTCTGCAGTTGATCACATCGCAAGGCTGGCTGGCTGTGGTGTTTTACAGTTCAAGCTTAATAAAATTATAATAATGATCCTTACGTTTGATCCTATCTTCCATGTCAGGTGGACATCTCAAAGCACTTTGCGGGATTTACTGTAAAGTGCAGTGGCTATGTATTTTGCAGGTGAACCCAGCAGTCAATGTCCCACAAACAGCCAATTTCCTTTGGGGGGAATAGTTGGCCAGGACACAGAGAGAAGCTGCCTTCTCCTCTCAAGTTGTACGATACGAACTTCCACTCGTGTAGTTCCCGTAGTTCGCTTCAAAATTACCAGGTATCAGGTCGACCCCACTTGGCGAGTTTTTAATCTCACTGGTGGCCGTAACGTTTATGGCTCAGAAAATTGCCTTTGCTCATGTTGTGAAACATATACGGTATCTGGTAAGTGGACACTGATGATGGACCTGAAGGTTATATGACAGAGTATAGTAATAGTGCTAATATACATTGAGAGCGTGAAGTGGGAATGTGGTTCGTAACAAACATTGGTTTGGGGGGGGGGGAAGAGGGGGGGTGCAGAATGGGTCATTTGGCCTTGCAAGTCTCACCTCTTTACCTGCAGATTACTCGTAACAAAGCTATTTTGGGGTATAAATTCACAGCCTATTACAGAGGTGCAGTTTTCACCCCTGGGATAGCTCTGCATCATTTCCATTTCAATGATAGGCGCAGGTGACACCATGACATGTCTGAACGCAAGCTTTCATCATCCCCTCTTAGTCGTTGGCAAAGAGAATGGATTTGGAAGAACATTGCATCTCGTTGTTGTTTTGCGTCTGACATTAAGTCCTGGACGAGAGCCAACTTCTTCCAGCTGAATGTTGGCAAGACAGAGGCCCTGCTGCTCAGCTTCAGTCAGCCAGCACCTCCTCGCCTCAGTCGCTGACATTATCACTATTCACAGCTGCACTCTTCACCTCACCGAGCCAATACGGAACCTCTTGTGTCCTGTTCGACCCTCAGTTATCCTTCAAGCCCCACATTCGTGCCGAGACCCATTGCGCCCTTCCCCACCTCCGCAACATTGCCCGTCTCCGCCCCTGACTCTCACCGCAGGCCGCCGAGATTTTTATCCACACTTTCATCACGTCCCGGCTTGACTACATCAACTTCTTGCTCGCTGGACTTCCCGAATCTTCCCTCCACAACGTGCAGATTATTCAGAACTCTGCAGCTCGTGTCCTCTCCCGCATCAGGCTCCGGCAACCTATCAGCCCCGTTGTTGCCCGCCTTCACTGGCTCCCCGTCCCTCAGAGAATCGAGTTCAAAACCCTCGTTCTCACTTTCAAAGCCCTCCACGGTCTTGCTCCCCCACCTACCTTCCGACCTCCTAACCCCATATCAGCCTATCCATTCCCTCTGCTTGGCAGACACCGGCTTGCTTCAGGTCCTCCCCGCACTTCCCGCCCCACCCGTGGTCGGTCGGGCATTCAGCATTCGGCCCCCACACTCTGGAACTCTATCCCGCAATCATCGGGATAGATCCCCCCTCCTCACCCCCTCTCTTGCCTCCTTCAAGTCCCATCTCTTCGACTGTGCCTTCGGCCACCAACCCACCCCCAAATGGAAGGATTAACAATAATGATTAATCATTATTATTACAAATAAATATTATTAATAACAGTTAATTAATAATTATTATCGTAATTATTAATAGTAATTGTTGATAACAATAATTATTCAATGGTAATTATTAATGAGAATAATTATTATTAATAAATAAAACTGGCGACTCACTCCACGTTTCTTGTAGGACATTGCTGTGCACAAAGTGGCTGCTCCCAAGATACACGCGCTCACTGTACTTTACAGTATATGCTGCAAAGCACTTTGAGATGTCATGGTGACGTAATGAAGCCACTGTATCAAATGCAAGGATTATTAATAAAATATTGCAATCATGAGGTTGAACTCGCGAAAATAATGACATGCTAAATCATCTCCAGCAGTGAAAGGGGTAAACCCGGATTAAACTGCAGTTCAGCTGTGTTCTGGGTGGTTGATATATGTACACACATACAAAAGAATATAATGAACTAACTGTTCACACAAGCCAATCTACAAACCTACTTGGAGCCTATATCGGCTTCAAATAGTGCTATTTTCCCTTATCTGGATGTCGCACGTATCAAGTACTTGCCTCAATTTAGTCTGGTAAACCATGAGCCTTGGAATAAATGGATTCACTGCTCAATTGGTTAATCGGGCCAGATACAGCCTCCTGGAGTAATTTACTGCACTAGCAGTGGCTGCTGTACCAGAGTATGCTGAGAAAGGTTATCAGCCCAGCAAGGAGCAGAGCCGCTAGATACAGAGAGCAGCAGGCTTGTGAAGGTCAGGCTGGAAACCCCACTGTGGGTAAAAAAAACACTGTCAAAAGGTCCTCATGATCATGAGTGACATATTGCAAAGGGCCACTTACGCTTATTCTCTTAACAGGAGAGAATTTTGCCATCAGCGACAACCCTCCCCACCCCAAACTCCCACCACTTCCCGCCCCCACCCTCAGGCTCAAGATAAACAATTCGGAGAACTTTTATTTTTCCTCTCAACCGTTTCCGTCAATACAATGACCAGCCAGGTGACGATGTGACTTCAATGAGTAACTGTGACCGACAGTGCGATAAAGTTTTTTTTAATCGCCCCTGAGACAAAAAAGTCATTATCCAGTGAAGAGTGTGTGTGTATGTGTGTGTGCATGAGAGAAGATCTTCAAAATCTTTCAGTCTGAGCTCCTCCTATCTTGGTTCAATTCCAGGTATTTGGAAGACATTGGGGATGAGCATCCCTTGTAATAGTCTATTACTTCTCGCACGCGACTTAAGGCCTTAGCACATCAAAACATCTCACTAAAGCGCTTCACCGAATTTTTCCATAAACGACTAACTTGCGTTGATATGGCACCCTTCACGCAGGGTGGCATCTGAGCGCTTAACAGCGGCAAAGCTTGGCTCTGAGCCAGAGGAGCGAGGGGAGGTGACCGTAGGGGAGGTACGGTCAAAGAGGAAGGTCTTCCGGTTGCAATTTGAAGACGGGCAAGGGAGGGGGTGAGGTGGAGAGTTCCGAGGCTTGTGAGTAGCGGCCGAAAGCACAGCCGCTGGTGGTGAAGCGGAGGGGGACAAGGGACGGAGCCAACCGAGCAAGGGGGGTGGGTTGAGGAGTGGGGTTTTGTAAGGATTTTGAAATCGACTTGTTCATTATTGGGGAGGGATTATAGCCTGGAAAGGACTGGTTTGATGGGAGTTGCGGTGGAGTGACTTCATATTGGTTGGCAAGCTCGGGCAGTTAATTTGCACACAGAAGTGTCCCACTTTTAACACTCAGGAGATGAACGAGCAATTTAACTGAAGGTCTATTGGCTGGCATGCTAGCCCAGAAACTCTCTTATCTTTTCGAATCGTGTTGTGACTTCTTTAGTATCCACCCAGGCAGGCAGGCAGGATATTTAATGTCCCATCAAAGAGCGACACCTCCAACACAGCGTTCCCCCCAACTCTGCACTGGAGTGTCGGTCTCAAAGGTCCAAGTGCCTGACACAGGACTTCAACCTGCAACCTTCTGACCCATAGGCAAGAGTGCTCTACAATGGGCCATCCTGAGCTGGGAAGCCCAACTCGTCAATGGGCTGTGCATACACTCCACTTCTCCTAATTCCTCTCCTAAAACCCTCTATTCCTTCTGCCTCATGTTTCTTCTCAAATACATTAACGCTTTCTGCTTCCGGTAGTTGGTTCCACATTCTTACCATTCATCTGCATGAAAAAGTTCTTCCTAAATTCCCTATTCAATCTGTTATTAAGAGTTTTGGAGTCCCATAGGGTAGTGGTTAGCGCTTTCACCACAAGGGAGAGGACCCAGGTTTGACTACTGGGCATGACCAAACCATTTGCAACAACCTGCATTTATATCTGGCCCTTCATAAGAACATAAGAATTAGGAGCAGGAGTAGGCCATTCGGCCCCTCGAGCCTGCCCCACCATTTGATAAGATCATGGCTGATCTTCTGACCTAACTCTGATTACCTGCCGTATCCCCATATCCCCTAACCCCTCTATTTTTTAAAAATCTATCAGTCTCAGCCTTGAAGATGTTCAAAGACTGAGCATCTACAGCCTTCTGGGGTAGTGAATTCCATAGTGAATTCCATAAATTCACTACCCTCTGAGTGAAGAAATGTTTCCTCAACTCTGTTCTAAAAGGCTGACCCTTAATTTTAAGACTGTGACCCCTGGTTATAGATTCTCCTACCAGGGGAAACAGTCCCTCAGTGTCTACTTTATCCGCCCTTTAAGAATCTTATATGTTTCAATACGATCTCCCCTAATTCTTCTGTACTCTGGAGAATATAGCCCTAGTTTATTCAGCCTGTCCTCATAGGTCAGTCCCCTCATCCCAGGAACTAACCGAGTGAATCTACGCTGCACCCCTTCTCGGGCAAGAATATCCTTTTTTAAATAAGGAAACCAAAACTGCACACAATACTCTCGGTGCGGTCTCACTAAGGCCCTATACAGTTGCAGAAAGACTTCCCTACTCTTGTACTCTAAACCTTTTGCAATGAACGCTAACATGCCGTTCGCCTTCTTAGTTGCTTGCAGCACCTGCAAACTAACTTTTTGAGACTGGTGTACAAGGACACCCAAATCCCTCTGTACTCTAACACGATCCAATCTTTTTCTACCTAGGTGAATAACTTCACACTTCCCCACATTAAATTCCATCTGCCACCTACTCGCCCACTCCGCTAAATCCCATTGCAATCTTTTTGCATCATCCTCAGAGCTTACTCTCCCACCTAGTTTAGTGTCATCCGCGAATTTAGATACGTTACATTCAATGTCCTCGTCTAGATCATTAAATAGCTGAGGCCCAAGCACTGATCCTTGTGGCACTCCACTAGTCACATCCTGCCAATTCGAGAATGACCCGTTTATCCCTACTCTCTGTTTTCTACCCGTTAGCCACTCTTCAATCCATGCTAATATGTTCCCATTAATCCCGTGGGCCTTAACCTTGTGCAATAGCCTTTTGTGTGGCACTTTGTCAAATGCCTTTTTAAAATCTAAATATACTACATCTACTGGTTCCCCCCTATCTAACCTGCTAGACACATCTTCAAAAAACTCTAAAAGATTAGTTAAGCATGTTGACTCTGCCTTATCTTGTTATGGTCTTCCAGGAATCCCATAACGACATCCTTAATTAAGGACTCAAGAATTTTCCCAACCACTGAAGTCAGACTAACTGGTCTATAGTTCCCCATCTTTTCTCTCCCACCCTTCTTAAATAGTGGTGTCACGTTTGCAATCTTCCAATCAATAACGGACGGTGTCTCAGAGCGCATTAGGAAAGTTTCCTTACTCCACACGCCTCTGTTTACCGAGTCGTAAGTAGGAACCCGGTTGTTAGCTGACTGTTGGATCACTTTCCGGGAGTAATAACCTCTTTCAAAAAAAAAAATCGGATTTACTCAATCCACTACTGTTTCTGGGACACACCCAATTGGCTGCCACGTTTTGCCCACAAAATATACAGTCAATTCACTTTACAGTATATTCTGTGAAGCGCTTTGAGATGTCTCAAAGATCAAATGCAAGGATTATTATTATATTAATATTTTATCTTTCTGCCCCCTCGTTTTGGACTCGCCATCAAATGGAAACAGCCCATCAACATCCAGCCTAGCAATTCCTTTCATAATGTTAAACACATCTCTCAGGTGTCCTCTCACTCGTCTGAATTCTAGAGAAAAAGCCTCCAAATCTGTCTGATCTTTCTTGATAACTGTATCCCCTCATCTCCAGGAACATCCTTGTAAATCTACTCTGTAATCTCTCCAACGCTACATATTTTTTTCTATGTTTTTCTGCTATTGACACAAGTGAATTGCGAATATGAGGAAAAGAACCAGACTCCAGGGGGGGCAGATTGTGTCAGCAAACTCAAGAGGGAGTTAGGCAGCTATTTGGCAAAGGATTTGATTGAGGAATGAGAGATAAGATATTTTTATTGTTACTTTGGAATCAGTTGGATGGACCACAATAAGATGCCCTGTCCTGTACAGTCATGGCGGGCGGGCCTTCAGCCGCTCTGCCTCCACCCTCTGGAACTCCATCCCGCAATCCCTCCGCCTCACCCCCTCCCACGCCTCCTTCAAGACCCGTCTCAAGACCCTCCTCTTCGACCGTGCCATCTTCCTCCCACCTCTTACTTTCTTGCTCCATCCCTCTGGTCATTCTGAATCCTCTCTCTTTGACTGCACCTTCGACAATAACAACAGCAACTTGCATTCATATGACGTCTTCAACAACAACAACAACAACTTGGATTTATATAGCGCCCTCCACGCCGGACGGCGTCTCAGAGCGCTTCACAGTAACGGATGCCGGGGCCGAGCCAGCGGGGAGGGGGAGGAAGGTGACCAAAGGCGCGGTCGAAAAGAAAGGTCTTGAGCCGAGACCTGAAAATAGGAAGAGAGGGGGCGAGGCGAAGGGAGTGAGGAAGGGAGTTCCAGAGCCTCGGGGCGTAGTGGCTGAAGGCAGGTGCTACTCGTTTTCACTCTGGTAGCACCTCGGAACACTTAGAGCCAAAGCTTTCAGCCACCTCCCTCTTACCTCCTATCTCCCTCCCAGCTCGGGCTCCCACTCACTCTGTCTTCATGGAGACAGAGTCCTTGTGGAGTCCTGTAGCTCAGTGGTTAGAGCACTCGCTTTGCAAGTGAGAGACCTGAGTTCAATTCCAGGCAGAGGGCGAAACCTTGGGCAAGTTTCCTTACTCCACACAGAGCCTAATAATAATCCCTCCAAAAAAACAAAACAATAATAAATTGGTCATTTTCAATCTACGACTGTTTGTGGGACATTGCTGTGCGCAATTGGCTGCCGCGTTCGCCCACAAATATACAGTTAATTCACTTTACAGTGTGTTCTGTGAAGCTCTTTGGGACGTCCTCCCGACGTGAAAAGCGCTATATCAAATGCAAGGATTATTATTAATATTATTATAATGCGCTTTGAGACGTTTTCCCCACGTGAAAGACACTTTAGAAGTGCAAATTGGAGTTGTTGCTCAAGCTGAATTTCAGCTTTGAAGTGACTGATCAGTGCTAATCAGATTTCTCTCTTCCCTACCCTCCACCTTGTATTTGAAGGGTATAATAATGCAGCCACAGTCAGGTAAAAAAATGTTTGTATTCCCAGAGGAATGTCACACAACTACAATGCGCAATCCCAGAATACAAAGTGCGGCTATTATCTGGACATTTCAATTTCACTAAGTGCTTTGTGTACGAAGAAGGCCTTTCAACCAAATTATTAGCTTTCTTCAACTCACAGATAGGCTCATCAGATTTGGCACATGCAGATCCCTGCACGACTCTTAAAGACATTTCCTTACACCACAATGCATCTTGACCTTGGTGGAGTATGTAATCCAGCACTTTACTTAAAGGCAGACGTACAAAAGGACATTTCTCAAGAGCAGACTGCTATCCTGTGGCCACGAGAAAAAGACTAATTCATAATTTTGAGAAATAAAACGCGCGATCATCCATCACAATAACTAAATCCAAGGAAGTTCAAAGACTAAACCAACAACAAGTGCTCGATGCCACAGTCACTTCGCCTCGCCCTCTCCCTTGCCTCTTTCGAGGCCCATCTCAAGAGCTTCCTCTTCGACCGTGTCTTCGGTCACCCTCCCCTCCCTGCCCTTCACCCCTGATCCCAACCCCCTAGCTCGGGGGTACATCTTTGACTGTCCAGCACCTTGGGACATCCTCCCTACATGAAACGCGCTGTACACACGTAATGTTTTGTTTGTTAAATAGCGCCTTTCACGTAGGATAACATCTCACAGGGCTTTACTTGGACGCTGCGGTCAGACCCTGAGCATTGAAGAGAGGGGAAGGCGAGGGCTGGTGCGTATTTTTTTAAGGATTTCAAGGCAGGTAGAGAGGGTGGGATGGGGGTCGGTGGGGGGTGGGGGGGGGCACAACACAGAGGGATAGAAGGAAGGGAGTTCCAGAGGTTAGAGGCATAGCAGGTGAGGTATCAGAGAGCAAAACAACATCCCAAATAATTCCCCACAGAGCATTATACACCTGGGTTTACTTATCACCGCTTACCTATTGCGTATAGATTTCACCTGTTGGATTTGTGATATTTGGATGCGTATTGTCAATCCATAAAAAGGGGGTGAAGAAGGAACAAGATAATTGAAAAGTAACAAAGGTAAAGGGAAACAACCCCCCCCTCCCACCCCACCACCAACCCCCTCTCACTTGTAAAGTGTTCCGAGACGATGCCGACACGAAGGGAGCTATATAAATGCAAGTTGCATAAATGCGAATTGTCGGAAAGATCGCCACGTTCAACACTAAAGCCCGCCTCTTTGTGAAGCACAGTGTGGAGTTACTGAATTTAATGCGGAGGGTGCATTAATGTCTTGCGTTACTTCACGTGAGAAACCTTTCACTGCTCGCCACAGTTCCTGAAACTTGCAAAGCTCCAAAGCACGAGGTGCACTTAAAAATTAGTGGTGAGTAAAAGGCCAAACGTTAACAATTCAATAACTTGCCAAGAAGCAAGCTAGACGGGGTTTAACCTGCATTAAATTGCTTTCCCACACATCGTTTTCCTTTACGTTGTTGAGGTCTGTCTCAAGATCCACCACTTTCCACCCTCAGCTCTTTTGTTCCCCACTCTCTGCAACTCTCCCCAAATCCACTGCATCCCGCACCTTCCTCCTCGAAAACCTCTTAAAACATCATCTTCACCTGCTTTTTATCGTCACCTTTCTGCTCGGGGACTTCCATCACCCTTGTGAGAAGCGTCAAGATGTTCTTCCTGGTGAAAGGTGCTATAATGCCTTCAGCCTTCCTGCCCCCACCCTATGGAACTCCATCCCGCATTCCCTTTGCCTTGCTCCCTTCCCTTGCCTCCTCCAAGACGCATCTCAAAACCCTCCTCTTCGACCGAGCCTTCAGCCAAACCCCCTCACCGATTTTGACCCCCAGCTCGGGTCCAAATCCCTGACTGTCCAGCGCCTTGGGACGTCGTCCTGGTGTGAAAGGCGCTATACAAATGTAGTTTTGTATTGTATAATCATTGTCATGCATTACCCTAGCTCACTCAGTTGGTGGCACTCTAATGTCTGGGTCAGAAGGTTATAATAATAATAATAATCCTTGCATTTGACATCGCACTTTCCACGTCTTCTAGACGTCTCAAAGCACTTCACAGAATATATTGTAAAGTGAATTGACTGTATATTTGTGGGCGAATTGTGGCAGCCAATTGCGCGCAGCAGCGTCCCCACAAACCGTCGTGACCAAATTGAGTGACCAATTTATTATTATTATTTTCTTTAAGGGGAAAAAGGAAATAGGTTGTGAGTTCAATCCCACATCAGCACTTTGAGCTCATGGTCTAAGTTGACGCTCCATCACAAATGATGGAGGAAACATCTGCATCGTTGGAAGGTGCCGTCCTTCAGATGAGACGTCAAACTGAGATCCCGTCTGCCCGCTCAGATCAACGTCGAAGTGAAGTTTCTCCCGGTGTCCTGGCCAACAATCCTCCAGTTAAACTGATCATTCGCCAACTGGCTGCGCGCAAATCAGCTGCCGACAAATATTCACAACACTTTACAGGAAAAACTCTGTGAAGTGCTTTGGGACGTTTTGATGTGACAAGGCGCCACATCAAATGCAAGGAATATTATTATTATTATAATTTATTGCAGGAAGTGCAGGGAGCAGGAAATCAGTCCCAGAGATTGTAGCGCAAATCAATTATGAGGTGTGAAATAAAGTGAGGTCCACACTTTGTGTGTGTTGCTAACACTCCTCAGCGCCTCAGTCAGAAACTCACCCGTCAGCTCGCTCTCACTGCTGAAAAACAGCATGAATAAGCGAGTGAAAAATGACAATTCAAATTGCCGCAGCTCTGGAACGACAATGGCTCGTAGTGTCTTCTCACGCTATAAACATTGTAAATAGAGAAATCGGTAGTGGCGGCGGGGGGTGAGAGAGGAGAGGGCACTCGACAAACTAAGGGATTTAAAGAGCCTGTTACGTAAGTCGTTAAAATCCCATTAGTAGCTGCTGAAAGCAACGAACAATGCAAATAGCATCTGCGTTTTATCTATCACAAGATATCTTAAATAAGAGGGGGCGGGGGAGGGAAACTAGGGACATTACTGGAGGTGTTCATTTTCCTTTGGGAGTTCATTCCTAGGTGCCCTGCATCCACGAGGGAGGTGGATTGGGTATGGGGAGTAATCAAGTCAAATATACTTTGGGTGATATTCTTTTAACACAAGACGTTCAGCATTGAAATGTTCTTTGAGCGATTAACCTCAAATCAACTATTTCTGACATCGAAGAGGGAAATAGGAGGAGTGGAGGCTCATGTGGAGTATAAACACCAGCGCGGAAAGGTCGGGCCGAACGCCATGTTGCAGGGCTGTACAATGGATGTAATTCTGTTATTCTATGCAACAATATTACTGTTGCTGGACTATCAATTCTTTCTTCTCCTCCTCCCTCCAACATCACTCATGTGGAAGGAACTTGGCTCCTCAGGACACTGCGATTCTCAGCTCACTGTGAAAGTCAATACACTTCGCAGTACAAATCTCTAGTTGGGCACCCAATGTACTACTGCTCAAACGATTAAGGGTCTTGGGATGCCCTCCTGACTCGAGAGACACCATATAGAAACGTAGAAATCTACAGCGCAGAAGGAGGCTATTCGGGATTGAAGGAGATCAAAATTCAATCCCCCACCGCCCCCCACCCCCCTCGTGCCATAAAGAAAGTCAGTGACCATTTTTTTTTCATCTGTGGAGTTGTTGCCCCAACAAACATATGTGACTGTGAGCAAGTCACGATGTAGGGCTTTGAACCCACAATCTTCCGATTTCCCTCCAAGCTTCAGTTACGCTCGATCAACCCCACTTAACCGAAACGGTTACAAATTCAGAACAACCTTTAGCACGAACGGAAGAAAAGAAAAATGAAAATGTAGTCAATTAAAAAAGTTGCTAAATAGTCTTTTGTTCCGATTTGGAATTAATTACGGATGCCTTTTGTGGAAATCCACGGTGGCCTGGGATTTCTAAGAACAAGAGAACGTGTGTTGATTTCACGTAGAACACAGAGGATTGGTTCTGTTCGTAACACTCTTGCCTCTGAGTCAGAAGAAGTCTGAGCAGTCCCCTTGATGTGAAAGGCCCAATATCAAATGCAATCATTATTAATAAGCTTTTGAACACGACAAAGGTTATATGCCTGAGTCTGCGTACATCACTCAACGGCAAATGGTTATATGTTCTCCTCCCTTTCTTTGCAAGCCGCTCGGATCAGTGCATTTCTTAAAAAGTGGACAGAAAGGTGAAGCAGACCTCAAGTGTCTGCTTGGCTCGCTCTCGCTCCTGGCTAAACAGTTACTAGACTGGTGGAGTACTAGACTGGTAAACCTCTTCTCTCCCCACAGCAGTACCCTCTGCCTCTGCTCAACTGAGTCCGGCCTCCTCCGCATCCCCCAAATCCTCCGCTCCACCATCGGCAGCCGTGCCTTCAGCCACTACGCCCTGAAACTTTGGAACTCCCTCCTTCAACCCCTTCGCCTTGCCCCCCTCTCCTTCCCCATCTTCAGGTCGTGCCTGAAGACTTTCTTTTATGGACCGCACCTACAATCACCTCCCCCTGACTCGGCCTTGGGTTCCACCATTGTTAAGCACTCTGAGACGCCGCCTGGCATGGAGGGCGCTATATAAGTGCAAGTTGTTATTGTTGGCAACGTCAGAGGTGCTGTCTTTTGGGTGAGACATTAAACCACGGTACTGTCTGCCTGTTCAGGTGGTCAGAAAAAATCGTGTGAATCTAAACCGAAAAGAGTTTCTCACAGTGTCCTAGTCAATCACCCTGAGCCTTACTTATTCATTCACCTGATGGGTTCTTAATAATAATAATCCTTTTATATAGTGCTCTCCACGCAGGGTAGTCTCAGAGCTGGTGGGGAGAGGGGGGGGCGGTTGGGAGAAGACTGTGAGCACGGTCGAAGAGGAAGGTTGAGTTGGGGGGAGGCGGAAGTTGAAGAAGGGGACAGAGTGGACAAGGCGGAGGCATTGAGGTAGAGTGTTCCAGAGTTTCGGGGCATATTGGCTGAAAGCGCGACCTCCGATGGTGGGGCGGAGGGTGCGAGGGTGCCAGTCGAGCGGAGGTGTCGGGTGTTGGATTGGGAAGTGAGGAGGTCGGTGAGGTGGGCAGATTCCAGGGATTTGAACATGAATATGAGGATCGGGAGGTGACAAAACGCATGCACAAGGGTTTTGACTGCATTTGGGGTAAGGTACAGTCGGAGGCCGGAAATGTGGCGGAGGTGAAAGAAGGCGGTCCTGGTCAGGGACCGGATGTGGTGGAGGAAGGACAGCTGGGGGGCAATTCAGCTGCAGGAAGTTTACACTCATCCAGGCCTTGATGTCTACCAGACAAGAATTTTGGCAGACTTGTAGTTGGTATTGGAAGAGGCAAAGTAGATTTGTGTGTCATCCACATACAGTGGAAGTTAACCCTGTGTCTGCGGATGACATCTCCAAGACGGAGCATATAGATGAGGAAAAGAAGAGGGCCAAGGATGGAGCCCTGGGGTACCCCACAGATGACTGGGTGGGGGTGGGAGGAGATGAAATGTAAGCGGTTGGTTAAGTAAGACTCGAACCATGCGAGTGAGGTCCCACTAAGGTGGATGAGGGAGGAGAGGCGGTGGAGGAGGATGGCGTGGTCGACTGTGTCGAACGCGGCAGAGAGAACCAGGAGGACGAGGAGGCCGAGGGAGCCCTGGTCACAGATAGAAAGGATGTCGTTTGTGATTTTGACAAGTGTTTTCTCCGTGCTGTGGGCAGTCAGGGCGAAAACCAGTCCGCGGGGGCTCGAGGAGGGAGTGGAGGGACTTGCGACCGAAGTTGACCTGCAAATGGCTGACATGTAAAAACCAGTCACTACACTTGACTGTACTTGCTTGTAAAGCGATTTGAGATTTAATATGATAAGGCACTATAAAAGATACAAGTACTTGCTTTCAAAATCTCGATTCACAGAGTATTCTCTTTTTCCTCCCCCCAACTGTCAGCCATACTCTCACAAGATTGGTTTGGATGAGGAAGACACTTGCGACCAAAGGGAAAAAAAAACCCTACAAGTGTCAGAAATGAAAAAAAATGTACATTGTAAAGAGTTTGAAGGAAAGATAATTAACAAAAAAGGCCCCATTTTCTGCATGTGCAAGTTCACGGGTCCCTATTGAGTTCCAAAGCACGTCTGTGTTTGCTTGAAGCTTGTTAATTGTTAACGTTTCACCAACAGCCACAGCTATGCCGCAACAAAGCCTTGAAGCGGTCAGCCGGAATTTGAGCGAACAGATTACGGTTTGATAGGCAAACGCTCAATAATTACGGATCAATCAATCGGCGAATTTACGCTTCGTCTCTCGCCCAGAAGATTTTCCGTGCTATCTTTCTTTCGGGTCTGAGAGCAAATGGTGGTTTGCGATGACCCCACTCTCTCCCCAATACCCGAATTAAAAATGAATTCACCTTTCAAGAACGAAGAATATTTTATTGCCAATCAGGGGTAGAAGTATTAACCCCAGCGGAGTTTCCTGAAAGATTAACATGGGCCACATAGCGAGGATTATTTGGTTAATCCTAGTTTTACGACGGAGGTCGGGGTATAAGAAGGCAGTGTTGTTCAAATAATTATTGTTAAGTTGTCTGAAATACCAGACGACAGAGGCAGAGATGTCATAGACAACACTTGGAACCCGATGTTTCCTCCAGTACAGAAAAAGTTCTGTCCACTTTTTAAGAAATGCGCTAATCCAAATGGCTCGCAAAGAAAGGGAGGAGAACATATATAACCATTTGCCGTTTTTTTTCTTCTTGTGGTTCAGTGGTGCAGTGTTAGAGGACACAAGAGCGCTCAGTTCCCAACCCAAGAGGGTCACCAGAGGTTCAAATCGCAGAGCAGCCAGTCACTCAAATCCACCAGCGTTAACTGAGCTGCCTTTTTTTTAAACAGTTCTTGGCTGGGTCGCTTGGTAAAACACCTGTCGATCAGCGCCAGCGGCTGGGACCGAGGGAGAGAGGAGGGAGGGAGGGAGAGGTCAGAGAGGAGGGAGGGAGAGGGAAAGAGCTGGCAGGAAGAGGGAAAGAGGTGGGAGATGGAGAGAGGAAAGAAGGAGGGAGGGAGGGAGGGAGGGAGGGATGGAGAGGGAGACAGAGAGAGAGAAAGAGAAGTAAAACAAAACACAGAACTAGGAAACTCACTGGTTTCACTGGATTTCGGGTAACAGAGCCCGGCAATGGGCCAGACTGTAAGCCGTAACTGAACTTAACGCTCTCTTCGCTAAAAGATATGGGAGAAAGAGTTGGAAAGTGGGATCAATTGACAGGTAGCAGTGACCCAGACGAGGAGGACTGAGTAGCCCTTTACTGTTCTGTCCGCTTTCTGGATTCCAAGCAGCCTGGCTCAGTTGGTAGTTTTCACTCCCGAGCCAGAAAGTTGTGCGTTCAAGTCCCACACAGGACTTTGAGCTCGTCGTCTAGGCTGGCACTCCGGTGCAGTGCTGGGGGGGGGGAACGCTGGCTTGTCGGGAGGTGACTTCCTACAGATGTGACGTTAAACTTGAGTCCTGTCTGCCGTCAGAACCAAAGCATTAACCAAACTTGCTTTTTCAGAAGCTCATCAGCCGATGGTGTAATAACACCAGCAACAACAACTTGGATTTACATAGTGCCCTTCAAACAGGGTAATGTCCCAGAGCGAAGTGCTTCACACCACTGCCTTTTTTGGGTTTATTGATAAGCGAGCACGGTCGAAGAGGAAGGTTTCCAGGAGGGGCTTGAAAAAAGGGGAAGGGGGGGGGGAAGGGGGCAAGGCGGAGGGATTGAGGGAGAGTGTTCCAGAGTTTCGGGGAGTAGTGGCTGAAAGTGCTTTCCAAAATAACCCAGAGATGATGATGATGATGATGATGATAATAATACTTGCATTCGACATGTGAACAACCACAAATTAATTTGTTGAGCAGCTTTCACATTGGGAGGACGGACATTCCAAGGCTCTGGACAGTCAGAGATTCGGACCCGAGCTGGGGCTTGGGATCAGGAGGAGTGGAAGACAGGGAAGGTCGGGGTAGGAGGGTGTCCGAAGGCTGGGTCGAAGAGGAGGGTATTGAGATGTGCCTTGAAGGAGGCAAGGGAGGGAAGGGAATGTGGGATGGAGTTCCAAAGGGTGAGGGCAGAGAGGCTGAAGGCCCGACCGCCGATGGTGGGTCGGTCAGGCTGGAGTCTGCCGAGCAGAAGGAGCGGACTGGTTGATACAGCATTCGCAGGTCACAGAGGCAAGAAGGAGCAAAGCCATCGAGGTCTTTGAAGCTTCAGTGAAGTGCAGTGACTGTGTATTTCACAGACAAATGCGGTAGCCAATTTGCACCCATCAAAGCACCACAAACATACAAGGTGAATGACCCATTTTATCTGGGGGATTGTTGGCCAGGACACTAGGAGAAACTCCCTTCTCTTTTCCAATAGTCCATGGGATCTTAATATCCACTTGTAGAAGCAGACAAGTGAAGTGGTTTATAATATAATAATCCTTGGATTTGATATAGCGCCTTATCACGTCTTCGAGACGTCTCAAAGCGCTTCACAGAATATGCTGTGAAGCGTAGCCACTGTGTATTCTGTGGGTTTAACGTGTGATCCGAAGGGCGGCACTTTCATCAATGCAGCACACACCCAGCACTGGGCTGAAGTGTCAGCCTGAATTATGTGAGTTCAAATTCCTGACGTGGGGACTGAACTCCTATCCTTCTGCCTCACAGGCGAGAGAGAGAGAGACACCAACTGAGTCAGCCTGACACCTGGAAGCCTAGGTTACTGTGGGCCGTTAGGTAATTTGAGAACCTGTCTCGAACAGTCAAGTGGCAATGAGTTTGAGTCCGAGGGTTAAGATGCTTTACTGTACACAATACGCGTGGCATTCTCAGACAGACAGCTGCAAGCAAGAGCATCTCAGCACGAGCCACAGCGCACTGCAGGCCCCCACCTCCCACCTCCGCCTTCTCTCAAAGGGTCACAAAGAAATTTGGTGTGGAATCCGCTCCTCTGGCTGAAGGGGAAGGGTGGAAACCTGGAATCAAAACAGTAAGTGGAGGGGTGGGGGGGGGGGGGGGGGGGGGGCTGGGGGGGGGGGGGAAGGGAGGGAGAAACTGCAGAGACTTCCAAGTTTCCATTTGGAAACAAAATATAAATATGTATTGGCTTATTAAAACCATCGAATCCAGAGCTAAGTGTTCCAGACTCGCAAGCACAGAAATTTTGATTGAACAACGGTCATAAGGCTTCCCCTCACCCACCCACAAGACACACACACATACGTCCCTCTTTGGTAATGAGATGGAGACGGCATGAAAAACAACATATTATCTGGGGGAAGCCAGAAATATACTTGGTTACGTCAGAGGCAGAACTCCCTGGTCTGCTCGAAATGGGCCATTAAGGCAGCTCAAAAGCACCTCTCGCTCACAGTTTCTACTGGGCTTTCTCGATCGAGCGGTATTTCTGGGGATGCCAACGGAGGAGAGGGGAGAGGACAGGAGAGTGGTGGGAGCGAAAGAGAGGAAGCTAAAAGGAAATAAAGCAGCACTAACTGAGTCAGGTGGGGACCAGACGGAAGCCGGTCGTTAAGTCGATTGGCTTTTCCGGGGGTAATAATGCCTTCAAAATGTTTTTTAAAAAAAAATAATAATAATAATTCGGTCACTTCGACCCACGACTGCTTGCGGGACGCTGCCCTGCGCAATTGGGCTGTCGCCTTTCGCCCACAAAACGCACAGTCATTCCACTTCACAGTTTATTCTGTTAAGCGCTTTCAGACGTCTCGAAGACGTGATGAGGCCCTGTATCAAAAGCAAGGATTATTATTGTTACCCTTAAAGTGTCTGCGCGAGCATCTAGTTCTCCTTCATCAAAATAATAATAATAATAATAATAATCCTTGCATTTGATACAGCGCTTTTCACGTCTTCTCGATGTCTCAAAGCGCTTCACAGAATATGCTGTAAAGTGAATTGATTGTATATTTGTGGGAGAAACGCGGCAGCCAATTGCGCACAGCAGCGTCCCCACACACAGTCGTGGATTGAAAATGACCAATTTATTATTGTTTTTGGTTTTGGAGGGATTATTATTAGGCTCTGTGTGGAGTAAGGAAACTTGCCAAAGGTTTCGCCCTCTGCCTGGAATTGAACCCAGGTGTCCCGCTTGCGAGGCGAGCGCTCTAACCACTGAGCTGCAGGACTCCACAATGCAAACGCAATAAAACGATACAGCTTTTTTTTTAATGCTCCACTCTCTGTTTTTTTTTTGGTAAAGTTTCCAAACGCAAGGTTCACGTTAACGACTCTGTAGCGACCCATCGCGCCCGTATTACGCACGGTCTGTAGGAGGGTAAAATTATATTATTGAATCAAGTTATTTTGGTCACGTAAAAAAAAAAACGCTGCACGATCCGTAAATCTGTGAGCTTTTCCCCCGCTCCCTCTCATCAGTCCAACAGGTTGATTGGAAACCGAGGCTTGTGGTTTTAGCCTCAAGGGTCCCAGTAATTAAGATTGTACAAAATTTTTGACAAATTCTTAAATATCGTTTTCAATTCAAAGCCGTTTCTTTTCCCACACTTTATGGCTGTTTGTGGGCCAATGCTGTGAGCAAATTGGCCGCCCCGTTCACCCACGAAAGGCACAGTCGCCGCACCCTACAGTGTATACTGTGAAGCGCTTTGAGACGACATGATAAGGCGCTGTATCAAATGCAAGGATTATTATCATGATTGTAAATGATCCTTACGTTTCATTCTGTCGAGAGGACGTCTCAAAGCGCTTCACAGGATATACATAAAGTGGAGTGACTGTGGGTGAAAAACACGTGAAATTTCAGGCCTGCGATTTTGACTGAACAAATAATTCGGAGCCAAATTTCCAAATGGATTATCTGGATCCAGCAGCCAAGGTTAAAATCTACAAATCACTCCCAACGCCAGGACCTCCCCTGTTGTGGCTGTGTCGTGAATCACTTTTGCAGGTGTTATTTAATTGAAACAGACACAACCTCAAATGAACAATCATCTCGTGTTTCATTCCGATGACAGTACAACTGTAGAATAAGACAAGCAATCACCCAGCTATTTATTGCGTGACTTGCACTATACTTCAAGGAGAGCTGCTTGCGCTTTTTTTTACACACACAACCCCTTGTCACATCGAAACGCCTCAAAGAACGTCGCAGGTAATCGCTGTCAAATGATTGTGTGGTTTAAAACACAGTAGCCTTTTCCCACCAGCAATGTCCCACATACATCCATGACGTGAATGAAGAATTTTATCCAGGGGAAACTTTTTGCCCGCTCACCGGGAGAAACTCTCTTCTCCTTTCCGAATAGTTGCCATGAGATCAACTCTGCACTCTCCTAACACTGTGTCATCCTCAACGATAAGCTCAGCTCCCCAATATGCGTGTCGAAACAATAATATTCTGTCTCGGAGACGAGTGTTACAAACTGATTCAGGCCGACACCTCATTTAAGTATGCGGAGAACGTAACGTCAATTCAGATGTCCCCGGTGATTTTAAATTGGACCTCAGGGGGTTTGCTGGAAAAAATTGTTCACTCAGGTTTGCCACGACAAATCCCCCCGAAAACCGGGGTCGCTCAATCCACGACTGTTTGTGGGACATTGCTGCGCTCAATTGGCTGTCGGGAATCTCCCACAAAATACACAGTCAATCCAAGGCTGATTATTATTATAATCAT
Source organism: Callorhinchus milii (assembly GCF_018977255.1). NCBI lineage: Eukaryota > Metazoa > Chordata > Chondrichthyes > Chimaeriformes > Callorhinchidae > Callorhinchus > Callorhinchus milii. The sequence goes on along the minus strand of NW_024704743.1, from coordinate 4,601,517 downwards.
TATTATTATCGAGTCCCTCAGTGTTCTCCAATCCATACTGCTGGATTTCATTAAGGATCCACGCTCAAAGCCAAAGGGGCATGTACTAAGGCAGGCTTTCAAAGTGGGGAGGAAATGTGGTACTAGAGGGGAGGGACTCCAGGACGGAAATCCAGAGAGCAGGGGCCGAAACGGCTGAAGGCTCAGCCAATAATGGTGGGGAGGATGGGGAGACGACGACAACAACAACAGCAACAACGACAAGTTGCATTTATACGACGACCTTCACGTCAGGAGGATGCCCCAAGGTCTGGACCTCAGGGGGTTTGCAGCTGAGCTGGGAGTTGGATTCGGGAAGGGGTGGGAGTCATGGGGTGTGAGGGTGGTGTTAGATGGGGCCAGTCAAAGAGGAAGGTCCTGAAATAGACCTTGAAGGAGTCGAGGAAAAGGGGCGAGGTGAGGGCAGCAACATCAACAAATTACATTGTATAGCACCTTTCACATCAGGAGGACGTCCCAAGGCGTTGGACAGTCAGGGAACCGCACCCGAGCTGGTGGGATCAGGAGGGGTGGATGGCGGGGAGGGGAGGGGAAGAAGAGGGTGACCGAAGGCACGGTCGAAGAGGAGGGCAATCGGGGATGGAGTTCCAGATATTGGAGGCAGAAAGGAAAGCAACTCAGAGAGGAAAGGCAGATGGGACATGGGACGTTAATTAAGGGACAGGAATCGGGTTGAAGTTTATTTGAGTGGGGTGGGGGGGATGATGACAGCTGTTTCGAAGGGGGTGGAAACAAGCCAGTCTTGGACGATTGCAGGGACCTGTCAGATCACTAGGGTGGCAGGAGGTCACAGAGGAAGGACAAGGCGAGGTGAGTTTGAGTTTTCTCTTGCAAGTTAAACAGCGCAAGAAACGTAATCTGGGTCATGCCAACATGGGAGGTGCAGAGGAGAGATGCAAGGAAAAAAAATGACTACCTCAGGTCACTTGAGGCGTATTGGTGCTGGCATCACAAAATGAATAATAATACTAATAATCCTTGCATTTGATATAGCGCCTTATCACGCCTTCAAGACGTCTCAAAGCGCTTCACAGAATATACTGTAAAGTGAATTGACTGTATATTTGTGGGCAAAATGCGGCAGCCAATTGCACACAGCAGCGTCCCACAAACAGTCGCGGATTATTATTATTGTTTATTTATTCATTTTGAAGTGATTATTACCCCTGGAAAAGCGATCCACCATTCGCCCAACTAACAACCGGGTTACTACTTACTGCTTGGTAAACAGGCGTGTGGAGTAAGGTTTCGCCCTGCCTGGGAATCGAACCCAGTTCCTCTTGCCTGCGAGGCGAGTGCTCTAACCACTGGGCCACAGGACTCCACAGAGTAGCAGGTATCTGCAGAGTTCGGCAGCCTATATTGCTTATATGTATTTTTTAAATATAGCACTACCAGAACGCGTGCTGCTATCTAAATGAGCAACTGAAGACCCCATTCCAGCCGTGTTCATAAGGCCTCTGCCAATCTGTAAGATTCCCTAACACCAGCGGACACTTGAAGGACCAGGTTGATTCAGATTCAAGATCTAATTTCCCTTTCCCCGGGGAAAATCCTAAATTTAATGACTAGCTGTCTCTTCCAGATAGGCAGGACTGAGATCAAGAGCTCGCCGTACATCAGAGCAGTCGCTCCAAGACATGACCCAGCGCGAAGGGTCTACATAATGAAACTTGTCACACATGTCTCTCTTCACATAGTTTGGATACTCTTAAGCATGGCGGTAGGTTTCCGCACCTACCTGTCCTTCATTAAAAAGAAAGGTAATCCTGGGCAGTTTGCTAAAAATAATAATAATAATAAAATAATAATCCTTGCATTTGATATACAGCTTTATATCACGTCGTTGAGACATCTCAAAGCGCTTCACACCATACACTATATCAAGGGTATTTTGTGGGCGAAATACCACACCCAGCAATCGTCCAACAAACAGCCGTAGAGTGAGTGACCGACTTTTATTTGGAGGGTTGTATTATTATTTGGGAGGGAGAAACTCTCTTCTCTTTTCGAACAGTGCCGTGGGATATTTTACATCCGCCCGAACAGGCAGACGGGGACCTCGGTTTAACGTCTCATCCGAAAGACGAAATCTGGACCAAAAAAAAAATACTGCGTACCGTGTTCGAAAAATAATTGTATAATTCAAACAAAGAAGGAAAGAACTCTAAAGGCTATTTTCTTTAGAAAAAAAAGAACTCACATCAAAGAACATTTATTTGCAGTCGCAAGTTTCTGAACGTCAATAATAATAATAATAATCCTTGCATTTGATATAGCGCTTTTCACGTCGGGAGGACGTCCCAAAGCGCTTCACAGAACACACTGTAAAGTGAATTGACTGTATATTTGTGGGCGAACGCGGCAGCCAATTGCGCACAGCAATGTCCCACAAACAGTCGTAGATTGAAAATGACCAATTTATTATTGTTTTTGGTTTTGGAGGGATTATTATTAGGCTCTGTGTGGAGTAAGGAAACTTGCCCAAGGTTTCGCCCTCTGCCTGGAATTGAACTCAGGTCTCTCGCTTGCAAAGCGAGTGCTCTAACCACTGAGCTACAGGACTCCACATTGGTACTTTTGCAACGTACGTTTATAGTCTGGGGATTGAACGGTTAATATATCAGTCATTCTATAAACCTGGGTGACGAGCCAAATTTCTCTCTCTCTCTCTCTCTCTCTCTCTGCGTTCTCGAGACTTGCCAGGCCACTTTCTGTGGCTTTGGGGGTTGCTCAGAGTAGCTGAGCAGGTTAAAATAAAATGTGTTTTTAATCGGGGTGGGGGGAAAGAAAATTCAATAAACAATCTGTTCGCATGAAATACTGCAGTCATGAAAACTAATTACGGGACTACACAGAAAAATAACTCCATAAAAGCTTTCGATTCCTCAACCGTTGTCATCGCCAGCTTCACGCATTTCCAGGAAGACAAGGAGTCATTGCAGTGAGAAAATTGCACCATCGGAGGGCCTTGGATCGTGGTGCGAGACCCTCTCACTCGTTTTCAAATCACTTCATTCCCCCGGCACCTCCTTATCTTATCCGAGCTGCTTACCACACACTCTGTCACTGTCAAGCTCTCCGGGACACGACCCAGAGTGAAGGGCCCTATATAAATGCAAGTTGTTGTTGCTTACAAAGATGGTGGGGGGGGGGGGGGGGGTTTCAGAGGGCCTGTAAGGGAAAAGGAAGGGGAAGCATATTTTCTGCTCTTCCTTTTCAGCGCTGCGGAAAATTGGCCGCCAAAGTCCGTAATTAATGCCATTTTCCAAAGATTTTGCAAGGTCCTAAACGTTAAGACATTAAGTCTCAAGTTAATGAATTATTAAGACATTAAGTCTGAGCGATTCGCCCACAAAATACACAGTCAATTCACTCTACCATATATCCTGTGAAGCTCTTTGAGACGTCTCAACGACCTGATAAGGCGCCGTATCAAATACAAGGGTTTATTTTTATTATTATGCGAAAGCAAAACTAGTAGAGACCATCGAACAACAATGTGCATTTGTATAGCGTCCTTCAAGCAGGATAGCGTGTCGGAGAGCGGAAAAGGTTACCTAGCACTTTGCCTATATAAAAAAATGTCAAATGCAAGGATTATTATTATTATTATTATTATTAGCCAACGACTGAGCTGCAGCTTGGTGTGATAAGAGCTGGGGATGTCTCAGAAGAACTGCACGACCAAACACCACTCTGGGGGTGGAAACAAAACTGCTTCTCCGCATAAAATGGAGATACCGATCGCTCTTTATCTTCCGTGCAACTCCGCGCAGCTCCATTGGGAGCTGCATAGCTGTTCCCTGTCCCTTTCACTTACAACAGAAATAAAACAGAGGCAAAGGCAGGAGTTCTTCAGTTCTTGGATAGGGGCCACAACTCCCTTCCTCCATGGAGGTCCCAGATTTCCAACTTGCATTGAGGGCGCTGTATAAAACTTGTTGATTTATCGCCACAAGGTTCAAGCTAATGGATCCAGCTCTTGATTCATATTTGTGTCGCTCAACAATTGAGTAGTCCTCATACAGAAATCCTTGCATTTGAAAAGTACTTCGCGGGATGTACTGTGAAGCGTAGCCCCGGTGACCATGTATTTTGAAGACAAACAATCGCATCGCAGGAGCCACAACCCACAACCTTCTGACTCGGAGGTAAGGGTGCTACCAGCTGAACTAGGCTGACACCTTGAGTGAACACTTGAGTCAGTAGATTGTTATATGCCCCGGAAGGAAGGGGAGTGCATCCGAGCAGTAAATCCTGCGAATGTCTCAACAATACAATACTCACGTCGCTCCCTCCCCACGTTCAAGGCCTAGCTCAGGATGAAGCTCTTGAAGGGGCATCAGATCATCTTTTCCCCTCCCCGCCCCCTTTGGCTCTCACCCTGAGCTCAGATTTGTCAAGCACCTCGAGATGTCCTCCCGATGTGAAAGCCGCCATATATGAGTATATTGTGTTGGCGCTACATCAAATGCTTTTTTATTATTACTATTAGAAGATCAAGCCACAATTCGTCTAGAATAATCATTGAGTCCCGTATCGTAGTGGTTAGGGAGTTCGCCTCGTAAGCGACAGGATGAGGGTTCGATTCCCCCGGGCGGGGCGAAACCTTAGGCAGTTTTCCTTACTCCACACCCTTCTGCTTACCTAGCAGTAAGAAGGAACCCGGTTGTTTGTTGACTGGCGATCTCTTTCCAAAGGTAATTATCCCTCCAAAAAAAACATATCGGTCGCTCAATCCACGACTGTTTGTGGGACGCTACTGGGTGCGAATGGCTGCCACATTTTGCCCACAAAATACCCAGTTTACAAAAGATTCTGCAAAGCGCTTTGAGACATCTCAATGACGTGATCAGGTGCTGTATCAAATATCAAATGCAAGGATTATTATTAAGGTTACGTGGGATGGAAAGATGAGCACTGGCTGAGTGAAGGCACTGACAAGAGAGTGGAGCTTCTCTTACTGAAGCAACCTTCGCTTGAAAATGACGTTGCCTCTGGCTTCAGCGCAAGAGATGCACAATGCCGTCCACCCCCATTCAACCCACGTAGAGAACGATGACTAAAGCACAGGCTGGATGCTCTGAAACAGCATCAATTCCTGTGGTCTTCTTTGGGAAGTTTAAGATGCTGGTTTTTAAGCTGCTGAAGATTGGTGGAAATAATTAGGGGCTTGGAGTGTAAGAAAGACAGGCAAAATGGTTCAACGAACACAAGTAAAAGTGGACTTGTAGAAGGCGTTATCAAGGGAAATCAATGAAGCATCCAGAGACAACTGGATGCTTTTTTTTGGAGACGCAAGGGTTTGAGGGATGCAGTGGGCAGTTTGTTTTGGGGGTGGGGTTTTGTTGTCTGACGCACACTGAAACCCATCACCGTGTTCGAGAATATCCAAACCACATATGTGTACCACCTCTGCATGGAAATTGCCCTGTGACTGCAATGGAAATGTGCTGGAGGGACACACCCTGCTTACCTTATCCCGGAGATCTACACAGGAGCCAGGGCTTGATCCAAGAGTTCGCGTTGATGCCGCTGAAGTTTAACCAAGTAAAAATGCACAGCTTGCCACTGCAAACACCCCACTGCTTGTCCAGCTGGGAACACCCTACCAGTGAACGCTTTGATTTGAAGGGTTAACAAGAGCCAAGTGGGAAGAATCTCTGCCCAAAGTAGAAAGTGGGAAGCCTGGATGGAGGTCAAGAAAAACGTGTTGGTTCTTTTGGAGGTAATGGAGCTTTCTCATCCTGATAACCCAAATGAAGAAAGCAATTTCACATCACAAGAGAGGTTGTATTGGCAGGCGTAAGCAAATTACTATGTAGAGTTCTGGTCACCATGACATGGAAGACGATCACAGCCCTAAAGGCGAGTGCGCAGAGCATCGAAGTTGACCCAGATTTGATGGCAGGATTAGACTTGTCTGTGATCAAATCATCTGCGACTGACACATGAAAAACAGCAACCGGGGAACTGAACCTCAGTGCCATAAGACGAGGGTAGAAAAAGTGACAAAATTAGCAAGATGTTGAAAATGAACAAAAATACTTGATATCTAACACAAGTTTTATTAAATCGTCATTGAGACCTTATATATATAAAAATATATATACGTATAAATATATAGTATATATAAATTATAATCCTTGCATTTGATATAGTGCCTTATCATGTCGACGAGACATCACAAGGCACTTGACAGACTATACTGTAAAGTGTAGTGACTGTATCGTTTGTGAGCGAAATGCAACAATGCAAACAACTTGCATTTATACAGCGCCCCTCGCGCAGGAGAACGACTCAATGAGCTCTTTGTAATGGCCAGCTTAGGTGCCAAGCAAGAGAGATGGTAAGAGCGTTCAAAAGATGTTCAAAGAATGAGATTGTACGTATAGATGAAGCCAGAAGTAGACCCAGAAGCACAAGCAGATGGAGAATAGTTGAGTTAAGAATTTCAACTATTCGAAAGGGGGAAAAAAATTAAACTTGCAATATTATCCTTGCTTTTGACAACTTACAAACCGCAAGCTACGCGGTTTTAGCTGGCCAGGGCTCCAGGAGTTACTCCAACGCACACTCTGAGCTCCCCCCAAAGCCTTGGCTCTTGCCAACCTGCGCAGAATGCGCTCCAGCATTAGGTAAAGCAGGATGTGTCCCTCCAGGGAGAGAGAGCGCGCATTCCATTCCCATAAATATCTCTGGGATTTCCACGTGTAGGTGGGATGCATGGAATTCTCAGTGCGGTTTGGATCCTCTTAAGCACGGTGACGGGTTTCTGCATGTGTCGGACACCCGGCTGACCCAACCAAACCAAATCACAGCTGAAAGTCAAATCACACAGAAGACTTTCCTCTTTGACCTCGCCTTGCCTGCCTGCCGTCACCTTCCCCTTTCTCTCCCGGCTCAGTGTCAAACTCCGCCACTGCTCAGCGCTCTGAGACATTATTATTACCTCCGCTGAAGGGTTACCTCTCTACTAACTAGTCGTTGTTTTTCATCCAACTCGCACTCAAAATGGTCATAAAGATTTAATTAATGTGTAAAATCAAGCTTTCATCAAACACCTGCCCTAGTCTGCCCTATTTTGAAGTACAAAGAAGTAAAGTTTACAGCAACAGCAGCATTATTTGACTTTCTCGCTAAATACGTTGGCGTGACCTTAGGTATTTACAGTGAAGTTACGCCAACAGATAGCCCAAGCTGAAATAGATAATCTCGCTAAGTGAACATAAAGAACTGAAGAAAAGCAGCGTCTTATGCTTTGCTTACTGCTATCATCAGAAAACACTTAACTAAACCTCTCCAAATTGGAACAAACACCAAGAGAGACAGATAGATCATCAAGACACTCACAAGAGAAAAAAGAATGCTTCCTCCAAACAAACAAGTTGCTATTAAGAACTGGAATTATTTTTTTAGAAAACAAACATCACTAAAATATTCAGATCTATCCAAGTTCCTCAGAAGGCAATTTGATCCAGTCTCTAATGAAGCAATCAAAACATACTCTTTATAATTGGAATTCATTTCAAGTTTATAAATAATCCTTGCATTTGATACAGGGCCTTTTGCATCAGAAGGGCATTTCAATGTGTTTCACAGGAGTTACTGTACAATGCAGTGACTACTTTGTAGGCGAAGTTATAAATGTACTAAATGGGAACAATTTCAAGCAAGAATAAACCACTGATCTATCGAGCCTATCTAACTTTCCAAAAGATTCCTTCGATACAACTATCTCATCATTCAATAATCCCAAAACCTTTTAATTTCCAAGAATGTGCTTAGTTCCCTCTTGATACTTCTTAACAGTCCTTTGCTCAATCACTTGTACTGATACTTTTCTCACACAAGTGTATTACGGAGAAAAATGAAGCGAGACAATATAAGCTATTGGTAAAATCTTAAAGGGGGTGAAGGAACAGAGAGACCTGGAGGTTCATGCAAGTAAATCTTTGAAGGTGGCCGGATAGGTAGATAAAGCTGTTAAAAAGACATACGGGATATTAGGTTTATAAATGGGGGCATAGAATACAAAAGTCAGGAAGTTATGATGAACCTTTATAAAACATTAGTTAGGCCTCAGCGAGAGACTGTGTTCAGTTCCGGGCACCACATTTTAGGAAGGATGTCAAGGCATTGGAGAGGGTGCAAAGGAGATTGACCGGGATGGTACCAGGAATGAGGGAGTTCAGGTATCAGGAGAGGTGAGAGAAGCCGGGATTATTCTCCTGGGAACAGAGAAGGTGAAGAGGAGACTCAATAGAAGTTTTCAAAATTATGAGGGGATTCGATGGGGTGAACAAGGAGAAACTATTCCCACTGACGGGTGGGTCGGTAACCCGAGGGCACAGATTTAAACTAGTTGTTAAAAGAAACAGAGGGGAGGTGAGGAGAAATGTTTTCACACAGCGAGTTGTTCGGATCTGGAATTCATGGCCCTGAAAGGGTGGCGGAAGCCGATTCGACAACGACATTTAAGAGAGTAGATAATTATTTGGGGAGGACAAGTTTGCAGGGCTGTGATTATATAGGCACAGTCTGTAGGTCAGTCGAAGAGAAAGGTCTTTGGATGTGATCTGAAGATGGGCAAGGAGGGGGAAGGTGAAGGGATTGAGGCAGGGAGTTTGAGGGTGTAGCAGCTGAAAGCGAGGCCAATGATGAAGGCAGGAACTGGCTGTGCAAAGGGGATGGGTAGCAGAGTGAGGTGTAAGCAGGTGGAGAGATAAGGGGGTATGTAGCTGAATGGGGCAGCCTATATAAATGCAATTTGTTGTTGTTACAAAGTTCCAAGAATAGCCATGAAATGAACAAGCAACAAATATGGAGAATTGTTGGCCAGAACAAACTATAATAATAATAATAATCCTTGCATTTGATATAGCGCTTTTCACGCCGGGAGGACGTCCCAAAGCGCTTCACAGAACACACTGTAAAGTGAATTGACTGTATATTTGTGGGCGAACGCGGCAGCCAATTGCGCACAGCAATGTCCCACAAACAGTCGTAGATTGAAAATGACCAATTTATTATCGTTTTTGGTTTTGGAGGGATTATTATTAGGCTCTGTGTGGAGTAAGGAAACTTGCCCAAGGTTTCGCCCTCTGTCTGGGATTGAACTCGGGTCTCTCGCTTGCAAAGCGAGTGCTCTGACCACTGAGCTACAGGACTCCGCTGCTGTAGAAGTAACAAACCACTCTTAACTAGACCCAAAACTCCTGTATTCCCTGCTCACAATTGCTAGAAACGCAGAACGCTTCTTTTACAAAGCAGGCACACAATAAATAGATCCTCAGTGATGCCAGTAAAGCCTTGTCAAATAGCCAACATTGAAAGACGGTATGTGTCTTGTACAGTGTTAAATTGCAGCAGTCTGCAAGAGGCTTTCCTATTATTTAGGAAAATATTCAAGGACTATAGTCGTATTGTGTGGATCTGAGACAGGCAAAACAACTGGATATGGAAAGTGCTGGCCTCATCAGCACAGCTCGGTTGGTAGCATTCTCACTGCTGAGTCAGAAGGTTGTGGGTTCAAACCCCACGTCGGGAATTGGAACTCACATAGTCCAGGCTGACATACCAACGCAGTGCTTAGGAGAGTGTTGTACTGTTAAAAGGTGCCATCCTTCAGATGAGACTTTAAACCAAGATGTTGTCAGCCTGTTCGGGTGGATGTTAATCATCCCACAGCACTCGTCAAAAAGGGAAAGTTGTTTCGCCTGGTGTCCTGGGAAACAAACCTTCTGAAAAAAATTGGTGGTTCACTTCAAGGCGCTTTGTAGGACATTGCTGCGCGCAAAATTGGCTGCTACATTTGCCTACAAATACACTTTGCAGCAAATTCTGCAATGGTGTTATAGATGCCAATCATTAGAATCATAGAATCTTACAACACAAAAGGAAGCCATTCGGCCCATCAATTCTTTGCCATCCCTTTGAAAGAGCTATCCAACTAGTCCCACTCCCCCGCTCTTAGCCTATCACCCTGTGAGTTCCTTTATAAATACCTATCCAATTCCATTTTGAAAGCTACAATCACCTTTTCAGGCGGTGCATTCCAGCTCGAAGCAAAAAAAAATCTCTAGGTAAAGAAATCTCTCCTCACCTCTCCTCTGGGTCTTTTGCCAGTCATCTTAAATCTGCGTCCTCTGGTTAGCGACCCACTCACCAGCGGAAACAGTTTCTCCCTACCTCCTCTATCACAACCTCTCATAATTTTGAACACCTCTATTAAATCTCCCCTCAACCTTCTCTGTTCTAAGGAGAACAAACCCAGCCTCTCTGTTCTCTCCACAAAATTGAAGTCCTTCATCTACCTATCTTTTGCAGGTTTTTAAGAAAAAAAATTATTACAGATGGACAGGAGGAGCAGCTGTTGGAATCCTAGCCTGCTGGCAAATTTGCTCAACGGGGGAAACAGAAATCCCATTGCAGAGAAAAGTGCCAGGTAAGCAATTTGGTAACATTTGAGCAAATGTGCTGCTAGGCAGTTACGAAAATTTGGCAATTTATACATTACCGGAAGTGGTCATTACCAATCTTAAACAGACCGTGAAAATATATGAAATTGTGTCGCTCCATAGATTATTTGGAGAGAGGTGGGGGGGGGATGGGGGTGGGGGGGAAGTCTGCTTGTTTGTACGCCTGCCAATTGGAGTTGCATGAAACTAAATAGCATCTCAGGTGGCCCATCAGTCCTGTGCCAGTACAACGTCCTGCTTGATGCAATCGTGGAGCAACTGTTTTTTTACAGCTATGGAGTCCTGTAGCTCAGTGGTTAGAGCACTCGCCTCGCAAGCGAGAGGACCTGGGTTCGATTCTTGGCAGGGCGAAACGTTGGGCGAGTTTCCTTACTCCACACACTTCTGTTTACCCAGCAGTAAGTAGGAACCCGGTTGCTAATCGATTGGCAGATCGCTTTTCTGGGGATAATAATCCCTCAAAGAGAAAGATTGATCACTCAATCCAGGATTGTTTGAGGGACACTGCTGTGCGCAATTGTCTACTGCGTTTCGCCCGCAAAATATAGTCAATTCCCTTTGCAGTATATTCTGTGAAGGGCATTGAGATGTCTCGAAGACGTGATAAGGCGCTATAACAAAATACAAGGAATATTATTATTACAAAGTCCCAAATGTTCATGTTAGAAACACAGCAAGAACAGATAAGAAAAAAAGTTTCTGTCAGAAGACTAACAAGGAAATTCTGAGGCTGAAGCATTGCATTTCATTGCACACTCTTATATCTGGGACTACTTTGGTTGGTAGGCAGGAAAGTTGCTGGGCAATAAGTGGTGATAGCCACACATCTCCAGCTCACAAAGCTGCTGCTTGATGGGTTAATATGGGCCCTGGCTGTGTTCTGGAGGATGGGGCAATGCACCACACCACATACTAAGTGCAACTGTGCCAAAGAAGGAAGGGTGTGGACACACCTGTCATGTTTCAACACCAACAAACTGATGTGAGCTCAAATTACAGGCACCTAACAGACTCCCACTTCAGATGAATTCACCACCTCAACATGATGGAAGCAGCAAGCAGGAGCTCTCTGCAGAGAATGAATGACTAATGTGTTTGACGATTTCTCAGCACAGTTTCTTCTACAGAATTCACAGTCACTGCACTTCACAAGACACCCCGTGAAGCACATTGAGACGTCCTCCCGAGAGGAAACGTGCTATATAAAGACTACATAAATAGTCAAGACATACACGATGGGCTCAATGGTCTTCTTCTGTGGTGTAGATTTCTATTGTTCCACATCAAATGCAAGGACTGTTGGAATTATTATGATTACAGCAAATCAATTGGGTTACTGGATCCATGAAACAATCCATGCTACAATCGGCAGAAAACACTCCTCCAGATCCACAAAACACAAGCATTACTGCAGTTGTAATCTGGACCACCTTGCTTGATGATGATGCATTCTGCTTGTGTTATAGCAAACCTTGTCAGGGGAGCAGAAATGGAAGAGATAATATATAAACAAGACTTCTTCAGGTACAGTTGAGATTCCTCCCAATTGCTAAGAAATGCCAGACAAGCTACGATGTATTATGATTTTTGATCTGCTTCCTGTGTCCCTTCTGTGGAGGAGATCCTCACCAACCAAGGATTCATCAAAGACCCAAACCACTACCCCCTCCCCCACCATTCACAAGTAGAACCCGTTAGCCAAAATGGAAGAGCATGGAGTCAGAGGTAACCTTGTGACGTGGCTTGGTAATTGGTTGGGAGGCAGGAAACAGCGAGTAGGGATAAAGGGAATGTTCTCTGATTGGCGGGACGTGACAAGTGATATCGCCCGGGGTCTGTACTGGGACCCCAGCTCTTCGCCATATATATATATGAATGACTTGAATGAAGGACTGGAAAGTTTTATATCCAAGTTTGCAGATGACACTAAGCGAGGAGGCAGATAAAGTGAGTGAGCAAAGCTGTGGCAGATGGAGTTCAATGTAAGGAAATGTGAGGTCATGGACCACAAAAAGATAAAGCAGAATATTTTCTTAATGGGGAGAAATTAAGAACCGTGGAGGAGCTAGGAGAATTGACATCATTTTAATATGGCCCTAAATTCTTATGGACATTGAAGTCTGATGATTTTTGTCACTGCCTTGTGTCTCTGGATCCCACCAATCAATGTAGGATTGATTTTCCAAAGAACATCACCTGCCACTCCTCCAATTTTGAAAAGGATCATCATAGCATCTTCTACCTTTGGGAGTGCAGGTACGCACCTCCATCCTCGCTCCCTCCCTCGCTCGCTCGCTCAGCTCCACTGGCTCCTCATCCACCAGCAGATGGGAGTACGAGGATCCTATCTGCGGGCAGGCTTTCAGCCATTCTGTCCTGTTTGCTGAAACTCCAACCCAACTCAAAGTCCCTCTGATTCCAACCCAAATATACCTCATTGACCGCGCTTCTGATCATCTTTCCCTCCTGATCTCCCCTCTCGACCACCGCTTCCAGCTCGCGTGCCCAGCCAACGGTGTCAAGCACTTTCTAAGACGTCCTCCCGACCTGAAAGGTTAATGCCGAAGTCCCTGGAGCCAGAGTTAGAATAGATAACAATAACTAGCAGTTCATTCCCCATCCCCCACTGACTGAAGCTGAGGTGCTCTGTGCTGGCTGCTTCTCGTTGTTTGGTGCAATGTCCTCCGTGGAGGTCAATCATGAGGAGCTTGATTAAAGCAGGCTGCGGCAGGCTGGGCTGCTACTCACATTGACAAGTGCTGAGCAACAGCCGTGAGAGTTGTGCAGACTGAAGTAATAATAATAATAATCCTCGCATTTGATACAGCGCCTTATCACGTCTTCGAGGCGTCTCGAAACCCTTCACGGAATCTACTGTAAAGTGAAATTGGCTGTGCATTTTGTGGGTGAAACGTGGCAGCCAATTGCTGACAGTAGAGTCCCACAAACAGTCGTGGATTGAGTGACTAAATTATTATTTTTTTTTCTATTATTACCCTCTGGAAAAAGGGATCCCCGAATCGCCTGACAGCCGGGTTCCTACTTACTCCTAGGTAAACAGAGGCGTGTGGAGTAAGGAAACTTGACCAAAGTTTCGCCCTGCCCGGGAATCTAACTCAGGTCCTCCAGCTTGCGAGGCGAGTGCTCTAACCACTGAGCTACAGGACACCAAAGAAAGGAAATTGAGAAAACATGGTAAATAACAATTTGAGGCAGACTTAAGCCACTGGTCCATCCGGCCTATCATTACGGCATCTCAAGAGATTTCTTCCAACACATTTCTCCATCACCTAATAAACCCTGATTCCTTTTAATTTCCAGGAACTTGTCTCATTCTGTTTTTGCAACTCTTTAGGGAGGAAGAAACTCCCTCTCAGTAATATTCATAAAGACCACAGGACAGGATTGGAATCTGTTCGCAACAAACAGAAAATTCATGGCAGTCATTCAAAGTTGCTTTTAATGTGGGAGACAAACAGTTCCTGATATTGGGGGAAAATACAATTAAGAGAGAAGGAACTTGCCACTTAATGGTATCCAGGCATTTCCAGGCAGAGGGCGAAACCTTGGGCAAGTTTCCTTACTCCACACAGAGCCTAATAATAATCCCTCCAAAACCAAAAACAATAATAAATTGGTCATTTTCAATCCACGACCGTTTGTGGGACATTGCTGTGCGCAATTGGCTGCCGCGTTCGCCCACAAATATACAGTCAAGTCACCTTACACTATATTCTGTGAAGCGCTTTGGGACGTCCTCCCGACGTGAAAAGCGCTATATCAAATGCAAGGATTATTATTATGATTATTATCTTATCGGTAGCCAGTTTGTACACAGCAAGGTCCCATAAATCAAAGTTGCCAGAGCAGTGCTTTCAACCTGTGCCAATACTCTCCAGAATTAGGTAAGCAGGAGGCATCCCTCCAGGGAGAGAGTACGCAAACCATTCCAACAACCTATCTCCGGGATTTCCATGTGTAGATGGGATAAGCGGAATTCTCAGCTTGGTTTGGTTACTCTTAAGCAACGGTGACGGGTTTCCACGTGTGTCAGACATCCGGCTGAGTAAAATAAAATCTATGGAATGTTAATGGCATGGAAAATGTTGGCTGTTTAAGGTCATCATTGATCACACAACGTATATAAGGTGATTAAAACATTACTGAAATCTTCTTCACATTATTGTACTAGCTGGACAAGCGGCAGGAAGCTTGTCAGACAAGGCTTTCAATAACAGTGTTAGCTGGTTGAACTCCAGTAGTATCCCAACATACCCCCTCGGGTCCCCAAGCCTCATGCCTGAGAATCTCTGGAATTAAGTAAACAGGATGCATGCCTTCCGAGAGAGAGTGCGCATTTCTTTCCAGACAAGGGGAAATTTCCAAGTGCAGGTGATATGCATATATGGAACTCTCAATCTCATTTTGATACTCTTAAGCACTGCGATGGGTTTCCGTACACGTCGGATAATCGACCGACCAAAAAATAAAGACGATATAAATATAGTCATCTTTGGCCCGTCGAAGATGAGGGCGCAGATTACAATCTCGTAGCAGTTATATGTACCAATTAAAAATGAGTAACAATCAGCAATAATCCTCAATTTCATGACCAATTCATGAAATCCAGTAGTGATATATCTCTCCACTTTGATTGAAAATATACGGTCAATATCAGATGATTGTAGTCAATGCATAAGCCACGGTAGCAAAGATGTGTTCAAATCCATTCACCCCCTGGCACCTCCCTAACCCCTCCGGCCTCGTCACTCCCCAATTCACCACCCGGCACCTCTGCTCGACTGGCACCGGCCTCCTGCTCGTCCCTCGAACCCTCCGCCCCACCATCGGAGATCGTGCTTTCAGCCACTACGCCCCAAAGCTCTGGAAAACTCTCCCTCAATCCCTCCGCCTTGCTCCCTTTCTCCCCTCTTTCAAGTCCCGCCTGAAAACTTTCCTCTTCCACCGTGCTTACGGCCACCTCCCCCCTCTCCCCAGGTTCGGAGTCGGGCTCCGCCACTGTTAAGCGCTCTGAGACGCTACCCTGGGTGTAGGGCGCTATGTAAGTCCAAGTTGTTGTTGTTTAAGTACTCCTAGGCAACAACAGATTGACAAAGCAACGCAAACCTTTCCAGATTTTAAGACAGAGAGAAAGTGATTTAAAAGAAATGAACTTTACAAACCAGTGGAGAGGAACATTCCAATCTTCGACCCATAAAACTTGTGACGGTTTCTCAGAATAATGCATGAGGAGATCAAATCTCATGTTGCCATTTCAGAACGTTAAATATTATGGATGGATATCAAATGATATGCAGGAATGCCCGTGATAAGCATCAAGGTCAAAATGGAATTATTAAGATTTTGTTGCAAGAGACATGCAAGCAATCAATGTGGCACAATTGGCTTCTGCAACACAGTTACATCACTACCACCTTAAACTCAAAGCATGGTCCTACTTAATACCGTACAACAACAAGCAATTTGTATTTATTTAGCGCCCTTCACCCGGGAGAGCAAAGGGAAAGGGGGCGGTGATTATAAGCACGGTTTAAGTAGGTCTTAAGTTTCTATTGAGATGAAAGCTCATTGGCCTTCCAAAGTATCGTTCTTCCACCACTGCCCCCACCGCCCCCCCCCCCACCCCGCCCGCCCCCGCTATCACAGCAGCATTATATCATCAACAAAATACACTGTCATTTCAATCCACGTTACAATAAAATTCTGTGAAGCGGTTTGAGACATCTCAATGACATGATAAGGTGCTATATCAAACTTCAGCATTATTGTTGTCTCAATCTCTTTTCCCTGCTTGAATACACAGCAGATCTGGTTTACAACATCCACAATTACATTTGTATAGCGTCTTTCACGTCGGGAGGACATCCCAAGGCGCTGGACAGGCAAGGGATTTGGACCCGAGTTGGGGGTCGGGGGGCAGGGAGGGTACAGGTAGGAGGGTGACCGAAGTCACGGTCGAAAAGGAGGGTATTGAGACGTGCCTTGAAGGAGGCAAAGGAGGGGGCGAGGCGAAGGGGCCGTGGGATGGAGTTCCAAAGAGTGGGGGCAGAGAGCTGAAGGCCTGACTGCCGGTTATTTACACAAATATTTATTTCTCTGTGCAGTTCACCATCGGTCAGCGCTAAATGATAATTGCCTAACCAAAAACTACTTGGAAAAAAAACACACAGGAATTGAACAAAATTAATAGATGACATCCATAACAATTTGTAAGGAAAAGGATTATGATTGACTCTCTGTTAAGTGTACTGGATTGTGGTAGATTAGAAAGTCCTGTCTAGAAATCTTCCATGAAAACATCTGCGTACTGATGTTCAATAACCGATCACTGAATGAGATCAAGAAATGGGCGTACCCGCTGAATGTTTTTTTAATCATGGCATTGTATTCTGAATTCAAAATTTTAGATTCTGTACTACTGTGGGGTCCTGTAGTGTAGTAGTTAGCTCACTCGCCTCGCAAGCGAGAGGACCTGGGTTCGATCCTCGGGCAGGGCGAAATCTTAGGCAAGTTTCCTTAGTCCGCACGCCTCTGTTTACCTAGCAGTAAGTAGGAACCTGGTTGTTAGTCGATTGGTGGATCGCTTTCCAAAGGTAAAAATCCCTCCAAAAAATTGATCACTCAATCCACGGCTGTTTGTGGGACACTGCAATTGGTTGTCGCGTTTCGCCCACAAAATCAATTCACTTCGCAATATATTCTGCAAAGCGCTTTGCGACATCTCAGTGACGTGATAAAGCATTACAATCAAGTTGTAATAATAATAATAATCCTTGCATTTGATATAGCGCTTTTCACGTCGGGAGGACGTCCCAAAGCGCTTCACAGAACACACTGTAAAGTGAATTGACTGTATATTTGTGGGCGAACGCGGCAGCCAATTGCGCACAGCAATGTCCCACAAACAGTCGTGATTGAAAATGACCAATTTATTATTGTTTTTGGTTTTGGAGGGATTATTATTAGGCTCTGTGTGGAGTAAGGAGACTTGCCCAAGGTTTCGCCCTCTGCCTGGAATTGAACTCAGGTCTCTCACTTGCAAAGCGAGTGCTCTAACCACTGAGCTACAGAACTCCCACTAGTGTACTGTAGTGGTGAGAGCTAAGTGCATTGCCTCAATACCTTCAGTAATGAACCTTAACCCCAATCTACCTTTGTGAGATTATTAAAATAAAACAACGATCCTTGCAGTTCATACACCACCCTTCGAGTCAGAGGTTCGCAGGATTTACTGTAGTTGCGGTGCATTTTCCAGGCAGTTGTGGCAGCCAATTTACAGACAGCAATGTCAAACAAACACTCATGAAGTAAGAGAATGACCAGAATGTTCCATCATCTCCAGCGCAAGTGTAACAAAGTAATGCTCATCATCCATATTTTGCTCTGTTAGTCAATTCCAAGACGGAATGAAAAGTGGGCTCTGAATACACCTTTGAGTGCAGTTATCAGATGACAGGAGCTTCCAGACTGCAGTCAAAGTGACAGTACTGAATAAAGTGCCACATGATCTAAAACCACGTCCACTGGGAAATCAATATTCTTCAAAAGCTCATATCTGTGCCCATTACCAAGTTTTGCTCTAAGGCTGATGACTTTCATCCAGTGCTGGTCTGACAGACAGGATTCTGTGCGTCACCCAGTCCATTAGAATGTGTTTTTTAAAAAAAAATAAAGTTGCCTGCCAATTTCAGTCATTTTGGTAAGTTAGAAAAGTTGGAAGTCCAGTAGGACTGCTTAATTTTTCCATCTGGAGATGGTTTTGATATTAACGTTGCGCTCTGATCTCCAGCATCGTGATTGCTTTTTTTCTTTTAGAACTGCAGTGCGATAGCGATAGAATTTAAAACCTGCCCACGATGGAATGTGTCACTGCACAAACAACGCCGGCTTCAGAAGCAGCAGGAGCAGGATTAATAAACTACTGACGTTTTATTGCTGTGGAGAAAAGACGAGTTGTTGGTGGGAGCGTTGAATATCTGATCGTAAGATGGGTTTGGATGAAGAAGGTTCCATCTGATATCATCCCTCCAACATACCAAACCCCACCACCCATCCTTGGTGGGGGTGGGGGGGGGAAGGGGGTGTGTGTGGGGGTAGGTAAGCGGGTTCTCCTTGACGGCTAGGTGACATGTCTGGCAAAGGCTCAGTTGGTAGCACATTTGTGACATTAGCTGCACAGAGCGTGATATCCAGCAAGCAATCTGAGCAGTGACTCACCGACCTGGAAGTCAGGACAGCATTGAGGAAGCCGGCCAGTTGGTCCCAGATGCCGTGGAATGCCCCCTGGATTCTGGTTAGCCCAGGTTCACATACCTGCACTCCTAGCAAATCTGCGCTCCACCAGGGGAAGCATACCAACAGATCTCCCTATATTTTGATAAATTCCCTTCCGAGACACCGCTTTTCAGGGCTGAAGAGACTCAGCTTATCTAGTCATTTATTATAGTTCGTTCGCTTTAAAACTGGCTCGTTGCCTTCCTCTGGGCTGCTTCTACTCACTTAAAGCTGGAAGAGTATTGCACAGAGAGAAGGAATAATAAGCAATTACAGGTTACAAACCTTCGCTGGCCGTTTCATTAAATTCCTTTCCTTTTGGCTCAAATCAAGTCGGAATGAAGGATGCTCTTGCGCAAAGGGTCCCATTAGCGTGTGGACGTCCGTTTTCCTATCCTGCTCAGCCGGAGGTAAGACAGGTGCACGTTTTCGAGGGTAGGTGGTGGCATCAGTAAGAAAAACAATCCTGCCACACATCCCTGGCGTCAATTGTTAAAGTGAATATTTTAACACGACTGTCTTCTGAGTCAAGAGAAGGCCTTTCGTATTTTCGCCTCGCAGCCCAGCTAAGCTGTTTGCGAAAGAATAGTGACCGGACTTTCAGTGGTTATTTTCTTCCCTAATTCTGGCAACGGATTTGGCAAGAACGCCGACAAAACAAAAAAAAAACAACCGAAAATCGCCCACCGCTTTTTAAAATCTGGAACAGTTGAGCAGTCAATGACCCTCTAAATTTTCTAACTGCAGTAAATCAAAGGCAGATGATAGCAGCTGATTCTGTTCAACTTTCGACATAACCTCCTGAGTTTAGCGACCAGCCTTTGCACAGCAAACCGCCCCAGTTCCTTTCTGTTAACAAAACGCAAAATACTGCAGATGCCGGAAATCTGAAACCAAGACAGAAGTTCGCTGGGAACACTCAGCAGGTCAGGCAGCATCTATGGAGAAAGGAAAGTGAGTCAACAGTTCGGGCCCACGGCTTTTTGGGTCCGTTGTTCCGACAAAGGGTCGTGGACCCGGAATGTTGACTCACTTTCCTTTCTCCGGAGATGCTGCCTGACCCGCTGAGCGTTCCCGGCGACTTCTGTTTTTGTCCCTTTCCGTTAACTGCAGGGCTCGTGGCTGCAGGTCGAAGCTTTTTACATGAAAGCGCAAGCAAGCCTCGAAATGCAAGGCATCTTGACCTCGACAATTACGAACAGCTGTTGTTCAGGCGTGCTGTTTGGTTGAGAAACGGTTCCTCCTCCCGCACCAGCTACTGGTGCCGTGGCATCAAATTGGCGGAGGCAGGAGATAAGGCTCCCATTAGTCACGGTGTGAGCAAACCTGTAAGCAACGATCTCAATTTGAAGAAATACTGCAACACTGATGCACCGTGTGAGTTGGTATTGGGTAGTCAAATGGACTACTGTTGTGTCCCAGCCTTAAGGATCGATAGAAACCTGGTTGTGCTTTGACACACTGTTTTCCTTCCATGGTTTCAAGCTAAAGGGAGATTGACAGCCTGGCTCTGTTGGTAGCACTCTCGCCTTTGAGTCAGAAGGTTGTGGGTTCAAGTCCCCGATCTCAAGACTTGTTACCCACAGAGCCTTCTGGAATCCCTCCAGTGTAGTGCTGGGGGGGCGCGGGAGGGGGGGAATGCTGTATTTTATAAGGCACCGGCATTCATAGAAGACGTGAAACCGAGATCCCGTCTGCCTGGGATGTTAAAGGTCTCGTGGCATGATTCGAAAAGTCAAAGGAGTTTCTCTCTCCCAGTGTCCTAGCCAACAGCCCCCCCCCCCCCCAGATAGAAATGAGCACAAATTGGCTCCCGCATGTTTCCACAAAAATACAGTACGGTCACTACACTTTACAGCAATATTCTGTGAGGCATTTTGAGACCTCTCAGCAACACGAGGTAGCGTTATATCCAAATCTGTTATAATAAACAAAAAGCTGCGTGATCTTGCTGTCCAGCATCCGCTGCTGAAATGCCCACGTGGATGTTGATGAGAAAAGGATCAGAGTTGCTCTAACAACCCCCTACTTTCCCCTCCTCCCTCCCCCTGGCCCCCACTCCCCAAATCGTCCTCTGGTACTCACTATCCACTATCCTCACAAGTGTCAGCCCGGCTCCGAGGCAGAAGGCCGTGGGTTCAAACCGCACTTCGGGGACTTCGAACTGACAGGTTAAGGTGACAGGCCGACACACCAGGCTGTTAGCCTTTGGTTGAAACGTTAAACCGAGGCACCATCTGCCCGTTTATCCGGACGTTAAAGATCCCACAACGCGACCCGAAAGGAGAAGGGAGTTTCTCCCGGGATCCCGACCCACATAAAATTCACCGTTTACTTTGTGGCCGTGTGTGGGACATAGCTCTGTGAAAAACGAGCTGCCGCATTCGCCCACGTTGGAGGAGGATATCTGGCCAGGATATCTAACCCCTACATGTAACAATCAAACGTTAAGTATCTGTAAAGAATCACAGACTAATGCGAGTTTAATTGCACACAAAGCAAGGCCCCAGATGGCACACACAACACAGCTTGCATCTGCAGCAATCCTTTTGTTCCCACTCATTTCTTTCTCTCCCGCTTCGCCCACAAAACACTCGGTCAACTCACTCGACGGCCTATTCCGCGAAGCGCTTTGAGACGACTCGAAGGACGCGACGAGGCCACTGTGTCGAACGCGAGGACGGCTAATCGTTATCAGTGCTTAACTTCTCTCGTGCGAGCGATCCTGAGCAAGTGAAGATAGCCGCTCGAGATTCGCTGCCGGGAGGCACAACAGCTCCTGAAGTGGGATCTGAGCGCTGACAGCATTTGGCACACGGGGCGAGACAGCGGGTTGAAGTATCTGCTGCCGACACATTCTTCAAAAACCTGCAACTGAAGGAACGCAGGCAGCACTCTCACCATCTCTTCCTCTCCTTCCCCGGTTCAGTCACTTGAACGGAGCGGAGGGAGCGGGCGGGTAGGTTAGGGTTTGAGGATGTCACCGCGGTTGGGTGGGGCAAGACCAAGGGAAGGGATTTAAACGTCAGGAGAAAGATCCTGAAACCGATCCTCTGGCGGTTCAGTGGAGCCGGGCTAAGTGCGGGTGACGGAGCAAAGCACGGGAGAGGACGCGAGCTGCAGAGTTCTGGATAGTCAGCAGTTCGCGAAGAGCAGAAGCACTTGTCCAGAAAGCGTGATGAATGTGTGGATTAGGGTCTCAGGGGCCTGAGGGGAGAGGAGGTGGTTGCAGAAGCAGGCGAGGTGGTGGGGAGCTTGAGTTGGTCAGAGCACAGATTTAAGGGACAGTCCGAGTCCGTAAATTCTTTTAAACCCGAATAATGGGGTGGTTGTGGGAGGGGGGAACGAGCAGGAGAGTGGGAGTAGATTAGGGAGCTCACCATGCAGAGAGACAGAGAGAGAGAGAGAGAGAGAGACGAGAGAGAGAGAGAGAGAGAGAGAGAGAGGAAAAAAGCACAGATTTGATGAGTCAAAATAGCTCGCTTCACTGCTGTAACGACCCACGATTCTCTATACGAATTGCCTGCCTTTCGCTTGTATCATCATACTTCGGGCATCATTTACTTCGCAACAGAAGTTTGAACACACGCAACCGATGTATTTGTTTCGATCCAACTCCTTTTATTGTTTCTAGTCTGTGTTTAGTTAGGAAGCCATCTGCAAGAGTGGCCATTATTGCCCATTTGCCGTTTTGCCCAGCACAAGCATTCAATTAATATTAACGGCTCCAAACACCTGTTCACCTTATACTTAAAAGATTGATTTCGACCATGTCACTGCCATCTGGGCTGAACATTCATTGACCGGACCGAGTGACCGAGCCTCTGTTGATAAACGTTGATTGCTTAAAAAACCCCGCAGTGCCTTTTTAATGCTGTATTAAATAGCCAAATAACTAGATTATAAATCTTTAATTCCGGGCACCGAAACCCATCTGCGCACATTAAAAACGGTTTCCATCACCTGTATTTTTTCAGCCTCGTAACAGAAAGAGGAGGTGCCCGTAGACATGGTTGAAGAGGTATATGTGTTTAGGCAGGATTTGAAGACAGATAGAGAGGGGTGACACGGAGGGGGAGAGTATGCATTATGGTTTTCTGTGGCAGCACATCGAACGTGAAGTACAGTGAACGAATGTTTTCTGAATTCGTTTTAAATAAGTTTAGCTCCACTCATAATAGTAATACTATTAATCCTTGCGTTTGATCACATCCACGAGACGATCGAAGCGCGACACAGAATATACTGTAAAGTGAATTGACTGCAAATGTTGTGGGCGAAACGGGGCAGCCAATTCCGTACAGCCGCATCCCACAAACAGTCGTGGATTGAGTGACCAAATTATTATTATTATTATTTTTTTGGAAGGGATTAGTACCCCTAGAAAAGTGATTCACCAATCGACTAACAACCAGGTTCCTACTTATTGCTAGGTAAACAGAGGCGTGTGGAGTAAGGAAACTTGCCCAACGTTTCGCCCTGCCTGGGAATCGAACCCATGTTCTCTTGCTTGCGAGGCGAGTGCTCTAACAACAAAGCTACAGGACTCCACAAGATTACATCTTCTTGTTCTGCATTACCCTACGAGGGAGAAGTCATCCGTGATCTACTTGGTCAAGTCTTTACTTTAAACACCTCGATCAAATCACCTCAACTCTGGGTATAGTGATATAGTTATATGATATAGTTACTTGGTCTCTCATTGTAGGGTTAGTTGCCTGATTGTATTGTCATATAAAACAAGAACAGGTCTGGTCGATGTCACTTGGGATAAGCGAAGCCGAAATTTCCTGCTACCTTATGAGCTCTCCTCGCTGCGCCGTCACACACCAGTTGCATTTGGACCTCCGCCTAACGCTCTCCGGAATTAGGTAATCTTAAGGATTGTGGTGTTTCCTGATACCATCAACGAGGACGACAACTTTGTCTTTTTTTTAGCGCCCTTTCGCTCGGAGCCAGCGTCTTAAATTCACGGCACAAGTTTTCGCCGAGAGAGCTGACCCCTCAAACGTTGGACCTGTGGTTCAAGCGCAAAGTTCGCGGGCAAATGCATGACCTCAGAAGTTAGTTAAAAAAAAACAAATGCCGGCACTGCCTGCCTTCCTCCGATGGAGCTGAGGCGGTCTGCATGCTTCGCACGTCAGGATTTTAAAAATATCACGGAGTGGTATTTGAGGAATGCACAGAATAAAGTACAGTGTGTAAAAAATAACCGAACAGCGCAGATCAAAGAATGCAATGTTGGAAGACTGAAAATTGAAAAGAGGGTTACAAATAACTATCGCATTTGCAATAGCACCCTTCGCGTCGGGAGGACGTCCCAAAGTGCTTCACGGGACACCCTGCAGAGTGATTCATTAATACCCGCAAAAGACAGTTAATGCTTTAAAAAAGCTTTAAAAAAAGCGTTAAAAAAAAGCCAACAATTTCGTACCTAACGTCCAACTTAAGGTAAACAAACCCGAGCCCGACTTTTACATCCCAGCACCCGCCTTTACTTGTATGCTTGGTGGTTTGACTGTAAAACTGAACGAACAGGCACACTGTGGTCTGAGTCACCACTCATGCATGACCTGTCAGTTCAGAGAGGATGTCATTGATTCACTGACAGGCAAATTTGTTCCCACATACCATCGCTGCCTACTCTTTCTTCCTGTGCAATCCGGTCTTGCTCGCTGATTAATTCGCTCCCGAGCCAGATCCATGATCATTTCATCCCTAGTAAATGCCGTATCAACACATTTCATTCAATTAGGCTCGTACGAGTTACAAAGAATATATCAGTGGGGCTTTGGTGTGTTCTGTTCCAAGTTCCTCTCTCGCGCACAGTCATGCAAAACCCATCTCTCCATCTCTTGAGGAACATATTCTGAGGATCAAAATTCTTTAACTACAGAGAGAACGTACGAAACAAAAACAACCCAAGGATCAGGTTATTAAACTGTAAAGTTCAGCACAACAGAAACTCCCCCTATCCACGCACATGGCATTGATGGTGATCCTTGCATTTGACATTAGCACCTTGTTACGTGGTTGAAACATCTTCAGGCGCTTCACATGATTTGCTGCAAAGTTTAGAGACTGCGTTTGTCAGTGAACAACATATATTTCACTCTGCAATTGGTTTGAGGTGAAGAATGCCTCGTTCCTCTCTCTCTCTCTTCTCTCTCTCTCTCTTCTGATCTGTAGCCCTCAAGACTAGATGTGGCCAACCCGCTTTCTGGCTTGCGCCTATCCTGCCTTGAACATGGAAGATCAGTGAAAAGCAGCCAGAGGATCATTCTCCTTCGTTTCCCTCATGGTCAAACTCCTGTTCTCCTTCTGGCATTTGCACACAGCTAAGAAAATTGGTCATTCACTTCATGTCTGTTTGTGGGCAACTCAGTTCCCAGTAAATTCTGTGAAGTGCTTTGAGACGTCTCGACCCACTTCAGATATATACTGTGATATATTCTGTGAAGTGCATTGAGATGTCTCAAAGGTGCTGTATCAAATGCAAGGATTATTATTAATGGTATTATTAGCATTCTGAGCTCCGTTTGGTACTGGGTTCGATTCCCGACAGGGTGAAATGTTGGGGAAGTTTCCCTACTCCACGCACCTCTGTTTACCCAGCAGTAAGTAGGAACACGGTTGTTAGTCGATCGGTGGATCGCTTTTCCGGGTGTAATAATCCCTTCAAAAAAATAATAAATTGGTCACTTCAATCCATGACTGTTTGTGGGACACTGCTATATGCAATTGGCTGCCACATTTCACCTACAAAATGCAGAGTCAATTCACTTTACAGTATATTCTGTGAAGCGCTTTGAGATGTCTCGAAGACGTGATAAGGCGCTATATCAAATGCAAGGATTATTATCAATACTTGCATTCACCTACGAAGCACAGTCACTGCACTTTGCAGTGTGAAGCGCTTTGAGATGCTTCAAGGTATCTCAAATGTATAAGGCACTAATCAAAGAAAAGTATGTCAGAGATAAATAACATCTGCATCAAATTCAAGGATTATTAAGCAGTGTTGAACCTTTATTCCAAATTGAGACTAGACTAGACTTTGATTCGATTCCCAGTCATGAAATAACGGCTTGAACTTGTGAGCTTACGACAATTTTTGTTTGGGCAAAAGCAACCTGTGCCAAGCTGACCATGTCAATGATTAGGAGAAACATTTGGGATAAACGTAGCAATTCTGAGTACTTATTGCAATATAATACAAAGCCCTTGACACTACTACCTGGGCTCCTGAGCTGAGGGTGGGAGCTGAGGGGGAGCAGGGATTGGGGAGGGGAAAAGATGACCAAAAACCCAGTCAAATAATAAAAATACCTTGTATTTGATATAGCGCCTTATCACATCGTTGCCATCTTTCAAAGCATCTCACTGAATATATTGTAAAGTGGTTTGACTCTGTATTTTTTTTGGAGGGATTATTGCCCCCGGAAAGCGATCCGCCAATCAGCTAACAGCCAGGTTCCAGCTTACTGCTAGGGAAACAACAACAACAACAACAACAAAATTACAGGTGTACAGTGCCTTTCATGTCAGGAGGACATCCCGAGGCGCTGGGCGATCAATGTTTCGGACCCGAGCTGGGTGTCGGGTTCGGGGAGGGTGATCGAAGGCACAGTCAAAGAGGAGGGTCTTGAGACGGGTCGTGAAGGAGGCACGGGAGGGGCCGAAGCAGAGGGACTGCGGGATGGAGTTCCAGAGGGTGGGGGTAGAGTGGCAGAAGGCCTGCCCGCCAATGGTGGGGTGGGCGAGGCGGGGGACATGAAGCAGGCCGGAGCCCGTTGAGTGGAGGGTGCGGGAAGGTTGGTAAAGGGGTTAGGAGGTCGCAGAGGCATGGGGTAGCGATGCCACGGAGGGCTTTGAAGGTGAGGACCAGGATCTTGAACCGTATCCTCTGTGTGATGGGAAGCCAGTGGAGTCGGGCGACGATGGGGGTGATAGGGGTCACGGAGCCTGGTGCGGGAGAGGACACGGGCTGCAGAGTTCCAGATGATGTCTGCACACCTCTCAAACAGAGACGTGTGGAGTAAGGAAACTTTCATAAGGTTTCAAAGAGGTAGGAGCTGCGATTTATTCGCACTATGGTTGAAACAGGCTTATTTTCTGCTCTGTATCATATTCGGGGAAGTTGGTGCAAGCAAGGCTGGGCATTGTTTTAATAATCATAATAATCCTTGCATTTGATATGGCGCTTTTCACGTCTTCGAGACGTCTCGAAGCGCTTCACAGAATAAACTGCAAAGTGAATTGCCTGTATATTTGTGGGCGAAATGCGGCAGCCAATTGCGCACAGCAGCGTCCCCACAAACAGCTGCGGATTGAAATGACCAATTTATTGTTTTGTCTTGACAACAACAACAACAACAAACTTGCCCCTCACACAGGGCAGCATCCCAGAGCACTTGATGAATGACACCCGGAAAAAAAAAAAGCTTGTTCCATTCCCAGGACATGCTCAATTATTTATTTAAGGTGATCTGCTTCAGGCAACCAAAAACAAATGACTGTTTCCCATTGATGAGCTCGTTGGACCTTAAGTATCCCCCACTAACGTACAAAGAGAGAAGGGAGTTTCTTGGCCAACGGTGTTCTGTGCAAAGGAAAATCTTAGAAGCGTCCTAAAGTCAAGATATGTTTGTAAATTTGGCTCATCCCAATGAAAACAAACCATTCAAATGATCGCATGAGTTTGAAGCTTCAGTTATATCTAAACACAATGGACAGCAATCGTTGTCGGTGGAAAAGTGTGTTATTTGGGCTCAAAGTCACAAGGTCGGAGTTCAAGCCCCACGTCGAGACTTGCACTGGAGTCCAGCAGAAACTATGTGAGTTCAAGCCCCACGTCGGGACTTGCACTGGAGCCCAGCGGAAACTATGTGAGTTCAAGCCCCACGTCGGGACTTGAACTCAAATAGTTTCTGCTGAACTCCAGTGCAGCGCTGGGGGTTTATATGGCGCTGTCTGAGGTGCTGCCCTTCAGGTGAGATGTTAAGGGCGGACTTTAAAGATTCCACGTCACTACTCGGTAAGAGGAGTGGGGTTTCTCCCGATGTCCCGATCGACAATCCCCCAAACAGAAGCGGCCGTTCGCTTCATGGCTGCTCGTGGGAATGTCGCTGAGCGTGCAATTGGCTGCCGGGTTCACTCACACGTACCCGCAGTCACTCGACTTTACAGTAAGTCCTAATATCAAATGCAACGATTATTATTATTATTGTTATTCATTCATACAGTCGACAACAATTTTGTTCAACGAGCATTGCCTTATTCCGGTTCCCTATTCCCATGCTAACATGTTACACTCGTGTACACAGGAACTGTATTTGCCGTCAATTGGAACAGCCTGAATCTGGGTCCATTGCGCATTGTTATTTGTCCTGCCTCCAGTCTCAGTGTAATCCGCGACATCGGGTGATCCTATTTTCAGTGTCTCTTCTAAGTGACTTGTACACTTCACTCTCTGCGCCCTTCTTTTGAGCCCGGTTTCCATCCGGCAGCTCCGATTCAACTCCCGAGACAGTGCTTTGGGAATCCGTCACCTGTATGGCACGCCGTCAACAGGTGTTTTTTTTAAAAAGGTCAAGTGTACAAGATCCCCTGCAATTTCCTCCTATATTGGTAAAACATCATCTAATTCACTGAGTATCGACCCCTTTCTGAATCCACACTGCTCAGCTGCTATTGAAGTTCCTCGTATTTCTAATTTTTTCTGCATTTGTCTTACTTATTCATTGAACGAAGCAAATTTCCTTGATCTCCATTGCGGTTCCTCCCCACCCCCCCCCCGTCACCCTCTCACCTTCCCCCCTCTCATCTTCCCCTTCTCATTTTCCTCCTCTCTCACCTTCCTCCCACTCACCTACCTGCCTCTCACCCTTCCCCCCACTCGCTTACCGCCTCTAACCTTGCCCCCCCCTCACTTTCCCCCCTCTCACCTTCCTTCCCCCCTCTCACCTTCCTCCCACCACCATCATCCCCTCCCCATCCAGTAGTCTAAAGACAGGCAATTTTCTGTAGTAAAAGTCAGTCTATCTGCAGCTCATCTCTCCTGCACCATCCTGTTACTCCTCAGACAACCATTCGAGCATTAATTTCTCCCCTAATACTTACAGCCTTTGTCTTTTTGGGGAGAAATGATCTCTCCCCTTAACTCTCTACTAACGGACTGGCGCGATGCGCGCCCATATTTTATTCCTGCCTGTTCACCCATCGTTTGCATCTCTTGTAAAATTCGCCCAGTAGCGCATAATCAGTTGCAGGAATCTATTTATATTCTCTGACCAAAGTAGCTGTGGAAAATAAGGGTCTTCCAATGGGAGTGGCCCCATCACTGAAAACAACAAGCTCCTATTTCAGAAGTACTGTACAGTAAAAACAGGGCAGCATTAAACAACGTTTGACACTTGACTGGGTCTTTATATAGCTTTCGACCGTGACATATTAAGTCAAATATTTGACCCCAATGAAAGAAAGGAATCAGCTGTTTCCTTCTTTACATCCACCCAAACCTTGAATAAAAAAGAAAAGAAGCCTTTGTGAGCTCAGTGGTTACAACCAGGGTGCCAAAGTCATATGACACAAAGAGGTGACCTATTTAGGTCACTTGGCAATTCTACTGGAGCTCAAGTCAATGAGATCCAACGCACTGAACCCAAATACTCTTCTGTTTAATTCCAGAATAGAAACCATCCCATTCATAGGGTCGCATCACCTAATGCTGGCGTTCAGGGCTGGGGAAAAAATCCGACATAAATATGACACATAAAAGTCGATGTTTAGTAAACTGCTCCCTTAAAAAAAACAAGAGAACCACGATTCCAAGAAAAACCTTTGGAAGTAAAAAAAAAGGTTATTAAAAAATAAACTGTTTTCCGCTGCCGTCAAGCAGCTTATGGTTGTTTTGTTGCCAGCAATTGGCTTATCAATTGCGTGTGCAGCCATCTGCCCTAGCCCACGAAGAAAAAAATAAAGGCTTTCCTTATTCTGTAGTTTTACGCAGTTGAAGAAGGAACAGCAACCCAATCTGACACGCACATACGTAGCGTGTGGCAACTCTAGCACAGGAAGAATAGCTAAGTTGGCAATCAGTGCAGTGACTGCGGGATTCAACAGTGAACACAGGACTTGCCAAGGACTGCAAACTGTTCTCTTTATGTAAAAAGAGAGAGGAAAGGAAACTATTCGTGGCCTTACGTCAGGAAAGATGCACCGACTGTCCAATTTTGAACCGTGTTTGAATCTAATCCATTCAGCCTCACCCACAGTGTTGGAGGAGCTGTGGCTTGATGAAGACTTCCTCCCTCAGATGAGACGTTAAACCGAGGTCATGACTGCCTGACCGAGTACACCTTGAAGATCCCACGGAACCATTCGAAGAGGAAAGCAAGTTTCTACCGGTGTCTTGGCAAACAATCCCCCAGACAAACATGGTCCTTCGCTTCGCGGCGGTTTGTAAAACATTGCCGTACACAAATTGGCTGCCAGGTTCCCCTACAAAAACACGCAGTCACCACACTTTACAGCAAATCCTGTGAAGCGCTTTAAGACGTCCTGCCGATACGAAAGGCGCTAGATAAATGCAATTTGTGATTGTTTTGTTCTGGGGGTTGCGTCAAGCACGGCAAAAGCTGTAGTCAACGCCAGCCCAGATGGTGTGTCTGGCTGAAGTATTGGTTAATACACCTTAACTGAAGGCTGGACTTACTGCAGGCGTCTAAATCCTCAAAGATTTTGCTCTTACAGGAAACGTCAACGCCACTTCAATACAACAAAAGCTGGGCTGACGTGAGCAATACATTGCTGATAAATGGGCTTGAGTAGAAGCCAATGGCTTTTCAGGTCTCTGTTGGAACTTTATTCAGGTATCGTATCATATCTATTCCAGCAGCCCCTAAAATAAAAATGATCAAAGAGGGATGCAAATACCCTCCGTGATTAAAAAAAACGTCAGTGCAGTGCCAAATCACTTGTCAACAATCTGTCAACACACAGTCAAAATGTACCTTAAAAAAACTGAATGCAGCCTCCCTCCTTTAATTTAAATTAATTGAATCCGCGATGGGGTGTGTCTCACGGCGTGCATTAACAGTGTGCAAGTACAGCCGTGTCGCATACTATCTGTGGCCCGCGGGTAACTTTTGGGATCTTGTTTAAAAAGTCTCATCCAGAGGGCAACAAAGCACTGTTACTGGAGTGTCTGCCGAGACTCTAGCTCAAGTTCCCATGTTGGACTTGAACCCACAACCTTCTGATCCCCAAGGAAATAGCTCTGTCACCTGAGCGAAGCTGAAACACGTGTAGTTTACACCGGTTCGCTGCAAGTACACTTTGCAATACATCCTGGGAAACGCGTTTAGAGCCCTTCCTTTTGATATGAAAGGCAAAATAATAATAATAGTTGCATTTGATACAGCGCTTTTCACATCTTCTCGCCGTCTCAAAGCGCTTCACGGAACAGACTGTAAAGTGAATTGACTCTATTATCCATAACCCCACTGTCTGCATCTGGCTCTAAGATCCAGCACGACTTGTGAGTCGAAAAGACGTTGATTCAACCACCACAGTGAAACTCAAGCAATTTAGAGCGCATTGTTTGAAGTGATAATGTCACAGAACCGTAGAAATATCCAGCACCGAAGGCCATTCGGTCCGTTGTATTGTACCTGTTCTGGCTATTTTGAACAACAATCCTTTCGTCTCATTCACCTCCCGTTACCCCACTCCCTGTAGTTTCCGCCTTTTCTCCCCAAGAGCTCGTCGGTCGAGATATTAAACTTAACATTGAGCAGCGAGTAATTTGCCTTTCTGTGTTTCTCCCCACCTCCCCCCTCCGCCACCCCTCTCCAGTTTTCAACTGTATCCCCAGTTTGCGTCATTTGTGAACTGTCAGCACATCCCTAAGGTCGAGGACATTCGCGACATGTTACTCATTCTATGTATAATCTATGAAAGCACAACGCACATGTGTTTCAGCGCAATTCGCTCAGCTACAATCTTTCGTCACGTCAACCGGGGGGCGCGGGTCGAGCAAGATGTGCGTTTCTCCCGCAAAATCCGCAGTCGGTCCGCTTTACAGTGAAGAGCTTTGAGACGTCTTGAAGACTCGCTAAGGCGCTGTATCAAATGCAAGGATTATTATTACTGTTATTATTGTAGAGGGTGCTGAACAAGGAACCAGGATCACGTATGGAGCGCCTTTCAACTAGGAGCTGGACAGTAGAGACTCAAGCTGGGGGTTGGAATGAAGAGGGATGGAGGGCAAGGGAGATGGGGGGTAGGGGGGGGAAAGAGGGGGGAAAGGCCAGGTAAATTTCCCCCTCCCTGCACAACCTCAGCAAAGATGATCAGCATCGGCTCAGACCAGGATCGGGGTGAGAGGCCCGATCAAAGAGAGTAACTGCAAAGCGAGGATTAGGTACATACTATCAACAAATTTGTGGGTTGTGCTCGACAGGAATGTTGAGACCCACTTTGGCTTTGCGCTCTCGGTTTCGTGAGGTCAACTCAACCCTTTGATATCTCGTTGCGACGCAGCACGTTACAGCCTGCGCGTTCCAATAATAAATAATCAGAAGAATCCTTGTATTTGACACAGCGCCTCATCACATCGTCGAGACGTCTCAAAGGACGCTTCACAGGAGACACTGTAAAGTGGATTGACCGCGCTTTTTTTTTTGGCGGGCGAAACGCGGCAGCCGATTGCGCACGGCGACGCCCCGCAAGTATGTGGGGGGTTGTTGGACAGGACACCGGGAGACAGAAACGCCATTCTTTTTTCGAATTGCGCCGGGGGAATCTTTAGACGACCGCCTGAATAGGCAGAC
Source organism: Callorhinchus milii (assembly GCF_018977255.1). Taxonomy (NCBI): domain Eukaryota; kingdom Metazoa; phylum Chordata; class Chondrichthyes; order Chimaeriformes; family Callorhinchidae; genus Callorhinchus; species Callorhinchus milii. Next base: position 4,568,864 of record NW_024704743.1, on the reverse strand, counting down.
GAGACCTCGGGTTAATGTCTCACCCGAAGGACGGCACCTCCGACAGTGCAGCACACACGCCTGCACTGGAACGTCAGCCTAGACTATGTCCGTACGGAACCTGGGCGCCCTGTTCGACCCTCAACTGTCCATCGTACCCCACATCCGTGCCATGACCCCCTCTGCCTTCCCCCACCTCCGCAACATCGCCCCAGCTCCGCCGCTGTCTCACACCGCAGGCCGCCGAGAGCCTCATACACGCATTCATAACATCCAGGCTCGACTACGCAAACTCCCTGCTTCTCCGCCCCCACCCGCTGGAACTCCATCCCGCAGCCCCTCTGCCTCGCCCCCTCGATCGTACCTTCGACCACCCTCCTTCCCCCACTGCCCCCTACCCTCCCCGATTTCGTGCACCCCCCCCTCACCACCCCCAGCTCGAGTCCGAATCACTGATTGTCCAGCGCCTTGGGACGTCCTCCCGACGTGAAAGGAGCAGTACAAACATAATCTTGCTGTTGAATCCGCAACCTTCTGACTCAGAGGCGAGAATGCTCGCGCCTCGCCAGCCTATACACACCATACACCAAGTACTGGGAACCCTGCAAAGCAAAACAAAAATCTCTTCTTGTTGTTGCAACGCGTTAATACCGTCACAAATGTTCTCTCCGGCCGAGGACAGGGAATGGCATTGCTGTACACAAACAGCCCAACAGCACAAACAATCTATTGGGGTTTTTTTTTTAAAAAAAGGAAAAAGCAAACGGTTGTTTCCAAGCGAAGTTCAAGCTATACCGTAACCTAATGATTCAGACAACCGTTGAACCCAGTTAGAACAAACCATAGGCCCCTCTCGCCCACCCCCACTCCCCCGAGGAGACCGGTGCTAATCAGAGACATCCTGTGCTGATTAATTAACTTCCTGATTTTTTTCTAAAACAAAAGGGGAAATTGTGGGTTAACTTGCCAACGACGTCACTTTGTGGAGGAAGCATAGCAGGTGCCCGCGGTCTACAGAAAATGCCAACAGCAGCACTTTTTGGGCCATGTGCTGGAAGTGACATCAGCGGTGGCCCGATGACCCAGAACGCAGCCTTTTATTTGTATTTAATTATAATGCAGGGGCCGAGACACTGGACAAAAAAAAACAAGCACATTATAACGGGGTCGCCCTGTATTGCAGCCGCCTAACTCCACTGCCATGTACCCAGCTAAAGGTACCACACAACTGTAACTAGCTAAAGGCACTGTTAACTGGCCTGTTGGGCATCAGGGGAAGGTCGTGCTGGAGAGGGAAAGGCCAGCCACTCCTGAACACTAGCCATGGTGGGATCCTGTGGCTCAGTGGTTAGCGCACTCGCCTCGCAAGCGAGAGGACCCGGGTTTGATTCCTGGGCAGAGAGAAACTTTGGGCAATAATAATAATAATAATAATCCTTGCATTTGATATAGCGCTTTTCACGTCGGGAGGACGTCCCAAAGCGCTTCACAGAACATACTGCAAAGTGAATTGACTGTATATTTGTGGGCGAACGCGGCAGCCAATTGCGCACAGCAATGTCCCACAAACAGTCGTAGATTGAAAATGACCAATTAATTATTGTTTTTGGTTTTTGAAGGGATTATTATTAGGCTCTGTGTGGAGTAAGGAAACTTGCCCAAGGTTTCGCCCTGCCTGGGCAAGTTTCCTTACTCCACACGCCTCTGTTTACCCAGCAGTAAGTAGGAACCCGGTTGTTAGTCAATTGGCGGGTCACTTTTCCGGGGTAAGAATTCCTTAAAAAAAATTGGTCACTCAAACCACGACTGTTGGCGGGACGCTGCTGTGCGCAATTGGCTGCCATGTTTTGCCCACAAAATATACAGTCAATTCCCTTTACAGTATATCCGGTGAAGCGCTTTGAGACGTCTCGAAGATGTGATAAGGCACTTTATCAAATGCAAGGATTATTATTATTATTATTGATGTGCGGATGCATATGTGTGTGTGTGTATGTGTGTGGATGTGGATGTGCAAGTGTGTAGGTATGTGTGGATGTGCGTGTGTGGATGTGTGAACGTGTAGGTATGTATGTGTGCGTGTGGATGTGTGAGTGTGTAGGTGTGTGTGGATGTGTGTGTGGATGTGTGAGTATGTATGTGTGTGTGGATGTGCAAGTGTGTAGGTGTGTGGATGTGCAAGTGTGTAGGTGTATGTGTGGATGTGTATGTGTGTGGATGTGTGAATGTGTGGATGTGTGAGTGTGTGTGTGGATGTGTGAGTGTGTAGGCGTGTGTGGATGTGTATGTGTGTGGATGTGTGAATGTGTGGATGTGTGAGTGTGTGTGTGTGGATTGTATGTGTGTGTGGATGTGCGAGTGTGTGTGTGTCGATAAGCAAGTGTGTAAGTGTGTGTGGATGTGTATGTGTGTGGATGTGTGAGTGTGTAGGTGTGTGTGGATGTGTATGTGTGTGGATGTGTGTGTGCGCGTGTGGATGTGTGTGTGTATGGATGTGTGTGTGCATGTGGATGTGTGTGTGGGCGGATGGATGTGTGTGTGTGTGTGTGGATGTGTGTGTGCGTGTGGATGTGTGTGTATGCGCGTGGATGTGTGTGTGTGGATGTGTGTGTGTGGATGTGTGTGTATGCGTGTGGATGTGTGTGTGTGTGTGGATGTGTGTGTGCGTGTGGATGTGTGTGTATGCGTGTGTGTGTGTGTGTGTGTGTGTGCGTGGATAAGGACAAAACCAGGACTACCAGTGCTCTCTCCTCTTCCTTTCACTGGCCTTGCTGGGACGCTCAAGACAGCTTCCACCACCAACAGCAAGTGGCATATATATAGTGCCTTCACGCGGGGCAGTGTCTCAGAGCGTTTAAAAGACTATAAACAGGGCACCGACGAGTCAGCATCTACAAAGAAGAGCTGGGGAGAAAAGTTGGGGGCGCGGACGGACTTTGGGAGGGCGAGAAAAAAAACACAGCGGAAAGAAACACGCTCGGGTAAGGTTTCTCCAGTGCAGCACACAGCAAAAAGCAACCTCGCCCTCACTGCACGCTCCAGTTGCTCCAACGCATAACGGTGGACTCCTGGGACGAGCCAAGCTTTGTGAGATGACTCTGCGAGACATGTAATGGATTGCTTCACGCTCGGGCAAGTAACAGGGAAACGGCTGAACCTGTGCTGCTCGCCGGCCAAAGTAGCTTCAGAATGGATACCGAAACGGGTTTCCACCCTGGCATTGCCGAAGCACCTTACAACGACAACAACATTACATTTATAGAGCGCCTTTCACGTCGGGAGGACGTCTCAAAGCGCTGAACAGTCAGGTGTCGGGGCCCGAGCATGAGGGATGGGAGGTGGTGTAGGGGGTGAGGGAAGGCAGAGAGGTGGGAGGGTGACCGAAGGCACGGTCGAAGAGAAGGGTCTTGAGACCGGCCTCGAAGGAGGCGAGGGAGGAAGCGAGGCGAAGGCACCGTGGGATGGAGTTCCAGAGTGTGGGGGCAGAGAGGCTGTGGGCGGATCGGGCGGGAGACATGGAGCAGAACCGAAGCCAACTGAACGGAGGGAGCGGGCAGGTATTACAGTCACTATAATAATAATAATATATAATAATCCTTGCATTTGATATAGAGCTTTTCACATCTTCTCGATGTCCCAAAGCGCTTCGCAGAATATACTGTAAAGTGAATTGAGTGTATATTTGTGGGCGAAACGCGGCAGCCAATTGTGCACAGCGGCGTCCCCGCAGACAGTCGTGGATTGAAGTGACCAATTTATTATTGTTTTGTTTTTTGGAGGAATTATTATTGGGCGTGTGGAGTAAGGAAACTTGCCCAAGGTTTCGCCCTGCCGGGAATTGAACCCAGGTGTCTCGCTTGCAAGGCGAGTGCTCTAACCACTGAGCTACAGGACTCCACAACCCGCCATTTAATAGAACTGGGTCCGGTTCAGGGGCAGGGCAAAGCCTTAGGCAAGTTTCCTTCCTCCGCCCGCCTCTGTTTACTGAGCAGTAAGTAGGAACACGTTTTATTAGTCGATCTGTGGATCGCTTTGCAGCAGGTAATAATCCCTTCACCAGAAAAAAATAGTCACTCAATCCACGACTGTTTATGGGACACTGCTGTGCGCAACTGGCTGCCGGTTTTCACCCGTAGTTAATCCACTTTACAATATATCTTGTGAAGCGCTTTGAGACGTCTCAACGACGTGATAAGCTGATATAACAAATACAAGGATTCTTCTTATTTGTACTCTCGCCCCTGAATCAGAAGGTTGTGGGTTCAAGCAGCCCACTGGAACATTGAACACACACAGTCCAGGCTGATGCCTCCCCATGAGAGGTCAACCAGCCTGGCTGTCGGCAGGACTTGGGAGGGGGCAGAACGGTCACTGGGGGCAAGGATTCTTCCGACAGAGTGTTTTCTAAGAGGAGGGAATGGCTGGGGTAGAAGGCTCGCAGGAGGTGGCAGAAGAAGGGTGGGACGGGACCACAGAGAGTTTTGAAAGTCAAGATGAGGACCTTTGATTCAATCTGCTGGGAGAGGGGTAGCCAGTGACACTGAAAGCGGATCGGGGTAATAGGCTCGTAGAGCCTGGCGATGAGGGGTGCGGGGGTGTGGGACACGGGCTGCGGAGCTCTGGATGGTGCACGGAGGAGCTGGGGGGAGTTCGACAAGGAGGTCTCTGAAATAATCGAGGTTCTGGCTTCGTCAGACGACTTACCAGCTGACGTAAGGACCTCAATTTAAACGTCAATTAAACCGTGGCTCAGCACAAGATGCTGGGAAGTCAATTCAATGGTTCATTCTTATTAGTGGCAACGCTTAAAAGTGTCACCTGCACCAATGTTGACCCTCAGTGTAAACGGTCACCAATTTTTAATGGTCCCACACGCATTCTACCAGAGGTCACAGGAGCAGGAAGCCAGATTGCTATTTTTCCTCACAACTGAGGCTGGTTGTAATCCTGGAACCCGGGCAGTACAGTGCATAACAGCAAGTACAATGGCGTACAATTACTGTCCGCTGAAAGCAGTCACTACACTTTATAATAATAATAATCCTTGCATTTGATCTAGCGCCTTATCACGTCTCAAAGCGCTTCACAGAATATTCTGTAAAGTGAATTGACTGTATATTTTGTGGGCGAAACGCGACAGCCAATTGCGCACAGCAGTGTCGTGGATTCGAGTGACCAAATTATTACTTTTTAATTTTTTTTGAAGGGATTACTAACCCCAACAAAGCGATCCGCCAATCCACTAACAACTGGGTTCCTACTTACTGCTAGGTAAATAGAGGGGTGTGGAGTAAGGAACCTTTCCGAAGGTTTCGTCCTGCCCGGGAATCGAACCCGGCTCCTCTCGCTTGCGAGGCGAGTGCGCTAACCAAAGGGAGCAGTTTGCTTTACAGTAAAAATCACGTGAAGCGCTTCGAGACGTCCTTCCTACACAAAGGGTACAACATTGAATGCAAAGATTATTGGTTGTATTGTTAGTCAGTGCCAATGGGGAGCTCTGTCTATTCTGTTGTTAAACCTTCCAGCAAAAGTGACTGTGGCCTTGATATTGGATTAATTTATGAAACAGCCTGATGTTGTAATGGGATGAGAGTAGGGCTGGTATTCTGGAAGGGTCAGATCAAATGGGCCAAAGATCATTCTTCATCCAAACCTCTCTTGTAATCTTGTGAATCGTGATGTCGTCAATGTTCTCAACCACAGAGCGAGAGACAGACAAGAGAGAAAAAATGATTCTGCCAAAGGCTTTATGGAAAGAACTTATGGAAATTATTTTCAGAGAAGGCCTTGCAACAGCGGCAGCGCACATGCAAGGTAATGTCTCAGGGCCCTTAATACACAGTTGGACACTGAGCCGGGAGAAAGACAAGGGGACTGCAGACATTGTCGAAGAGGAAGGTCTTTGTGTATGATCGGAAGTTAGGTAAAGCGGGGGAAGGTGGGTGGATTGATCATTTGCAAAACACACAATAATAATACTACTAATAATAATCCTTGTAATTGATACAGCATCTTATCACCTCGTCGAGACTTCTCAAAGCACCGCACAGAATATACTGTCGAGTGAATTAACTGTATAGTTTGTGGGCAAAACGCAACGATACAGACAGAGACGGCTTGAGTCTCACTTAATGGGAACGGCAACCTTTCTATGGCTACGACTGCACAGTTTGATGATAATAATTCTTACATTTGGTGATAGCACCTTTCAGGTCGGAAGGACGTCTCAAAAGCACTTTACAGGGTACGGCCGCGTTTATTTTTGTGGGTGAACACGCCAGACAATTTGTGCGTAGCAATGTCCCACAAACAGCCGTGAAACGAATGACCCATTTTATTGGGGGATTGTTCAGCCAGGACACCCATGAGATGGAACTGGTCAACATATTAAGGGAGTCCTGGAGCTCGGTGGTTAGAGCACTCGCCTCGCAAGCGAGAGAGCTGGGTTCGATTCCTGGCAGGGGGCGAAACCTTGGACAAGTTTCCTTACGCCTGATAATAATCCCTCAAGAAAAAAAGATAATATATGGCTCACTTCAATCCACGACCGTTTGTGGGACGCTGCTGTGCGCAATTGTTTCGCCCACAAATACACAGTCAATTCACTTTACAGTCTATTCTGTAAAGCGCTTTGAGACGTCGAGAAGACGTGAAAAGCTCTCGATCAAATGCAAGGATTATTATTATTATTATTATATTAACAATTCAGTGTTAGGATTATGTGGGCTTTAGCAACCATCAGTGTTTTGTTACATGGTAGTATACAAAATGGAAGGATTATTATGATAATGGTGGCAATATTTCTATTTCAGTGACTGAATTGAAAAACTTCAGCTGCAACAGGTTTTAAGTCATACAATTCACGCCATATAAATACCTATAGCCGTGTCGTTTGCTGTAAAGTTCTTTGCATCATGAAACCCAGCTCACGTTAAATACAATACCACTGCTTGTTACAGTACTGTACTTTTTTTCCGGATTCAACAGACATAGTGGTTAGATAGTAGAGCATCTGAACACATAGACCTGACACCAACATTCAAGTTCAGCCATAAAACTTCAGCCAAAGCTCATAAAATATTAGCAAGTTGCAATAGGCTTAAAGATATCTTTGCTGCTTCGTTCGACTGTCGCACTTGTCCCGAACCACAAAAAAAAACTTTTAAAAAGAATACCTTTTTCTTTTAAAAAAAAACTATCTTTAAAAAGAACCTGTCTTTTTTTTTTTAAAAAAAATCCATTTCTTTTGGAAAAAAATCAATTTCTTCTGGAAAAAAATCAATCTTTTTTAAAAAAAAATCTTATCACAGCGTCCCTTTACAAAAAATTGTTTCGAAAACTATCACCTCTGTCAGGTTCCTGATGAATTTCGAAAGCTGAGTTTCTCTTCTTTGAAAAGGTTCAATCATTGTGAAAATGATGTGGAATTTCCCAACTGTCGACCTTCTGGAATAACCTCAATATTGAACCTCTGCGCTTCTATTCTTTAAACACGACTCAACAACACCATCAACAAACAGCAGTTTGCTTTCGCGTAGCTTCCTACGCTCAGTGAGAACTCCCAGAGAGGTGGTGGTGGGGGAAAAAATAACTTCCGAGCGGGTTAATGCAGATTTTACTCGTTGAATTTCTTATTTTTATTTTTATTCTAGAATTTCTTCACCAGCGCGGATCTCACTTTTAGCTAAGAAGCAAAATGGACGAGGCTGGGTGACATATGAAGCTCAGCCAGACAGGTTCGCTCCCTGTGATTACCAACGGGGAAAAAAAAAGAATCTCGATCTCGATCTGGCCTTCGGGAGAGATTTTCTGACAGTCGAACCTCACTACATTGCAGTGGTTGGGAGCGAATAAAATCCCGAGCCTTAACCCCAACGAGCCCTTATAGCACGAGGGCAGCCTGATCCACTGGCGCGCATCGCGCTCGAGACAGCTGCGCTGCGGTTGAAACCGCGTCCTCCTCCTGAAGGGCGTCGAGGGGAGCATTGTAACGATCCCTGAAGTGTCATGGCTCATTCTGAGGCGCGATGCGTGCAGCCTTACAGCGAGTTCTGACGGGGTTCCTCTGCACTCGCGCGTAGGGAGAGACGCTGGCTCTGGATGGGGTCGAACATGATCATCTTCGCTCATCTCTGACTCGCCAGTTACAAGGCGGTTTTGCCTGTCTGAACCCTGCTAGTGAAACCGTGTGCCTGATACGTACAAGCTGAACGAGCATGTAAAGAGATAATCTGTCATTACCTGGAGTTGACGACCAACTCGGTGTATAATTCTCTGTTAAACGTTTAGACTCAAAGTTCCTCCTCGCTTTCGAAGCCCTTCATGGCCTCTCCCCTCCAATCCTACCTTTGCGACCTCCTGCAATCCTATCGACCCATTCGATCAGGAAACATCAATCTGCCTTTACGTGCAGACTATCTGCCCCAGGGTACGGGCGGGTAAGCTGTCAGCCATGTCTGCACCTGTCCTCTCGAACTCCATCCCAAAGTCTCTCTGACTCCTACCTTCCCTCGTTGCTTTCAAAGCACACCTCACGACTTACCTCTTTGACCATGCTTTTGCTCATTGACCCACCGCTTTAGGGTTCACCAACCCACTCCCCTTTCCGGCTGGAGTGCCAAACCAGCTGTTAAAAGATGTCCTCTCGACATGCAAAGGCACTACACAAACACAATGCGATTGAAACGGCAATTTTTTTTATATAGACCGGAAGCAAATTGACACACAAAAACCGAGCTGCTCATCGTGACCTTCTGAGCATAAGACTTCCAGATCATTTGGCGTTACGATGTTAGCTAAACCTCTCCGGTTTCAAATCAGGCGATAAGCAATGTATAGTTGAAACGTACGGAAGCAGTCGTAAATATTCTTTTCCGTTAGCTGGGGTGGTCTGATACAGCACTCGCTCCCTGGAGGGATGCATCCTGCTTACCTAATTCCAGAGAGTATCAGGCGCAGGCTGGCAAGAGCCAAGATAAGTAAGAAATGTCGCGTTCAGTCAGAAACATTAGAATCGACGTCGGCATTAGAGGTATTTTAATTAGAAAAGGTTGCTGAGGCCTGATGATGGCATGGACCAGCACTTACCTTGCAGGGAGGGAAAGCGTCTATAATGCAACCTCCGGTGTCTAGTCACAAGTGAAAGAGGAGACAAGTGGCACAGTGTTGCAATAAGTAGATGAACAAGCTTTTTGAAATGAAGGATCCACTTCTCCTCGCCCTATTTTAAGTCCCTATTCTTCGGCAGAGACATTGCTAGGTCACTTATTTTTCAAGTTGTCCATCCCTTACACTGACAGCGTCGGAACATTTCCTCGTTTTGGCTCGAATAAAGTCAAGAACTTGCATCGTGGGGAATTGTAAGGAGAAATCCACACCCCGCCAACGTGGAAAATAGAACCCAGTAGTCCCACACTACTCAACTCACTGTCCCACACGGTATTCTTTTTCCTAGAAAATAGTACGAGAAACGCCTGGCATTCCTCACGTTCAAAACAAAAATGTATATATATTCCTAGTTTTATGTATTGACGTTTCACTGGAGAGCAACATTTAAAGATCCCGTGGCTCTCGTCAAAGAAGGAAGGGAGTTCCTCCTGGTGTCCTGGCCAACAATCCCCCAGATAAAATTCGTTGCCACCCCATTCAGCTAATAATACAGTCACTATAATAATAATAAAATATAATAATCCTTGCATTTGATGTAGCACTTTTCACGTCTTCGAGACGTCTCAAAGCGCTTCACACAATCTACTGTAAAGTGAACTGACTGTATATTTGTGGGCGAAACGTGGCAGCCAATTGCGCACAGCAGCGGCCCCGCAAACAGTTGTGGATCGAAGCGACCAATTTTCTTATTGTTTTTTTTTCTTGAGGGATTATTATCAGGCGTACGGAGTAAGGAAACTTGCCCGTGGTTTCGACCTGCCGGGAATCGAACCCAGGTCTCTCGCTTGCGAGGCGAACGCTATAACCATAGGACTCCAATGTGCAATGCCATGCTAAACTCTACAGTAAAATCCTGCGAGGGGCTTTGAGACGTTTCAACAGCATGATAAGGCGCTATATTTTATACAAGGATTATTATTACGTCTGATTTACAGGTGTGACAAAAATAAATGCGTTCACACGTTTCAGACTACTGTCAAAGGTCCAGGGAATCCGAATCATTGAGGTCTGAGTTGGGAGCAAATTCTGGTGAGCTTTCCAAAGGATTCTGGAACAGAATATTGAGCTCTATTGATCTGGGTTACGAATTTTTCTACCAAATATGAGTCCCCCATATGAAAATGGCTTTCCTAATGAATGACCAGCGATTTGTTTGAAAATCAGCAAAATCCGCAAAATAAATGTAATCGAATCATTTCGATTTACAACACACATCATTTAAGCAGCAAAATTGTTTTTGAAATGCTTCTTGGATTGGAATTAAGTGAGCATAGCTATATTTATCTACCTTTTTTAGAAACAAATTAAAGAGAGGTATTTGAATTTTACCACATGACCATCCTCGTCAATCAATGTCCTGACCAACAAAATCTCAGATAAAATCAATCATTCACCTCGTGGCTGTCTCTGGGACACTACTGTGTGCAAATTGGCTGCTGCGTTCGCCTACAAAATACACAATCACTAGACTTTTTCATACAGTATAAAGCGAAAATCCTGTGAAACTCTATGCGATGTCCTCCCGACGTGAACGGTGCTAGATTAAAATGCAGGGATTATTATTATTATTATTATTATTATTATTATTGTACCCTTGGCAAGAGACCCACAAATCAAATCCTCTGCTGCCCCACAATGCACAATGTACTATTTTCAGACCCATTTTGTCCCTTCTCGGTCGATTAATTAGATACTGTATAGGACCACAGAGGACCGGAGCAGACCATTGCAGTCCAACAACGAATCCATCTTTGATACCTTCATCAAATAGCAATTTGTTCTCTGATGAATTTGCTGACCAAATCTGCCTGGGTAACCCACTGAACTCTCCAGGTAAAGCGATTCAATCTGAACCTCCTGTTCACCTTCACTCCTCTTGTCCCCTCCATTTCCACCATCGGCAGCCGCGCTTTCAGTCACTACGAAGCCTTGGAACTCTCTCCCTCTCTCCCTCTGCCCTCTCCTTCCCCTCTCTTAGGTCACGACTGAAGGCTCTCCTCTTCGGCCGTGCTCACGGTTACCTCCTCTCCCCGGCTCGGCCACTGTTTAGCGCTCCGAGACGCTGCCCCACGTGGAGCGTGCTACGTAAACGCAAGTCGTTGTTGTTGTTGTTCTGCGCTCGCGTCTGTGGATTTCACCCCTGTCTAGATTAGACAGTCGGATCCACCCATCTTAAATTGCATCTCCTTACGGTTTTTACAATGTGGCACTGACAACCGTCCTCCATAATCCGAAGCTCCATCCACTCCACCCTCACAGATGAACTGGGAGGGTCCTGCAAGAGCAGAAAGTGTGTGGGGGGCGGCAGCGGGGGGGCGGGGGGATAGATGGGAGAGACTGCAATCCCAATCCCTTGTGACAAGAATCCCAAACGCTTCACTTTTGAAAGAAATGCAGGAACTCGATCTGGAAGGATTGCAGTCGGTGCACAAAGTGCAGCATTCAAGATCAACCCAACAGATCGCTTTCCGGGTGTCACCCGTGGTGACTGCTTGCAGGAATTTCACAGCGCTCCTGTTTGACAGTGTTTGCAGTTTTGTCTCCGCAAGACTGTAGATTGCACGGGATCGTAGGATCTTACAGCGCAGAAGGAGGCCATTCGGCCCATTCTGCCTTTGCAGCTCTTAGCCCCCCGCCAGCTCTGCAATTTCTTTCTTTTCAAGTGCCTACCCAATTCTCTTTTGAGAGCGGCTATTGAGTCCGCTTCCACCACCCTTTCAGGCAGCGCAATCGGGATCATAACAACTCTCTGGGGGGGAAAGAAAAAAATATTCTCCTTGTTCCCCACCTTTGACAATTGTCTTAAATCTGCATCCTGTGATTACCGACCCATTTGCCAGAGGAAACAGTTTCTCCTTACCCACCCCATCAAAAATCCCTCAGAATTTTGAACACATTTCAGTCTTAAAAGAGACTTAGAAGAGAGTTAGAATTGAGGGCCATCGGGAAAAGCTCTGTAACAATCCACTAAGAGGCCACAATTGTTGATCCAACTGCCTTTGGTCCGTCCATAATTGTCCTCGTTTTCGCAAGAGCACAAATTGCTGTCTGGGGGGGGGGGGGGGGGTGACCTTATATCCACATACACCAATACACACAATCAGAGCATGCCACGTGAAGACGGGTTAGTTGTACTCTTGCGAGAAAGAGGGCGGTGGATGGCGGTCAGAAACCCGGGATGTTAATGCCGAAACTAACAACGAGACGAATATCAAGATGGAGATGACGTCATTCAATGTAGTATATACAATATAGCGACCACAACGAATAATTTTTTTTATTTAAAAAAAGGTAAATGAAGATCACATCTACACAAGTACTGTTACAATACTAAAGGACTACTCATCCTAATTCGTAATTGTGGACAAGCCGAAAGGTTACTTACCATTATAGCTAGATTTTGTGTCGAGCTGAACAAAGCTGCTGTCAGTAATGGCACGCAATTCGCTCTGATGTTTGGATACAAGGGCGATGCCATTTTGCCTTTCTTCTTCACAGCCGTGCCTAGGAAGTTCCTTTGCATCACTTCCTGCAGTAGACATAAAGTTCTGTTGCATACCATTTCTTCCACTTTCTTTTTTTTAATAGTAAAATGAATTCAATCACACATGAATAAAAGTCGTTAGAATTCCAATTTTCTGTTGTTTTTGTTGTTGTTGTTTTTGTTGGTTAATTCCCCTTCCACCCCCCACCCCCCCCCACCCCGAAAAAAAAAGAAAGTGATGCAAAGCAACTCACTGGGCACAGCTACAATGCTTATCACCTCAGTCTCCCAAAACCCTAGGTGAGCTACCTGTGATTGTGGACAGGAATAAAAATCTTACTGTACGGTAAATCTTATCCACAACGATTTATATAGAGACGTCCTTTCAGTATGGATCATATGGATCTCAATTAGGTATAACGTTTTAAAAGAAAGAAACTTAACACTGTAAGAATAAGCCACTACCCGAACAACACCACAAGCACTGCAAAGAGCGTGCTGTACTTTCATTAGAAATGTAATCAAACGGTATTTTAAGCTTCAAAGGTCTGTTGTTCCAACACAGCCAAACCTTCAAACTCGGCAGCCAATTGCGCACAGCAGTATCTCACAAACAGTCGCGGATTGAGTGACTACATTTATATTAAAAAAAAGGGATTATTACCCGCAGAAAGCGATCTGCCTATCGACTAACAAGCGGGTTCCTACTTACTGCGAGGTAAACAGAATAAGGAAACTTGCCTAACATCTCACCCTGCCCGGAAATTGAACCCAGGTCCCCTTGCTTGCGAGGCGAGGGCTCTGACCAATACGCTACTGGATTCCGTAAACCACCGGGAAGAAATGAGGGAATACAAATACAATTCAAAACTGCATTTGTGTAGTGCCTTTCATGTCATTAGGACATCCCAAGGCGCTGGACAGTCAGGGAATTGGACCCGGGGTGGGGGGGGGGTTGGATCAGGGAGGGTGGAGGGCAGTGGGGGGTGGTAGGAGGGTGGCCAAAGGCGCAGTCGAAGACTTGATAAGGCGCTATATCAAATGCAGGGATTATTATTGTTATTATTCTGTATATTATTATAAGGCACCTTATCACGTTGTTGAGACGTCTCAAAGCACTTCACAGGCGAGGGAGGTGTGGTAAATTGTTGTGACTGTATATTTGTAAGTCAATGCAGCAGCCAATTTGGACACAGAAACGTACCACAAACACTGAACGACCAATTTTACCCGGGGGGGGGTTTGTTGGCCAGGACAACAAGAGAAACTACCTTAAACCAAATTCCCCCCAACTTCTGCCTGTTCAAACGTGGACATTAAAGATCCCATCCTGGCCAACGATCCTCTAAGTTAAATTATTCGCCTCTGGCCTGTTTGTGGGGTCACTGCTGGGTGCAAACTGGCTGGTTACAAATACACAGCCATAATTATTATTATACTGTGAAGCCCTTTTGAGACACTGACATGATCAAGCGATACATCAAATGCCAGAATCGTTATGTTATATTAATAAATGTACATGGTTCACAATTGCTCATTTACCTCCCAAATTCAAGCATGGAAACAAATGAGGACCTGCGATCATTGTTCTGCAGTCGCAGTTATTGTAGACGGTAATCGTGGCTCTGTGCCGTGCTCGCTGAGCCCTTGTAAATAATAATATAATAATAATCCTTGCATTTGATATAGCGCTTTTTACGTCTTCTCGACGTCTCAAAGCGCTCCACAGAATACGCTGTACAGTGAATTGCCTGTATATTTGTGGGCGAAACGCGGCAGCCAATTGCGCACAGCAGCGTTCCATAAACAGTCGTGGATTGAAGCGATCAACTTTATTATTGTTTTTTTGTCTTGAGGGACTATTATCAGGCGTGCGGAGTAAGGAAACTTGCCCAAGGTTTCGGCCCCTGCTCGGGAATCGAACCCGGGTCTCTCGCTTGCGAGGCGAGTGCTCCAACCACCACTGAGCTACAGGACTCCACAAATATCCTTTTGCTGACGTTAGTCACAAGAAACCAAGCTCCGGTGAAGTGCTTTGAGATGTCGTGATAAGGCGCTGCATCAGATGCAAGGATGATTATTATTACTGTTCAGTGCTGTAACCGTACATCAATGTGACAGGATAACTGCTCTACATAAAGAGCAGACATTAAAAGCTTTGGAATCCATTAAAATCGGATCTTTTTCTTTCAGATATTAAGATGTAATGAAAATTTGATGACTCTGATGAGGGGGAGGGGGGGAGAGTGGGGGGTGATTCAGAACGCCCACACTTGCGCACAACAGAAATCTGAATGGTGGGGCGCTTCAGACTCGCAGACCAGAAATCTTTGTGTAGCCGCCACACCAGCTCTCTCTCTCTCTCTCTCTCTCTCGCCGCTTCCCTGCTCACACTCAAGTCTCAGACCTCGGCTCAGTGCTTCCACGAGTTGAGGCGGTCACTTTGTTTGGGGGAGGGGGAGTGGGGGGGATGGGGGTGAGACGTTAAATCGAGGAAGGAGCCATGCGGGAATCTGGCGCCTTGCGGGCAGTTATTTGGACCACAGCTTACGAGTTGTGGCAACGCCGACAAGACTTCTGGACTGACGCCCAGCAGGATCGCCCAATCAGGTCGGTCGAACGCCAAAGCAGACCCGCTCCGGTGGACGTCGGTGTTTGGTTCTCGCAGGCCGGCGGTTTGCCCGCCCAGCGCGCAGTCGCTGCGCTTCCGAGACGGGCCCAGCAAGTCCGGGGCGGTGTCTGTGCGTCACCCGAGTCTCCGACTCCCTCCCCCGGGGGCCCCGCTGTTCCCCTCTCCCTCCCGGTGAAGGTTCTGGCTCCCTCTCGAACGTGCCTCCACCGTCTGCTTCAACCACCGCTTCCGGCAGCGAGTTCCACCATCTCCCCGCCCTCGGAGTGAAAGAGGTGAAGTAGTTCCTCCTCGACGTAAACTGTGCAGCAAAAGCTCAGCGAACAGACTGCTCACAATTTGTCCCTCCATGAGGTTGAGTGGGGTGGGGAGGTGTGGGGGGCAACAGAGAGGTGGGGAAAGACCTGCTACGTAACTCTGGAACTCCTTCCCTCAATCCCTCCGCTTCGCACCCCCTTCCTCAGTGTCTCGGTCCACGTTTGCGTCCCACAGCTCACTGCTCTCTCTCGATTTAACTGCACCGTTCGCCTACGTAAAGCCTCAACACATTTCAAAGCGCTTAATGCGTCTCGAGCTGTTTTGGCGGCTGTTTTGTGGCCCTTTTATTAAAACAAAATGTTATTTTATTATTATTGCTGAGAGTCGAAAGGGTCCTCAACACAGAGCAATTGGAATCCCGTGGCGTGTATCTTTCTGGGGGAACAAGTGCGCTACCTAACCCTGAGCAATGGTGCAGTGATTAGAATAATAATACATTATTATAATATAATAATAATATAATGATAATCTTTGCATTTGATACAGGGCCTCATCACGCTTCACAGGCTATGCTGTGAAGTGTAGCGGATGTATATTTTGTGGGCGAAGCTCGACAGCCATTGTGTAAAATGGTGTCACACAAACAGTATAGTTACTTACTTACTTACTTACTTACTTACTTACTTACTTACTTACTTACTTACTTACTTACTTACTTACTTACTTACTTACTTACTTACTTACTTACTTACTTACTTACTTACTTACTTACTTACTTACTTACTTACTTACTTACTTACTTACTTACTTACTTACTTACTTACTTAACTAAATAAATAGCTCCACGCGCGATGTTGACCAGACATGTTTTTTTGTTGGCCAGGACATCAGGAGAAACTCCCTTCCCTTTCCAATAGTGCCTTTGGTTCCTTAACTTCCACCTGAACAGTCAGACAGTGCCTCGATTTTTGCATCTCATCCGAAGGACGGCACCACTGACAACGGTTGCCCTCTCCCCCCCCACCCCAGCACTGCACCGATCGCAGTGTCTGTCTAGAATGAGTCCCGACGTGAGGTTTGAAACCGAAACCTTTCGACTCAGAGGCAAGAGTGCTACCACCTGAGCCGGGCTGACATCTGGCTGATATATATAATATATATGAGGACACACACGCAGCCGCAGTATGGGTTTAAGCCAGAGGGCATTCATCTAGTTATGTTGGTCACGGATGTGCCAGCATTGCTTTTGCTATCAGGCCCCAAACAGCTTTGTACAGAGTACCAGGGCTGGCTCGCAAATAATGCCGTGCCTTCGGCACTTGCGAGTTGCACAATCTCTCAATTTATGAAATCAAAGTAAAACCTCTATTATCTATCGATTTACATCAATACCACTGCTACTTTCACCCCCCGCTCTCCCCACTCCCCGCTCCCCACTCCAGGTTAATTCTTAGCTTAGGACCACTCTTCGAAAATGACATTACACAAGGATTGGAGAGGGGGAAAAAAAAACACTGCACCAATGTTTGCAAATACGTGATAATCTTATCCTGAAAGAGATTATTCTCTTTCCACTTGTTATCTGCCTGCAGAGAGAGATAAACTGCGAAAAAAAATCAATAGCCCAGTATCTAAATTGTTCCTTGAAAGAGGACCCGATAAGCAATTTTTGGCAACTTGCAAAAAAAAAAAAAGAAATGAAATAGCGCTCGCAAAATCACTGCCACCGGGGTTCTTCCCTCACCACATTTTTTTTTTAATGTCATCAACTTTGGTTCAAAACAATTCTACCGGCAGATCCATCACTGAGGGTTTCAATTGCAAAAAGTGCACACATTCTGTCAACGTCAAGACGGTGTAAGCTGCAGTCCAGCTTGAAGCTAAATTTCCAGATTGCTTTTGAGGGGGGAAAAGAAGGAAGTTGACGCGTCACTTCCAACCCGCGGCCCCGATGTACAAAACGGTCATCAATGCAACGACAACTTGGATTTATATTGGCGCGGAGGAACTCTCCCAAGGCGCTGGACAAGTCAAGGGTTTCCACCTGAGCTGTGTTGGCCGGAGTCAAGAGGGGTGGAGGGCAAGGGGTCTCAGCTTGGCACGGACTTGAGAACAAGACACACACGTACGTGCCTGCCACCTCCTGGGGTTGTGGGTTCGAGCCCCGCATCAGGCCTCTGAAGTCCTACAGTTTGGGGCTGATGCTTCAATGCAGTGCTGGCGTTGTGCTGCATTAAACCGGTGTGTTTAAGCGAAAAGACGTCTAACTTAATGAACCACGATGCTTAGATAGCTAAAGGGGTTTGGCATCAGGTCACACATGAGCAGAGGGAGAGAAAGATTTTCACAGTTACCGCAAGAAAAAAGAGATGCCAATGAAGGAACTAGGGAAAAACATGCCTTTTTATTAATATTTAATATTAATATAACATGTTAATATTTACATCATTATTGTCGTAGCTATATCATAGTCAAGAGACATGAAAGCATTGCCGGAGTGAGTTATTTAATTAGAATTAGACTTCTGACGAAAGGTAGACCTGAACCGTTAACTCATTTTCCTCTCTCCATAGATGCTGCCTTACCTTACCTGCTGCGTGTTCCCAGCTGCTTCTGTTTTTATTTCAGATCTCCAGCATCTGCAGTATTTTTGCTTTTTTTTGTTGAGTTATTTAATTCTAGGTCATCTCCTTGTGTGGTTCAAGTTGTTGGAAAAATTCAATAAACAAAAATGGGCAGAAAAATGATGTTTTTTTTCCAGCGTCCACTTAATCATACAGTGCCTGTGTCAAGCTCGGACTATAATCCACTTAAAACAATCACCTGCCAATTTGTTTAGACTATAAAACGTTATCGCCGATATAAAGGCAGTGCGGATTAAAAAACTAATTCTTCAAGATGCCAATTTTACCGAGCGTTGCTTGGGAATGATAAATGGCACATTGACAAGACAAGATTCGCAGTCTCCAGGCTGACACTCTGTCAACTGCTGCGCTGCTCGGAGCACTGACGTAACATAGGAAAACATCTGAAAAAGCCCACACCGTTTCCGTAGCGAGAAGACCTTTTGATGTCACGTGTACTTCCTGAAAGGGACGTGTGTGCGAGCGGCAGGTGGTTGAGTCTCGTGACGACGTTGAGATGAAGAGGACAACAACAACAACTTGTCCTGGTCAATCACCCCTCCCCCTCCCGCCCCCCCACCACCCGATATCAATTGGTCATTCACCTCATGGCTGTTTGTGAGAAATGTTGCTGTGCGCAAATTGGCTGCCTCGGTCGCCTACAAATACACTCTACAGTAAATCATAAATTGGTCACTCAAATCCACGACTGTTTGTGGGCTACTCCCGTGCGCAATTGGCTGCCGAATTTCGCCCACAAAACACACGGTCACGCGCTTCCTGGGAAGCGCTTTTGAGACGTCTAGAAGACGCGATGAGGCGCTATATCAAGTGCAAGGATTATTATCATTATTACCTCTAAAGGTTGGAAACATCATTCAGATATAATTAGTTCCAAAGCCCTTTGCTGGAGCACACGCTCATTTATAACACAGGTCCCCTGCGGAGGATGGCAAGAGGCAAGGCTTGAGACCACAGAGTGTGCATTGGGTGGTGGGGGGGTACAACACTACTGGAGATTAATCAGCTTGCTGTGCGCAATTGGCTGCCGCGTTCGCCCACAAATATACAGTCAATTCACTTTACAGTCTATTCTGTGAAGCGCTTTGGGACGTCCTCCCGACGTGAAAAGCGCTATATCAAATGCAAGGATTATTATTATTATTAATGCAGCGTAGCTTGTCATTGAGAAAGATATCTGGCGAGCTTCACACTGCTTGCTTGTCCCAGATTAGCACCTTGGGCTTTGGCTTGTAGGGTTAACCGCGTACACCCACAAAAACGTCACCCCACTTCACAGTAAAATCCTATGGAGCTCTTTGAGACGTGCTCCTGATGTAAATGCTACTACATTAAATGTGAGGATATTTATTATTATTATTATAAACGGGAGTCCAGTGGGAACAATCCCTTCTACCAGTAGAGCTGAGATTTACACTGGCCGCTCTGCTGAAATGTTGCTGAGAGACAAGTGAATAACACAGGCTGGAAAGTATTCATTTACGACCACAGTTAGCGGTTTGATAAGCTACCCTGTTGCACGACTGAGCTATCAGTCCCAAAAATAAGGTTAACCTGGTGTAAGGCAGGCAGTATGTTCTGTCGACTTTCAAACATCCTCCAACTTTGTAGGTTAACGTCAAATTGAATATTGATCGAAAACAATACTTTTTAAATTAAAAAATGAGCATGCGCGCGCACACGCACACACACGCACACACACATGCACACAGAGAATACTGCAGCTTTTTTTTAAGAAAAAAGAATCATCTGAACAAGCCACATGACATATTTATAAGGTCAATGCAAATCCACAGACTCTCAGAAGAGACACTTAGAACCGTGGCAAGAAAGAAAAAAAAATATTCATTTCAAGGCTCAACCACCACCCATTTGCAATTTATGAACCAATTGAATTATCTCCCCAGAGCACCTCTGTTCCAACATTCATTCATCTTACGTAAACCTTGCGAGAACAAAATCCAATTTTTTGGGGAGGGAAAAAAATAGATTTAAACCATTTTAAGTCTCGAGCGAACAGAAACCAGAGCAGAAGTCTTTTTTTAACCCAATTACACTTACTTGTGCAAGCTGTAATTACGTGTTCAGTATACGCAGGCGAAATGAAAGCAAACTGATGCATGAACTTACAAATCAGCTGAGATAGGTGCGAGGAGCTGCTGGCCAATTCCCATGTCAAGTATTACTCCACGACTAGCACCAAAAACAATATTAATAATAATAATATAGTCACCCAATCTACGACTGCTTGTGGCACACTTCTGTGTGCAATTGGCTGCCTCGCTTCACCCACAAGATGCAGTCAATCCACTTTGGAGTATATTCTGGGAAGCATTTTGAGACGTCTCGATGACGTAATAAGGCGCTATATCAGATGCAAGCATTATTATTATTATTGTTATCAGCAAAACTGCCGAGCCAGAAAGTGCACGTGCAATATGAGGTGAGGACAGGGTTGGATTGACTGTAATCTGTGCTGTGCGCAAATTGGCTGCTGTGTTAAAATAAATAGTCTTTGCATTTGATATAGCGCTTTTTAGGTCTTCGAGACGTCTCAAAGCGCTTCACAGAATATACTGTAAAGTGAATTGACTGTATATTTACGGGCAAAACGCGGCAGCCAATTGCGCACAGCAGCGACCCCACAAACAGTCGTGGATTGAGTGACCAGATTATTATTGTTTTTTTTCTTGAGGGCTTATTATCAGACGTGCGGAGCAAGGAAACTTGCCCAAGGTTTCAGCCTGCCAGGAATTAAACCCAGGTCTCTCGCTTGCTAACCACTGAGCTACACTGTTCAAATACATTTATATAGCGCCTTTCACGTCAGGAGGCCATCCCAACTGTTCACCCATATAATACACAATCACACCGCTTTGCTATAGCTCCTTTGAAACTTCTCGAAGACGTGATAAGATGCTGTATCAAATGCAAAGACTGTTATAAAAGCTCACTAATCAGGGATCACACACAGATTGACTATCGGTTCCTCAAGATCACGCCAGGCAGCACAAGGAGCTCAGAGCAAAGGCAGAGAAAGTTGACCTGAGGACAGAGGCATTAGAAAGTCTATTTTTACTTGTCCAATTACCGGATCGAGAACCGTTAGTCATTTCAATAGCACCTCGCTAAAAAAAAAACACACACTTAACTCAAGATGATTAGTACCTGAACTCTTAATTGGTTTGATATTTTCTGTCACTGACCTGACTGGGAAAGGCTGAATTGATTAAAAGGAAAATTGTGAATGTTCCAGCATTAAACAGACCGGTGGGAGCAGGTCGCTATTTTGGCTTTGAAATTTGCGGTTAAAGTTCAGCCCATAAAGATTTCAACCCATCCAACGTGCCTCTTCTGAGGACACATGACATACTGTCTAATTTTCTTTCTCAACTCCCATGGCTGTGTACCTCAATCTGCTTCCACCTACAGCTTTGGCTAAAGTTTTGGGATGTCCTCATGTTGTGAAAGGCGCTATGTTAATGTAGATTGTATTGTAAAAGTGTGTTGCATCAATCTCAGCTGAGTCTCACTGGAACAGCACGGCTGAGATTAGGAACTCAACAACGGCAGGAAATGGATCACATATGCGTCTGTGTCTGAGAATGTGTGTTTACTCAACGACGCTAATGTGGGTGAATGCGCGTCTGTCTCTCAGTGACTGTGAGTGTGTGTCTGTGAGTGACTGTGAGTGTGTGTCTGAGTCTGTTAGTGTCTGAGTGTGTGTGCGTCTGTCTGTGGGTGTGCGTCTATCTGTGTCTGTTAGTGTCTGTGAGTGTGTCTCTCTGTGTCTGTTAGTGTCTGTGAGTGTGTGTGTCTGTCTGTGGGTATGAGTCTCTCTGTGTCTGTTAGTGTGTGAGTGTGTGTGTGTGTCTGTGGGTGTGAGTCTGTCTGTGTCTGTTATTGTCTGTGAGTGTGTGTGTCCCAGGTTTATGTCCCACCAAATTCTGAATAGGAATTTCCTGCCACAATAGCTCAAATCAATGGAAAACCCATTTGTGTGCGTTTTCAGTTGTTCTATACCGTTCGTTCCCTGTTCGATTTCAAACGTTAAAATTGTGTCCGTTTCCAACGAGATGAAGAGATATTGCAAAACAAAGGGCGACAACTCTTGGTGCGAAACTCACATTTGATGTTGACTTCATATTTCATCTCTCGGACGTGGGCTATGCCCAGGTTTTGTCCCTGACGTACAGCACGGCCCGTTATTGGAATAAGAGCACATTCACAAGATGGTGCGCATCGCATCAACTTGGCTTCTCGCAAACACCAGGATAAATGCTGGAAGTGGCAGCCCGCCTTCAATCCCTCCCTCGCTCCCTCTCTCCCTCCCTCCACTCATCCACCCACTACCCCTTCTCTGCCCCGAACTATCCTCTCATGAAAGCCCTGACTCATCATGACAGATACTAAGCTAAAGAAAGCCCTTTGGGCCCATTTGATCTCGAGGTATCCTTCCAGAATGCTAACGCTGTCTGTCGTGCCGCAAGCTGTGAGCAAGCAGGGACTTGCAACGCACAACTGTTACAGCATCAAAACTAATTCCAATATGAATCAGTGCCAATTATTACAGTAATAAGTGATTTTGTCCTTCAAGTGGGACATGAAGTGTAAGAAATACAATTATGGCGTTACAGGATGATGGAAAGAAGGGGTTATAGTATTCTCCAGATACGCTGGCAGTAAAAAGGGTAAAAAATAATAATAACAATAATAATAATAAGGGGAGAAATTAATATGGGTGAAGGCTCGTGTGGAGAATAAACACTGGCACGAACGAGTTAGGCTGAATGGCCAGTTTCAGTGCGGTATGCCGTAAATGTCAAAGTAACATTCAAAAGCCTATGACTATGAGAGTTTCAGGCCTCACCAATTTATAAACAACCAAGGGAGAGAGTACAAATAAGGCAATCTCTTTCCCTCCCACCCACCACTCCCATCATACCGCTTTCTCCCCTCTGGAACACAGTCGCAGCGAAAGGAAGAGTAAGCCAGTTGATTCATTTAATAAGGAGCCGGATAATTACTTAACCAGGGAGAGGGTTGGACCTGTACCAAGAGCGTGTGTTTTATGGACGAAAACGCAGGAGAAAGGCTAAGGAATGGAATAGAACGCTATCGTTGGAGCAATCTTCTAGGAGCGCTGCGTAATGCAACAAAATCAATATTCTGTCGGATGGCAGTGATTTGCTGACCTGTTAGTAAACGATTGATAGCTCAAGTTAAAAGGCGTTAAAAAAAAGGAACACAGGGTACAAATTTCTTCACTTGACCCAGCCCCGAATAACTCCGGTGAAGTAGAACATCTGTATCAACACAGTACAATAGAAAACAATTTACATTTATATAGAACCTTCACATCAGGGGGACGTCTCAAAGCAGTTAACAATGTTGGAAGGCCGGTTTGACTGGAGATGGGAGCGGGTCAGGGAAAGATGACAACGACAACAACAAAGTTACATATATAGAGCGGCTTTCACGTCGGGAGGACTTCCCAAGGCACCAAAAGCACGGTCAAAGAATCACGGTAGTCCAAGACTAGCGGTTATCTGCGTGGGTTACATGTAGACGCGTTTGTTTCTTAAATTGCACCAATCTTGCTCTAGTCGTACGGTACAATCAAAGGGTATTTCAATCAGTTTTAGAACCACAACACTGAATTATGTGACTGGAAGTCTTACCATCTCTTAGCTTCAGTTTGCAACCATAAATTGCCTACGCTTTAAGGAATCGATACAAGGTGTAGCATTCAATCCACAAAAGGGTTTTTTTTTAAACCGAGAGGAATAGAAAGCTATTTATTTTCCGGCATTCTCCTCTATAAGGTTTGAACTTGAAAGAAGTGCCCCAAGAGATTGAAGACTCAGACCGTTGCTTCCATGGAGTTTTTCACGTTTTATTTAACAGGCTAATTTGCGCTCGGCCCCACGTCCCCAGCAAATCGTGTTCGAGAGCCTGGTCCTCACGTTCAAATCCCTCCACGGACTCAAGCCCACTTAACTGTGTGACCTCCTGCAAATCCTACCCCGCCTGCACCCACCACTCAGTTGGCATCATCCGATCTGTGGGTGAGCTTTCAGCAATTGTGCCCTTGTTCTCTGGAACTCCATCCTGGAACCCCTCCCTCCCCTCCTCAGCTCTCCCCTCCCCCCCACCCCCACCCCCACACCCACCACCCCACTCCCCCGAGCTCGGGTGCCCAGTCCAGCTGTGTAAAGCTGCTTTGATATGTCCTCTCAACGTGCGCGAAGAGTGAATGCAAATTGATAAGATTATATCCTCCGAAAACGAGTCGTAACAATGCTACATTTCTCCACGGTTTTCCACCCACACGTAACGAACTAAGATTATCTCAATGGGTGTTTACATATTCAAAGACAAGACGGACGTAATGAATGAATGGATCCTCTCTCGACGTGAAAACTATGAAGTACTGTAGATTACTGCTGGAAACTGTGGATGCTAAAACATCCCGATTCACCGGGGACAGTTTAATACGCCAGCCTGACATGAATAATGAATAACCAGACCAAGTAAGTGTATTACGAGTTCAGCTAACTATTAAACTCAAAGAACATGAAAGAGTTCTAATTCCCCTCGCTAACAATGAGGCACGTTACTCATCAGAATAGCAATCTGAACAAATACGGCATTATATGTTTCGAGGCCCTGCAGTTGGCTGCAATTTGGAAGCAAATCATCCAGGGTTTCACAATCTTCACTGTTCATTGAGCCCCATCCCCCTTTCCTGCTGTGTGTACACACAGGGCCAGTTATTATAATGATGATAATAATAATCCTTCCACTTGATATAGCGTCTTACCACATCTTCAAGAAGTCTCAAAAGCGTTCCACAGAAAATACTGTGAAGCGAATTGACTGTGCGCTTTGCGGACGAAACGCGGCAGCCAATTGCGCACAGCGGCGTCTCGCAAACAGCCGTGGATTGAAGTGACCAAACTTGAAGGGATTATCACGTGAAAAAGCGCCTTCACACGTCGTTCGGTTAGTTCCTTGGACACTCAATGTGGCTTGAAGAATGACCACTTGGGAGTGAGATCGGGGAACTATGTACCACTATGTACATCCGCATAAGGCTACCTCGACTGAAATTGCTAAAGTAAACTTCACATAAGCCATATCAGCTGTGATCATACATTTAATATGACTTATGCAAAGTATGAGTTGTGTGAAACTCCACGAAACTGGATTATATAGGAAATTCAACGGGACTTGAGCGAGTTTTATCGTCGTTTTGTTTGGGGGGGGGAGAGGGTCAGTCGGGTGTCTGACCCATGCGGAAAGCCGTCGCCGTGCTTAAGAATATCCAAACCAAGCTGAGAATTCCATGCCTCGCACCTACGTGTGGAAATTCCAGAGATATTTATTGGAATGAAATGCGCACTCTGTGCCTGAAGGGATGCATCCTGCTGACTTCATTCTGGAGAGTATTCTGCATTGGCAGAGCCAAGATATTTACGGTAGTAATAATAGCCTTTACTGTAATAATAAAGGCCTTTAACGTAGTAATAAAGGGAGACATTGGAGTGTTTTTTTTAAAAAAAGCAATTCCCAGTGCACACACACTCACAAACACACAAACATACACACACACACGCACATAAACACACACAAACCACCCTACAGTCACAAACACAGAATGTAAGAAACAAACTAATTCTTTGACCCTCATTACCCTCTGGTACGGTGCTGACAGGCTTGAATATACATATAATGAGTTCCAATACCAAGCTCTGCATGGTTTCCTAATTGCCCCCCATCCCCCCACCCCCCCACCGTCATAAACCATTAATTAATCCATTTTCATAGCAGTTTCGTAATCATAGAAATGACGGCGTGGATTTGATTATTGTCTAATTATTGTATTAGAATAACCAAATACAGTACTTGACAATAAACCTCTGATAAAAAAAATGGGCTTATATAATAATAATAATACCGCTAATAAAAATAATAATCCTCATTTGATGTAGCGCCTTATCACACTGCTAAAGACGTCTCAAAGTGCTTCACAGGATACATTGAAATGTAGATTGACTGCATTTTATGGGCTTGGTGCCTATCTTGATTGGTTGCCAGAGAGGTAAGCTACTGCTCAACTGCATCTGAAGCCCCAAAGCTCGAACCGGTTGGAGCTCCGTCAATGGCGAGGGATTTATGTTGTGGTCAGGAGTTTGGTGGATATTTTATGCCGAGTTGTGGTGCTCCCGCCGGGCTCATTCGGAGGTGCATTGCTCCAAAAGCAACTGCTAAGCTCACTCGCGGCACACCAATCGAGGCAGGCACCAAAGCCCTTTGATGTTTGACCAATGTGCTTTGTGCAGAGCCACAAGGCAGATACAACCTTGCCACCGCCACATCAAAGGAAAAGTCCTTGCCAAGTTATCTGGGCTTATACTTCCCCCTCTCTCTCCCTCTCTCTCTCTCTCTTTCTTTCGCTCTCTCTGTCCAAATTGCTGCCAAAATAAATGAATTGGAGATGCGTCCCATTGTCAGTTGTGGAATGTCGCTGCATATGCCTATATGCAGTCGATTCACCTTTACTTTCATTCGTGGAGTCTGTAGCTCGGTGGTTAGAGCACTCGCCTCGCAAGCGAGAGGTCCTGGGTTCGATTCCCGGGCGGGGCGAAACCTTGTGCAAGTTTCCTTACTCCACACGCCTCCGTTTACCTCAGAGTAAGTAGGAAGCCGGTTGTTATTCGATTGGCGGATCGCTTTTCCGGGAGTAATAATTCCTTCCAAATAATAATAAGAATGAATTGGTCACTTCAATCGACGGCTGTTTGCGGGGACGCTGCTGTGCGCAGTCGGCTGCCGCGTTCTGCCCACAAAATACACAGTCGATTCACTTTACAGTTTATTCTGTGAAGCGCTTTGAGACGTCTCGAAGATGTGAGGAAGCGCTGTATCAAATGCAATTGATTATTATTATTTCTAATCGATTATATCCGGTAAAGCACATGGAGATGTTTATTTTACATGAAAGACGCTTGATAAATGCAGGTTTTTTTAAAAAAAACACACCATAGTGCACGCTTTTATGTTGTAACGATCCTTGCATTTGATATAGAGCCTTATCACGTCTTCGAGGCGTCTTAAAGCGCTTCACAGAACATACTGTAAAGTGAATGGACTGCGTGTTTTGTGGGCAAAAAACACTTGTTTTAATGTTGTCAAAAAGGCAGAACTTCTTATTTGTTACTGTGTGGATAAGTCAGCCCTTTGTGGTTTGAATTGGTCGAATTTTCCTTTCGATATGATTGCTCAAAATCCACATATCACTTATGTAAAACAAGAATGGAAAATATAGTTTCAGCAGCAGTATTAAAATCACAGGCGTGTTCAAAATGTTATGGAGGGATGAGATGGAATGACCTTCTTCCACCAAATCAACCCTGTGTTCTCGTGACTCAGAACACACATGTATCAGACGAGCGCAACACCAAAGTCTCCTGAGATAACAAAGCCTATTTGTTTTTGAATGACATTAATTACCAGGAGTCGCAGAATACAATTGCAGTTGGAAGCGCAATTAGACGAAACCTTTCGGAACACTACCTACCGAACACTATTGCTCGGGTGGACGCCAGCTTTCTGCACACTCTCCACCCCCTCCGCCCCACCGTTGGCGGCCACGCCTTCAGCCGCTGCGCCCCCAAACCAGGGAATGTTTCGCCTCCTTGCCCCCGGCCTTGCCAGTCTTCATATGGTACGCGAGGACCTTCCCCTTTGACTGCGCCTTCGGTCGCCTACCTCTGTCCACAGATATACTGCTCTGGCCTGCTTCGTGTCCCCCGCCCGGCCTGCCCCACCATCGGCAGTCAAGCCTTCAGCCTCTCTGCCCCCACCCTGTGGAACTCCATCCCACATTCTCTTCGCCTCGCCCACCCCCGCCTCCATTGCCTCATTCAAGGCACCTCTCAAAACCTTCCTGTTCGACCGAGCCTTTGGCCACCCTCCTACCCTCCCTGCCCAATGTTACCAGTGCATTTGGTATAGCACGCCATCGAGACGTTTCAAAGCCTCTCACGGGGTATACTGTAAAGTAAGCTGACTGCACATTTTGTGGGTGAAACGCACAGCAGTGTCCCACAAACAGCCGTGGATTTGAGGACCAAATTTTATTTTTTTATTGTTTTCTTAAGGGATTATTACCCCCGGAAAAGTAATCCGCCAATCGATTAACAATCGGGTTCCCATTTAGGTAAGCAGAAGCGTGCGGAGTAAGGAAACGTGCCCAACGTTTCGTCCTGCCCGGGAATCGAATCCAGGTTCTCTTTTGCTTGCGAGGCGAGTGCTCTAACCAATTACGCTACTGGACTCCGTAAACTATGCGGTTAAACGTAGCACTCCGTTTAGCTTAGGTTCCCTTAAGCACAGTGATGGGTTTCCGCACGCATTGGACACCCAGCAGACCACGTCTCGATGACGTGCTGTATCAAATGCACTGGTAACACGAGTTCAGCTGCACCCTTTGTGTTCTGAATACTCTCCTAAAAGAACACTCTGGGAGACAGCGTCATGGGCAGGCGGAAGGATGAATGTGTCTGTAAAACTGCAGACATGGAGTCTTTTTTTGCATTTCATGATTTATTGCCCTGTACAGTGATAATAATAATATAATAATAATCCTTGCATTTGATAAAGCGCCTTATCACATCATCGGGATGTCTCATAGCGCTTCACAGGATATACTGTAAAGTGAATTGACTGGGATCGAAAGTTCTGGAATAAGGAGAGAAGGATTTGAGCTCAGAAGGTGAACAGACAGTTATACTTAATTACTTTAGACAGTGATTGATGAATACACGATCTAGGAAGCAGTGAAGGCAGGATTGTGTCAGCATATTCAAGAAGTAGTTAGATAGTCTTTTTGGTGAAGAAATTAATGGGGGGCGGGGTAGGGGGAAGAGATACGAAAAGGGCATGATTTTTCTTTTTACTTTGGGACTGGTTAGATGGTCATTTGGTCCAGTCATTTTCCAGTCAGTTCAGTCCTGCAAACTGCTTGGGACTCAAAAGATTGTTCTTTAAAGATGTGCCGACTTGGCTTCTTCTGTGCTGTAAATTTCTATGGTTCCTATGCTCCCATGGTCTTGTACAGCAATTAGCACAGATTACACGGAAACGCTGCCTGTGTGGTGATTATGCTAATGCTCATCAGCTAATTACTCGGTCTGATGAAGAACGTTTAAACTAAACGGGTCGAACGGAACGGCAAACAACAATACACAGAACAGTGCCTTTCAATGAGCTCCTACGCACCTTCAAAGAGAGACCTTTGGCGTGACTTTGGATACCTCTTTGATAAAAGAACTGACAGCAAATTGAAAAGGGAGGCGAAGGAGATTTTACTAAATAATGATAACATTTGAATACAATACAGCTCCTTGTATCTGGGGAGGCCGTTTCAAAGTGGATCGGAGGATTTATTGCAAGGTGTCATATCCGTGTGCTGTAAGTGAACAGGGCAGGCGATTTACAAAATATTGGCATACAATGCGCAGCACAGAAACGGGCCACTCACCCAACCAGTCCGGGCTGGTGCTTCTACTCCACTCCAGTTCCATATGAGTTCCACAATCTCACTGCCCTCTGCATTAAGTAGTTCCTCTTAAATTCTCATTTAGTTCCCCTGGTCGCTAATCTTACACTTGTGTCCCCTGGTTACAGGCTCCCCAAACAGCCTATTTATGCTCAAACTAATCTACGGCTTTTATAATTTTAAAAACCTCTATTAGGTCTCCTCTTAAATGACTTCTCCAGCAAAAAAAAAGACCTAACCTAAGCAGCCTATCCTGATTTGCGCATAGCAATGTCCCACAAACAGATATGAAGTGAACAACCAATTTTCTTTGGGGGGATTCTTGACCAGGACACTGGGAGAAACTCCTTTCTCTTTTCAGATAGTGCTACGGGATCTTCAACATCCACCCGAAGAGACAAACAGGAGCTTGCATTAATGTCTCACCCAAAGGACCTCCGACAATGCTGCTCTCACCTACTTATCTATTGCTTATCACAGCACCGTGCTCTGATGAGAATACACAGCAACAACTGTCAGTGGAGTCCTGCGGCTCAGCGGTTAGAGCGCTCGCCTCGCAAGCGAAATTGATCACTCAATAACCAAGTGTTTTGTGGGACACTGCTGCGCGCAATTGGCTGCTGCGTTTCCTTGACAAGATATACAGGCAATTCACTTTGCAGTATATTCTGTGACCCGCTTTGAGATGTCTCTAAGAGGCAATAAGGCGCTGTATCAAATCAAGGATTATTAGGTGATAGTATTTATTTAATGACCGGGAAGGTGGCTGAGGCTAGGTTGCTGGAGTGATTTAAAGAGTAGCTCGATGGTATGGTGCTGGGGCCAGGAATAGGTTAGGCCGGTCGTTCACCTTAAAAAGCAACACGTAAAGGCTCACTTTGAGAGCAAAAAAAACGATCCCCGAAGACCTTGAAATTAACTGGATCGCGCTATTCATCCGGCCCTAATGCACACAGGTCGAGCTCGGGTACCAGTTTCCATTTCTGGGCACAATTATCCCTTGACAGGTTTCCGTAATGAATCCCCGTGCAGTTCAATCAACCGGAAAATGCAGCTTCCAGAGAGGCGCGCAGCTCTTGCACGGAGCCTTCTCTCAGGAATTTCATTAATCACACCGCAGCGCATCGGTCGATCGCGGCTGGTTTTGCTACCGGCTTCCTATCGACAGGCTCACTTGCCGACCTGCAACCGAGATGAAAGTTTGAGCCCGGCAGCAGGAAACAGATTTCATTACCAGGCAATGAAAATCGTTTACCTGCCGCAACCTGTTAAGTGACAGCCCAAGATGCTTCAAAATTAGATTTCTCTTCACTGCATCACAATCAATAAGTTAAAATATCTCCCCCCACACCACTCCTCTCCGCCTCCCCACCCCACCCCCTTTCGTTTCAATTTGGTAACTTTTTTTTAAAGAGAAAAATTAGGTGTGACTGTATTTTGTGGACTGAACATTGTTATTAATAACAATAATAATTAGTGTTATTACTATTAACTTATCATTAGTTACTTCAGTTGACTTCCCAAAACTTGGTACAGTTAAGTCGCCATCAATTGCTGCAAATTCTGAAAGGTCAAAGCTTTTCACAGAATACACTGTAAAGTGAATTGACTATATTTTGGGGGCAAACCAAAATGTTATGGTACACAATCATCGTTGCTGCACTTCCCCGAACCCTTTCAAATGCCTCAACTCCTTTTTTGTACGGAGAGTGACCAGATTGGTACACAAGTATGGTCTCTCAAATGCTTTTATAAACTGTCAGTGTAACCTCCCTGAACTTCCTTTCTTTTTATTCTAGTTATCCAAATATTTTAGTTACTGTGGCAACTGCTGCTCTCCAATTTGATGATACTGTCAATGTTTGCTCAAACTGCATTTTTCCCTCAAAGGGGCCTTTTGCGTGGGAGCTCATTTCAAAGTTGCCTGGCTCCGAGGGAATAGTAATGGTGAGTAAGCAGTAAGAACATTTCAAGATAGATACTAATGAAGAAGTAAGAAGGCCCTTTGGTCCATTTGATCTCATCCTTCCAAAATACTCCCACTACTCTCTTCCAGTTACAGCATCAAGCCCATTAAATTACAGCATCAGCATCATTAAAATAATGAGCCCAAGATCCCAACCTCACACATCGGACGTAAAATGCCCACTGTCCAAAGAAATACTTCCTGGTGTCTGTCTGCTCTAAAATTTCCCTTCACAACCATCAACCAGACATGTCTTGTCTGTAGCTATGGCTCAACTCTAAATTTATTTACAAAATGGAATCCCTACTCTTTACGGTAAATCCTGTGAAGCGCTTTGAGACATCCTTCCAAAGTGAAAGGCTCTATAATGAATACAATATTATACATTGATATAGCTCCTTAAACATCAGGAAGACATCTCAAAGCACTGGACAATGCTTCCTGGGCACCTGAGCTGAGGTGGGGGGGGGGGTGGTGATGAGAGCGATGAGGAGTGGAGAAGTATAACCAAAAGAGCGGTCAAAGTGGTACATTTTGAGATGGGCCTTAAGGAAATGTATATCTTGTGGGCTAGCTTACCCAAGTGGATGTTAAAGATCCCCTGGCACTATTAGAAAAGAGAAGGGAATTTCTCCTGGTATCCCGGCCAGCAATCCTTCAAATAAAATTGATCATGCACTCCATAGCTCTGTGAGGCGCATGGCTGTCTGCGTTCATCCACAAATCCACAGTCGTGCCACTTTACGCTATATCCTGTGAAGGACTTTGAGACATCTCGACGACGTGATGATTCGCTATATCAGAAGCAAGGATTATGATCATCATCTTGTTGTGCTTCTCTACACCGCCTCCAGGGTCTCAAGAGCCCCAGTCCTCAGTGAACGACTGTGCTTTGCTGAGGTCAGCTGGCACCTGGTCAGCTCCAAAGCCCATCCGAAGCATTAACTCGATGGCGGATTGCGAGTCACTGGTTGCAATTGTGATCAAAGTCGACCAAAGTTGGTAGAGAGCGCCAGACCTGGATTCTCCTTCCCTTCCTATTTGCAACATAATACATTGCATTCCGTGAGATTTGGCCACACGTTAATCAGAAGACCTCGTCAAATAAATTCTGACATTCTGAATGGAACATCCAACATCGCTATTACAATCTCAAAGATTTGAATGAATTTGCTCCATTGTTGACAAGAGATATGTCTAAGTTTGGGCAGATGCTCTTAAATTGCTTCCTTTATAATACCCTGCAGTCTCCCACCCCCTCACCATAGATATCGGGCCAACATGCTTACAGCTCTGTTTTGGCAGATGTTTGAAAGGTTGGTTTTGTGTTATTTTTGTTCCAGTGATGCCTCTTGAGGTTTTTTTTTGCAGCACTAATGATCCTGATGATTCATCAAGTGATCTCTCTGCTTGGTTACAGCCATCTATATAATTTTCTGGTTAGTTCTATGTTTGGATGAGAAACCAGAAGACAAATATAAAAGGGTAAGGGATTATGGAAGAAATATCAAGATGTAACTGGACAACCTAATGGCTGTTGCGGGACACGACTGTGTGCAAAATGGCTGCCGTGTTTCGCCCGAAAAAATATGCAGTCACTCCACTTTACAGTACATGCTGTAAAGCACTTTGGGGTGTCCTCTTGATGTGAAAGGCACTACACCAAATGTAAGGATTATTATTATTTAGACAGATAGCTCTCCTCCACAGATACAATGGGCCAGGAGTTCTGTAGCTCAGTGGTTAGAGCACTCGCTTTGCAAGTGAGAGACCTGAGTTCAATTCCAGGCAGAGGGCGAAACCTTGGGCAAGTTTCCTTACTCCACACAGAGCCTAATAATAATCCCTCCAAAACCAAAAACAATAATAAATTGGTCATTTTAAATCTATGACTGTTTGTGGGACATTACTGTGCGCAATTGGCTGCCGCGTTCACCCACAAATATACAGTCAATTCACTTTACAGTGTGTTCTGTGAAGCGCTTTGGGACGTCCTCCCGACGTGAAAAGCGCTATATCAAATGCAAGGATTATTATTATTAAAAATGGCCTTCTGTTGAACTGGAAAGATTTCTATGATCCTAGCTAAGTTTTATGATTCCGGCAGAAGCTTGAAAATAGTCTTGAATTTGTTCACAATCTCAACACAACTTTCCACATCCAATTCCACTAATTTCAGAGTCACTGACCTCAATAAAAAGTACCTTGTACCATGACTGATCATTTTGAAATTTAATTTTTGTTTCCACTTAAGGCACATCTTAAAGTGTACCCGCTTACTGCCCTTCTAGTCACCTTCCCCATTCCCAACCTCCCAAACCCCAACCCCAGCTTGAGAAGTCCTCCTGAAGTGAAGGGCACTATATAAATGTAAATTGTATTGTATTTTTGTTGGGTGTTCCCTAATCCAATGCACATGTGGGAAAGAAAGAGTGGAGGGTAGAAAAGAGTGGACTGGGATGATAACCGGCATATTGCTATGATAATATAATAAATAATAATAATCCTTACATTTGATATTGCACCACAACAAGTCAGCCAGCGCTTCACAGAACATACTGTAAAGTGGATTTGCTGTGTATTTTGTGGGGGAAAATGGTTAGAGGTGTATCATAGTAGTACAATACTTGGGCATTGTGCGCTGGATTTTATTCACAAGGTCTTTTATCCATTCAGGGTTTAAAGTCTTCACATTTTACGTAAAGGTAATCCAGTCAAAAACAGCATCCAACAAGCTACACATAACACAAAGAAGCAGAAAGAGTTGTTTTCTAAAAAAAAAACTTTTAATTAGGATTAGGTTGCTGCATGAGTAATGAAATGGACTGATCTTAAAACAATCTACATAAATATTAATGTAAGCTTAACAGTTCTTGGCAAAGTATTGGAGCATTTCTAAAGGTTGAACTGAACCTAAAATGGCTTAGTATTTAAAATCGCTGCAGGCTGTACCACATGGCATATAATAATGGTAATTACAATCACTTGGAAATTAACGGATCATCTTGCATTCAAATGTCAAGTCACAACAATGGGGACTGTTCAGAGTTTGTCAAAAGACGTGTTTTTAATCTTATCTTGATCGCACTGCGCTTGCGAGCTAAACTATGGAATTTACCGATCTTTTCATCTTAATTTTCAAAACACTGCAAAGGAGAAACCGAAGACCTCTTCGAAATGCTTTACATCTTATTCTGAAGCTGATTTCAGCAATAATGAGCTAATACATAGTCAGCAAAGTACAGCAATACAAATCAGGATTCATTTATCCAAATCTAATTGAAACCCTTACCCATCATTTGGCCAGCTTAACCTGGTTTAGGACAATTAAACGATTAGTCATGTGCCCTCACGTACTTTAGGGGAAAAAATTCCAAAAATGACAATTAAGTTAACTTATATCAAGTGACAAAGTGCTGGTTTAATATTTTATGCAATGACTCCTTTGATAAGCGTGTGTGTGTGTGTGTGTGTGAGTGTGCACTCGCACACAGAACTGGAAACTCAAGAGTAATTGCAAAGATTAAACCCCAGTTATGCATTTAGTTGGATAGATTTTACATATTCTAATGTCAGATGTTGCACCGTTTATTTTTTTTTGCACAATCTTTGCAATGCCTCCTTTGTAGAATCATAGAAATGTATATAATATAATCCTTGCATTGGATACGACGCCTTATCGCGTCTTCGAGACGTCTCAAAGCGCTTCACGGAATATACTGCAAAGCGAATTGACTGTGCGTTTTGTGGGCGAAATTGCGCACAGCAGAGTCCCACACAAACAGTCATGGATTAAACAGTCGTATAGCATAGAAGGAGGCGGTTCGGCCCATCGAGTTCACGTCGGGCTCTCACGGTACGGTGTTCATTCAGTCCCATTCTCCTGCCTTAGCCCCCATACCCTTCAAGCCTCTATCCTTCATATACCTTGTCTACTCCCCTCTTGAAACCCACAATGCTTCTTTGCCTTCCACATCCTAACAAAGATCTGAGTGAAAACATTTCACCTCAGCTTTCCTTTCGCTCTCCTTGTGACGATCTTTATTGGGGGCAAATCCTTGCCTGTCCAGCACATTGGGATGCCCTCTGACTCGAAAGGCGCTATATAAATACAATTGTTGATATTGTATCATACATATATGGTTCCTAATCACTGTCTCCCCGACTATTGGGAATAGCTTCTCTCTACTTACCCTTTCAAAATCCCTCCTAATGTTGTAAATTTAAATTTAGCAACACGGTTTAGCTCTCCTAGTGATCACCATAAGTTGTTCGGATCTGGAATGCATGGCCTGAAAGGGCGGCGATTCGTTAACAACTCTTAAAAGAGAGAAGCAGATAATTATTTGAGGAGGACATGTTTGCAGGGCTGTGGGGAGAGAGCGCGGGGGAGTGGGATTGATTTGGATAGCTCTTTTCAAAGAACCGGCACAGACACGATGGGCCGAATGGCCTCCTTCTGCGCTCTATAATTCTATGATTCTACGATTTGAGATAAAAAATCAAATTTAATGGCAGGAGAAAAAGCTACATTCGAAACAAAAATAGAACTTGTAATTCAGATGTCATATGTTTCGCCCCAAGAATACGCAGTCAATCCACTTTACAGTATATTCTGCGAAGCGCTTTGAGACGTCTCAATGATGTGAAAAAAAAAGCAATTCATTAAATCCACTGTTGTACTCGTTGGCCCCACAAAATACACAGTTAATTCACTTTACAGTATATTCTGTGAAGCGCTTTGAGACATCTCAAAGATGTGAAAAAAAAAGCAAAAAAAAACACTCTGCGCCCCCCCAGGGCTCATATCAGAGCCCACCATGGTCCTGTTGGGGTTGGCTGCCCCAGCCCCAGCCTATGGGATAATGTTTCCATCCACCTGACCGCTCACTCCCGGTCCCCGTGTGCGCACTATGGCTGCCGCTTTGACCCTCACCCCCTCCCTCCTCCCTCCTCTCTACCCCCAAGCCCTCCCCCCTCTGCATCTCTCCCGTTCTGTCCTCCTCTCTCTCCGTCCCTCTCGCCTTCTATCCCCACTTGACCCTCCCACAACCTCCCTCTCTTCCATCCTGGGAATCCTCCGCCGGGCTCACCGTGGCACTCGGCGTTGGCTGTCCAGCAGCAGCCACACCGACTGCCCCATTCCCCACCACACTCGCCAGCCACCCCGGACACAGACCCGGGGAGCAACCTCTCCTCCCTCATCCCCATTCCCCCACCCCTGCCTCACAACCTGGACACCCCTCCCCTCCCACACACCCTTCTGTCAACCGCTCCCTCCACATCGGACTACAAAACGTCCGCTCTCCCTGTAACAAGGCCCTGGTCATCAACGATCTCATCCTTGATGAGAACGTTGACATCATGGCCTTAACGGAAACGTGGCTCACCCCAGGCGACACCTTCCCCCTCACGGAGGCCACACCACCCGGCTACACCTCCCACCACATCCCTCGCCCCAACCACCGTGGCGGTGACGTTGCCCTTATCTCAAGGACACCACTTGCCCTATCCCCCTACTCCTCTGGCTCTTTCCCCTCTTTCGAGCACCTCACCCTCTCCCACCCCTCCTTCCTCTCACTTAAAATCCTCCTCCTCTACCGGCCCCTAAAACCTCTCCCACCTTCATCTCCGATATTTCGACACTTCTTACATCTCTCTGCCTCTGCTCTGATCGCCTCATCATCCTGGGCGACTTTAACCTACACTTCACCCCCTCCTGCTCCATCTCCTCAGACTTCTCTTCCCTGCTCTCCTCGCTCAACCTCTCCCTCCACATCAACTCCCCCACTCACAGTCACGGCCACCCACTCGACTTGGTGATCACCCGGGGCCTCAGTGTCTCGGATGTCACTATCACCGACAAGGCCGTCTCCGACCACCACTTCATCTCCTTCACCACCTCCACCCCCCTCCCCACCTCCACCAGACCCACCACCATCTTCTACCGCCCCTGGAAGAAGTTACCCCCACAATCCCTAACCGCTGCCTTGGAGTCCTCTGAACTCCTCTCCCTCTGGCCTTCAACCCTCACTGACCCCTCTTCTCCTCTCACCCTCCTCCACAACACCCTCTCCTCCACACTCGACACTCTTGCCCCCATCACCTCCCGTACTGTCTCCTACTCTCGCTCCTCCCCCTGGTTCACCACCCACCTCCGCTCACTGAAGAGCCAGGTGCGGGCCGCTGAACGCACCTGCGTCAAATCTGGCCTAACGGTCCACCGACAAATCTGGCTGGACCTCCTCAAAATCTACCGCTCCACTCTAGCCTCGGCCAAGTCGTCCTTCTACTCCAGGATAATCCTGGAGGCGAAGAACAACTTCAGGCTACTGTTTTCTACCACATCACGACTCCTCCGTCCCCCCCGCCACCCCGCGCAGGTCATCTCCTCCAACCTTCACTGCGAGGAGATGCTGGATTTCCTTGAATCCAAAATCAAGGGAATCCGCTCCGCGGTCACTTCCCCTCCAACATCCACCCACCCCCCACCCCCTCCCTCCCACACTCCGACTCCTACCCATCCTCCCCTACACACTTTCGTACCCGTTTCCCCACCCTCTGTCACCAAACTCATCCTATCCCTGAAACCCACCACCTGCTCCCTTGACCCCATCCCCACTCCACTCCTTATCTCCCAGCTCCACCTCCTTGCCCCACATATCACAGACATCGTCAACCTGTCCCTCTCCTCTGGCTCTGTTCCCATTCCCTTAAAAACTGCCACCATCACTCCCACCTTGAAAAAACCCTCCCTTGATGCGTCGCAGCTATCAAGCTACCGGCCCATCTCCAACCTCCCCTTCCTGTCCAAGGTCCTTGAACGAGTTGTCGCCTCCCAGCTGCGCTCTTTCCTCTCCGCCCATTCATTATTCGAACCCCTCCAGTCAGGTTTCCGTGCTGCCCATAGCACAGAAACTGCCCTGGTCAAGGTCACCAATGACATCCTGACCATCTGTGACCAGGGCTCCCTCTGCCTCTTCGTCCTCCTCGACCTATCGGCAGCATTCGATACGGTCGACCACGCTATCCTCCTCCACCGCTTGTCCTCCCACCTCAACCTTTAAGGCCCTGTCCTTGAGTGGTTTAGGTCGTACCTCTCCCACCGTCTTCACTTTGTTTCCACAAACGGCTTTTCCTCCAGTCCCCGCACTGTCTCGTGTGGTGTCCCTCAGGGCTCTGTCCTCGGTCCCCTCTTCTTCACCCTCTATATGCTCCCCCTGTGGTGACATCATCCGCAGACATGGGGTTAACTTCCACATGTATATGGATGACAACCAACTCTACCTTTCCTCCTCTACCCTCAACTCCATGACCCCCGATGTCCTGACAGCTGCCTGTCCGACATCGAGTCCTGGACGAGAGACAACTTTCTTCAGCTCAACGTGCGTAAAACGGAGGCCCTCCTGATTGGCTCACGTCAGCGCCTCCGCACCTCAGGCGCTGACACCATCAGCATCCAAGGCTGCACTCTCCACCTCTCAAAGCCAGTCAGGAACCTCGGGGTTCTGTTCGACCCTGAGCTGTCCTTTCTCCCCCATATCCACGCCACAACTGGCACCGCCTTCCATCACCTCCGGAATATCGCCAGACTACGGCACTACCTCACCCCTCACGCTGCTGAAACCCTGGTCCACGCCTTTGTCACCTCAAGGCTGGACTATGGGAACTCTCTCCTCGCCGGCCTTCCCGGCCCTCCCTCCACACTGCAGGTCATTCAGAACTCTGCAGCTCGTGTACTGTCCCGCACCAGGCTTCGGGACCACATCACTCCCACCCTCGCTCACCTCCACTGGCTCCCCATCCCCCAGAGGATCAAATTCAAGATCCTCATCCTCACCTACAAGGCCATTCACGGCCTCGCTCCCTCCTACTTCTCTGACCTACTATCCCCCTACCTACCTGCCCGTACCCTCCGTTCCTCTGTCTCCGGTCTGCTCCACATCCCCCGCCCCAACCGCCCTACCATCGGTGGCCAGGCCTTCAGCCTCTCAGCCCCGAGGCTCTGGAACTCTATCCCTCAGTGCCTTCGCCACCTCCACCCTTTCCTCCTTCAAGGCCGGTCTCAAGACCTTTCTCTTTGACCGTGCCTTCAGCTCCCCTCTCGACTCTCTACCCCCTCCTCGCTTCCTCGCTTCCCTCCCCTCACCCTGACCATTTCCCCCCTGCTCGGGTCCTGACCCAACTGTACAGCACATTGGGACGTCCTCCCGACGTAAAAGGCGCTCTATAAATGGAATTTGTTGCTGTTGTTGTTGTGAAAAGGCGCTGTATCAAATGCAAGGATTATTATTATCTCCTCTCCTGAGAGAAAGTTCTTTTAAAAAAAAACGCTTCCAAATCACCAAAGGTAATCGAGCAAAAATCGTATCTCTAAGCTCTGCTCTTCAGTTACAGGTGGTTGGTTTCCACAGGTGACGTGTCTATGATGCCTGAAGCAAAGAAGCCATCACATCACACACAGCGTTCAATCAACACGCACTGCACACTCCCTGTAATCTTCAATCATGTTCCTAATTAGTTGGTTATCCAGCTCCATGTCAAGTTGAGTAAAATTGTCATCTCACCTCTCACTTCAACATCGGTTGCTCCACACAGGACGAAAAAATAAATCCAATGTCTAATCATGATCCAGGGTTATTGGGTCAAGTTGTGTGTTTACAGTCTAAAATTAAATGGATCAATTTCACCTGCGCTGCATGCCACATCAAGTTAAAAGACCGTAGATTACGTCCTTTCTTAATCTTTCCCCACTGAAGATTCCAGACAAAGAGAAATTTCCAGGCCTATGTACAGGGAGACACACGGTTGAAGCAGAAGGTGTTGATTCTTTCATACACGGATCAGATAGTTTTCTTTTAGAAATTAACATTACGAGATATAGTACATGGGGAGTTCGGGACATAAGTGTATGAGACCGCCAGGAAGGTGGAAGGCAAACTAGATGGACCTTGATCTTTTTTCGTCTAGCCTTTCTTATGTTCTTATACAGTACTCCCAGTCAATTGATTTAGATACATTTGCATTTGGTATATATAGCTCCCTTCACGAAGGAGTATGTCCCAAAGCGCTTCACGGGCTTTACAGTGAAGAGCAGTGACTTGTGTATTTGTTGGCAAACGTTTGGCCGAACATCTACATATTGGTGTGTCAGCCTAGCTCAGTCAGTAGCGCTCTCGCCTCGGAGTCAGAAGGTTGTCGGTTCAAGCTCCATGTCAGGATTTTTGAACTTGCCTAGTCTAGGCTGACACTCCAGTGCAGTGCTCGGGGTGTATTGCATTGTCGTGGGTGCTGTCCTTCAGATGAGACATTTAATGAGGCCCCGTCTGCCTGTTCAGGTCGAAGTTATAGATCCCATGGCACTCCTTGAAAAGAGAAGGGACTTTCTCCCGGCGTCCTGGCCAGCAATCCCCCAAATAAAATTGGTCATTCCTTTCGTAACACACTGCTGTGCGCAAATGAGCTGCCTTGTTCGCTTACAAATACAGTCACTAAACATTGCAACATATCCTGTGAAGGGCTTTGAATCATTGCCCTGATCTGCAAGGCGCTATAGCAAATGCAAGGCTTGTTATATTACTGGATTATCGTGACTTGGCATGATCAATTACTGCTATAATCTTTACAAATACACTCAACAACAGCTATGAATAATGTCAACACTGAAGTCTCCGAACAAGATCCCTGTGGCCAGAGCTTTGTAAATTCATCACCTTTAGTCTGTGATTGCTGACCATCTCTCAATCGAATTAACTAATTTGCCATTCATTCTGTAAACCTTAACCTCCTTTGAAAGCCTCATAAAACAAATTTTTATTAAATTGGTTACGAAATTCCGAGTG
This sequence comes from Callorhinchus milii, assembly GCF_018977255.1. Taxonomy (NCBI): domain Eukaryota; kingdom Metazoa; phylum Chordata; class Chondrichthyes; order Chimaeriformes; family Callorhinchidae; genus Callorhinchus; species Callorhinchus milii. The sequence continues at coordinate 4,527,327 of NW_024704743.1, read as the reverse complement.
AAATATATTTGCCGCCCGACACACAAACCTGCGAAAAAAATTCTGGCATATCTCTGAGACAACCCGAACGCTTCTAAACTCATCAAAATAATAACAAGCCTCGCAGTTGGTTTCAAGCCTTTCACATCAGGAGGGCGTCCCAAAGCATTTCACAAGATATACTGTGAAGCGGACTGTCGGCGTCTTTTGCAGGCAAAGCCCGGCAGCCAATTTGCACGCAGCAAAGTCCCACAAACAGCCATGGAATGGAATGACCGCTTTTATCCGCCACCTACTCCTTACGGTGTCTGCTCTTGGCAGATGAGCGCTGAAAACGGTTCAGGGAACGTTCAATAATTCTCTCCTCTGGCAAATAAGATTTGTAGCTGCCATATTGATACCTCAGACTTATTTTACAACCCCGATAATCTTCACCGTCGTCAAATGCTCATAAGCACAACTCCTGAACTTATTAACCAAAGCCTTGTCAATTCCTCTCTTATTTCCTTGAAGACTGATGGATGCGTCAGATCACATCCAGATACACGGACAATATTAATTCCGCTTACGGTAGTCGCTTCACAAATTAGGTACCATGGGCCTCCATGGGAAAGATTTTGGCATCAAAATGAAAGGATCTGGAATCTATCTGCTGTCTTTATTTGCGAATAATGCAGAAAAGCTACAATTCTGTGATCCTCCAAAACCTATCCGTTTTCTGGCTGACTATGTTCTGTCAGTTACAATTCCCATTTCGATTCTACTTCGAGATAGCCAGAAGCCATGTTCAAGCTGTGCAGTGAGTCTTGTCAGGCTGCACGGTCGAAGAGGAAGGTCTTCAGGCGTGACCTGAAGATGGGGAAGGAGCGGGCAAGGTGGAGGGATAAAGCAAGAATGTTCCAGAGTTTTGGGGCGTAGTGGCTGAAAGCACGGCCATCGACGATGGAACAGAGGGCACGAGGACAAGCAGAAGGCCAGAGCCAGTCGAGCAGAGAAAGCAGGTAGTGGGTTGGGGAGTAAGCGGGTCGGAGAGGTAGGGAAGCTTCAGGGCATGAAGGGATTTGAGGATGTGTACAAGGGTCGTTCTGTGATAGGGAGACACTGGCTAAGAACCGGTGTGATGGGGGTACGGAGTCTAGTGTAGGTGAGTGTGCGGGAGGTGGAATTTGGGATTAGTCACGGAGCAAAGAGGATGATCGCTAGTTAGAGGAATCAGCCATGGACAAATTATTTCGACAAAAAAGTCTAAAAAAAAGGACCATGTAGAGTATTAGATCCTAAGTGGAATTGAAACAATAAAACCCAGAATACTTTTAGTTACACCAAAGTAACAGAACAAGATACAGATATAGGGTTACAGAAGGAATAGGGTATTGGGTTGCAAAGGGCAATTTTAAGGCAGACACAATGAAGTCCTTTTTTTTAAATGCAGAGGATAATTAATGACAGAAATTGATTAACAGGAAGGATCCTTTGGACTTATTTAGAAACAGTTTTATTCTATAATGGGACAGTAGAGTGTGGTTTCTGAAAGGATTAAAGCAAATAGGCATTAAGTGCTTTCTTTTTCTTCATCCAAACCTCTCTTGGGCCCTTGCTCATTTCGTACCAATGTGGCTTTACAACATTTTGCACCCGCTGAAATATTTATGCTTATGACAGGAACTTGCACTTTCATAGCACCTTTCAACAAACAACTTGCGCTTATAGAGTGCCCTTAACTTGGGCTAGAGTGTGGGGAGAGCTTCCTTTCACGTAGGAAAATATAGAAAAGAGCTGCCCACAGACTGAGTGAGAACTCGAGCAAGGGGGTGGGAGATGGGGAGGGAGGTGGGAAGGGGTGCGCTGTAAGAGGGAGCTTACCAAAGGCAAAGAGAGAGTGTAACAAGAAGAAGAAGTTGCAATTCTAAAGCGCCTTTCATGCCGGGAGGACATCCCAAGCCAATTTGGACCCGAGCTGGGTGCGGGGGGGGGGTGTGCGGGGTTGGGATCAGGAGGGTTGGAGGGCGGGGAGTGTAGGGTAAGAAGATGACCGAAGGCGCGGTTGAAGAGGAGAGTCTTGAGACGGGCCTTGAAGGAGGCCAGGGAGGGAGTGAGGCAAAGGGATTTCCAAAGGATGAGAGCGGAGAGGCTGAAGGCCCAAGAGGCAGAGAGGGAAAAGCAGAAGGAAAATGACTGAATGCTCGCGGAGGGCACCGGATGGAGCAGGGTTGCATGAGGGGAGAAGCGGGCCTGAATCAAGCGAAGAAAATCAGTGGAAAACTCAATATGAAAAGGTACAATTTAAAGTGAGCTCTAACATGGAAAAGCTGTACAATCGGAACAGCTCTCACCTGACAGCTGGGTCATATAAAATGCATCACACAAGAACTAATTTGCAGCATACTACGCAATGTCATACATTCCTACAGCTCGAAGTTCGGAATATAATGGAACTGGAGAGAGAAAACAGAACGGTTAAGCTGGTGCCAATGACTCCGCATCGACTGCCAAAATCTCTGGCGTGGTCCTAACCTTGTGTTTGCCAACAATTCAAAAGTATGCGTGGTTGAAGCCAATATATATTCCTTGCATTTGACTTAACATCATATAACGTGGTCAAAAAGTCTCAAAAGTGCTTCAAAGAGCTTTGACTGCAAAGTGTAGTGACTATTTATAGGTGAATGCGGCAGCCAGTACGTTGACTTCAAAGTCTTAATGAAAAGCCACAGAGGGAATGTAAAAATGTTTATCTTGGCCGGGATACTGGGAGAAAACTTTCCTCCCTTCTCTTTCCAAATAGAGCCAGGGAATCTTTAACGTCCACCAGTGCAGGAAGACGGGACCTTAGTTTACCGTCTCACCTCCAACAAAGCAGTGCTCTGCCCCCCCACACCCTCCACCCACCAGCCCCCAACAATCCACTGCAGTGTCCGTCAAGACTGTGAGATCAAAGACCCCTTGTGGGGCTTGAACCCCGAATCATCCCCCCTCAAAAGGCGAGACTGCTTATCAACTGAGTACGGCTGACACACGTGCGTAATATGCGATCCACAACAACAACAACTTGCATTTACGTAGTGACTTTGTGCAGGGCAGCATCTCAGAGGGGCAGATTACGATACACCTACGAATATTTCAAACGCTTTCTTTACGCCCTAGAGTCAGAGTCGATTTTATTCCCCCCCACCCCGCACCCCCCCCCCCACCCCCCACCCCTACAGACATTCAAGGTTTCAGCACCGGAGCTGCCAGTTTGAGGATAATTTTTCAGGTCAGCATAATGGTGAAGGAATTTCGACTTTGTAAATGTAGAGGAACCTTGAAGCATAACTTGAGGGGAGCAGGAGGGATAGAGGCCAGTGTAGGGTATCAACACTGGCAGAAGAATTTGAAAAACTTTGGATCTGATCAGTGGTCTCCTCCAAACTCCTGAACATCTCACAGATTGCTGGGCAAACGACAACAATAAGAACAACAACAACAACACACGAGATTTCTCCAGCGCCTTTCACGTCAGGAGGACATCATCGCAAGGCGCTGGACAGTCAGCTGTCCTCACCCGAGTTGGTGGTTGGGATCAGAAGGGGTGTGTGTGTGTGGGGGGGGGGGGAGGGCAGTGGGAAAGGAGGTATGATCGAAGGCACGGGTCGAAGAGGAGGCTCTTGAGACGTGTCTTGAAGGAGGCGAGGCAGGGGGAGGGAGTCCCAGAGGAGTGGGTTGGCCTCCTCCAACGCACAAGAATTTCGCCGGCTCATTTCAGCTGCCTCGCAATCCCATTGTTGCAGCACCGATCTTTATTTGCCAGGGACGTTAGATCATTTACATCCTATACAAGATAACAGCAATTAACAGTGTCAGTCGTCTCTTGGTAGGTCGTCAATCTCTGTGGCACTTGCCCCTCACGTCACTGTACTGCAGTGTTTGTTTTTAGCGTGACACTTAAACATTTGAGGTCAACGTGCTTCATCAAACTCAATTATCCATTCAATTTGGAAGTTGTCTCCAACTTTGGACAATGAAGGTTAACGCTCAAAATGAAACACTGGTCCTGTTAGGTATTGAGCAATTAAGCTGCGGACAGATGGGCAACTAATAATATAATTATGTCACAGGCACAGATTTAGCACAGAACCTAAAGGTGTCAGTTCTACCTTACGCACATTCTGGGTTCAACGCAAGAGAAGGGCAACTCTGTGCACGTCCCAATGCCGGATTATAATATTAGTTAAACAACAAGTTGCGTTCGTATCGTGCCCTTCGCATAAAAGGAAACTAGACGGATGTCTGAAAAGGAGTAAGCTGCAGGGGTTCAGGGGAAAATAATAATAATAATCTTTGCATTTGATAATAGCGCATTTACGTCTTCGAGACGTCTCAAAGCGCTTCACAGAACATACTGTAAAGTGAATTGACTGTATATTTGTGGGCGAAACGCGGCAGCCAATTGCGCACAGCAGCGTCCCCACAAACAGACGTGGACTGAGTGACCAATTTATTATTTTATTCTTTTCTTTTCTTGAGGGATTATTATCAGGCATGTGGAGTAAGGAAACCTGCCCAAGGTTTCGCCCTGCCGGGAATCGAACCCGGGTCTCTCGCTTGCACTGCGCTCGCTTGCACTAACCACTGAGCTACGGAACTCCACTCGAGTCAGGTAAACATGACTGAAAAGTCCGTCCTTTGAAAAAGACAGCACAGAGTCGATGGGCCTAATGGCCTTCTTCTGGTTCACAGTGAAACTTCTTGGGAGTGTTCAAAACTAGCTGGGCGTCCAACAAGTTCTGTATACAGGCTAAAAAAAAACAAGGCAGTCCATATTACCTTCGGATGACATGTTAAACCGTGTCTGCCTGTTCAGGTGGACGTTTAGGATCTCATGAAACTATTCAAAAGGAGTTTCTCCATCATCCTGGCCAACAATCCCCCAAATAAAATTGGTCACTCACTCCATGACTGTTTATGGGAGGCTGCTGCATTTTGCCCACAAAATGTACATTCAATCCGCTTAACAGTGTATCCCTTGAAGCGCTTTGATAAGTCTCAACAACATGAAAATAATAATAATAATAATAATAATAATAATAATTGATAAGTCTCAACTACATCAAATGCAAGGATTGTTTTGTTTATCAAGTTTCTGTTAATAATAATATTACTCATAAAATAATAATTATTACTACTATTTTTATTATTATTATTATTACCAGAAACTTTTATTTTTGGGAGGGGTGTCATTCTCAGACAACCTATAAATTTACCATCTTTGGTGGACAGGTAAGTGCGTCTTATTCATCATGCTCTCAGCCTTAAGACGTTTATCTCAAAACTTTCCATCTGAATAGTTTTGACATCGGACGCTAAAAAAATGCAAGCTATTTCTTTTTCCCCAACCAACAAGGAATTCTCTTGCACGTTGGATGGACGTCCCAAGGCGCTGGCTGGACAGTTAAGGGTTTGCGCTCGAGCTGGGGGATGGAATCAAAGAGGGGTGGAGAGTAGGGGCGGGAGTGGTGGGAGAATGCGGGATAGAAAGAGAAAGGTCTTGAGATGGGCCTTTAATAATAATAATAATAATCCTTGCATTTGATATAGGGCTTTTCACGTCGGGAGGATGTCCCAAAGCGCTTCACAGAACACACTGTAAAGTGAATTGACTGTATATTTGTGGGCGAACGCGTCAGCCAATTGCGCACAGCAATGTCCCACAAACAGTTGTAGATTGAAAATGACCAATTTATTATTGTTTTTGGTTTTGGAGGGATTATTATTAGGCTCTGTGTGGAGTAAGGAAACTTGCCCAAGGTTTCGCCCTCTGCCTGGAACTGAACTCGGGTCTCTCGCTTGCAAAGCGAGTGCTCTAACCACTGAGCTACAGGACTCCACAGGACTACTTTAGGGAGTAAAGGGTGCTGGGCAAGGCCTCGGGATACTGGGGTTGAGTTCCAGGAGGTAAGAGCAGAAAAGCTGAAGGCCCGATCACGATGCAATCTTTCTTGAGAAATTCATGCCGCACTTTCAGTTGATCAAAATGAACGCGATAGAATGAAATTGTATTTGTGTGTCCAGGGATTCCGAGGAGCAGGATTTAAACCTGGAATGTAATTATCTGTTCCTGTGACTATGCAAAACACTTTACAGCTGCTGTGGCAACAAACTGCATTCTTTTTGTACAGTAAATAGCACTTCACTTGGCAGCGAAACTGAATGTCAGCAATGGGATTGGCAGGAAGAGTCAGGAAGTTCGGAGCAGTTAGGCTGTGCCGAACAGCTGAACTTATATATAGCCGTGAAATTTCAGACAAAGCAAACGCACACAACGCAAGCCATGTGCGAAGTTCTACGGAAAGTGGATGTACACACAACATGCTTGCAAGATTGCCTCCAAAATGTACAGTCATTACACTCTACAGCGTAAACCCTGTGAAGAGCTTCGAGACCTTTCAACAACGTGATGAAGTAATATCAAATACACGTAATGTTATTATTATTACTATTATCATCATTATCACATACACGAGGCAGAGATATCACAGTGTCCGCAAACAAATCGCATTCTGCAAACACGGGAGTTTTGAAGTATAGCTAACGCACAAAATGCGTGAACCCTTTCCACGATATTCCAATCCAACGGTTCACTTGCTAAGTTGCCCAACGAAAAACGTTGACGATTTTTTGGGGTACACTTTTCGTCAGCTTTTTTCATAATCGGGTCATGTCGGTGCATTTGTTTTGAGTCAGTGGGGTGACTGAGTTCCGTCACCGTGCTTGACGGTATCCGGACCAGACTGAGAGTTCCACGCACCCGTGCCACCTGCGCGGGGAAATTTTCCTGCAATTGTTAACACTTTGCTTAACAAACTTCAAGGCTTGTGGGCCTCAGCGTGCGCCTTTGGAGTACCTGTGGAGTTTAACCTTGATTAAGAGCGATCATGAACATGTCGGTCTGAGCCTCTGTTGGTAGCGCTCTTGCCACTGAGTCAGACAGTTTGTGGGTTCAAGCCCCACATCGCTGCCGTTCCATCGCAGCGCTGGGGGGCGTGCTGCGGTGCTTGGAGGTACCGTACTTCACATTAATCCACGGTTCATCTGCCTGTTCAAATATAATTGGTCGTTTGTTTCACGGCTGTTTGTGGGACACTTCTGTGCGCCATTGGCTGCTGTGTTTTGCTGACAAAAAGCACAATTAATCCATTTTACAGTGTCTCCCAGGGAGCGCTCTGAAAAGTCTCGATGATTTGATAAGGCTCTGTATCAAATGCAAGGATTCGTGGTATTATTAGAAATATCACAGCACCCACACCGCGGTTCGATTAATAACGATAATAACAATCCTCGCATTCGATGTAGCACCTCATCACGTCTTCGAGACGTCTCAAAGCGCTTCACAGGTTGTACTGTAAACTGGCGCGACTGTGTGTATTTTTTCAGGCGAACACAGTAGCTAATTTGCAGGAAAATCCCACGGACAATCATGGAGTGAGCAACCGATCTTATTTGGTGGGGGTGGACGGGGGGGCTGGAATTGTTGACCAGGTCACCGGGACAGAGGAAGTCCCTTCGCTTTTCAAATAGCGCCAAGCGATCTTTAACGTCCACCTGGACATCTCGTCCGAAAGGCAACACGTCCGAGACTTTCTTTACAGCCTTTACACCCTGGGTTTCTTTACAACTTTGCACATTTCGCGGCAGCATTTCGTCAGTGTATTTACTGCCAGTTCAACTCCTGCACGACGCAGCCATGAGAAATACAATTACTTTGAACAGGTCCTGGTTACATCTGTACTGTACCCAGATGGCATTTTTTATAACGACAATAGTAATAGATGGCGAATAAATAATAATAATAAATAATAATAATAATCCACACGCCTCTGTTTCCCTAGCAGTACGTAGGAATCCGGTTGCTAGTCGATTGGCGGATGGCTTTTCCGGGGGTAATAATTCCTTCAAAAAATAATATTAGTCAATTGGTCACTCAATCCACGACTGATTGTGGGACACTGCTGTGCGCAATTGGCTGCCGCGTTTCGCCCACAAAATATGCAGTCAATTCACTTCACAGTATATTCTGTGAAGCGCTCTTGAAGACGTGATAAGGCACATGTGTCAAATGCGAGTATTATTATTATTATTTTAGGCCCTAAAAAGGGTAAGGGGGGAGTCAAATGGGGGTTACTTTTGGTTCAGAGTAATCCCCGGCTATAGAAGGAAAATCAAGGTATTTATAGATATATATTATGCGTTAGAGCTAGGAATTCAAGTTTCTTTCATCACCTCAGATTGGAGTCCTCAGCTGCTGGGATGCCATAAGTTCCGAGGAGCCACATATCGCTCTGGAGTTCAGTATTTCCATTTACTCTCCACGGCCAAGGAGCTGACCCAGACTCCCTGAACTCGAGAGGCGAAAAGCAGGCTCACAGGCAACTGTGCGACAATAGACAGGCAGCCCAATGCTTTCCAGGAGTCAGGGAACTCTGGATTGCCTCCCAATTCGCTCAACCCATTGCACCGGCACTTAGAGTAATAACAGCAATAATAATTGTGGTGATAATCCTTGTAGTTGGTACAGCGCCTTTCACGTCAGGATGGACATCCCAAAGCGCTTCACAGGAATGTGCTGTAATGTGGAATGTCCGAGTGTTCTGTTGGGACGAACACAGGAGCCAATTTGCACACAGCGATGTCCCACAAACAGCCGTTAAGTCGGCCACCAATTTTGTTTCGGAAGATTGTTGGCCAGGGCGTGTATTCCAATACTTTTAGTTCAAAGTAATCTCCCTAGCTATAGAAGGAAAACCGATGTATACATAGATATTATCAAGTAACAGCGTACGACATAGAATAGTTAATGGCTAACCTATATTAATAATAATAATAATTCTGGGCATTTGATATGGCGCTTTTCCCATCTTCTAGACATCTCAAAGCGCTTCACAGACTAGACTGTAAAGTGAATTGACTGTATATTGTGTGGGCAAAACGTGGCAGCCAATTGCGCACAGCAGCGTCCCACAAACAGTTGTGGATTGAAGTGACCAATTTATTATTGGGTTTTTTTTCTTGAGGGATTAGTATCAAACGTGCGGAGTAAGGAAACTTGCCCAAGGTTTCGACCTGCCCGGAATCGAACCCAGGTCTCTTTGCTTGCGAGGCGAGTGCTCTAACCACTGAGCTACAGGACTCCACTCTAGCAGCTGAGGAGTCTGATCAGAGGCATGAAAGAAACTCAACAACAATTTTATATTTCTATAATGTTTTTCATATCTGGAGAGCGCTTCGCAAAGCTGACAGCAGGTCAGATCCGAATTCCAAGCTACACGTATCATAGAAACAATCCAGAAGCTTAGGAGATATCCCCAAGGATGGGGGAAATACAAGAATCCTTTGCTGGTCGTAGAAAATACTTTTTTTACGATTTTTTTTTCCACTACTGGAGCTGCAGTTAAGAGTGGCGATTCTTTCCGCCAGAGTTAAATGAACACCGTCGCTAATAACAAGTCTAAGCAAATATTCTCTCAACACTGACAGCTTCCTCCGTTCACATTTTCCACACCTGCGCAAGGTGTAGCACAGAGCAGCTCACGCTTTTGTTAAAATAAAAGTTCAACACAGCTGAATGAAGTCAGCCCAGCTCAAGCTGGTCGCGCTCTCTCATCTTTGGGTCAGAAGTAGAGGTTGCAATCCCGGGATTTCGGGACCACCGTTAGCTTAGGGATCCCGGGAATCCCAGGATTACAACTCCAAGTCAGCAGGCGGTGTCAAACCCTCACATCGGGACTTCGACTTTGTCGAGGCTGACAATCCAATCCAGTGATGCGGGGAATGCTATATTGTCAGAGGTGCCGTCATTCGCATGATACATTAAACCAAGGTCCCGTCTGCCTATTCAGGTGGACGTTAGAGGATCCTATTCAAAAAGATTAGGAAGTGAATCCAATGTCCTGGTCAATCTACGACTGTTTGTGGGACATTGCTGTGCGCAATTGGCTGCCGCGTTCGCCCACAAATATACAGTCAATTCACTTTACAGTATATTCTGTGAAGCGCTTTGGGACGTCCTCCTGACGTGAAAAGCGCTATATCAAATGCAAGGATTATTATTATTATTATTAATAGTTCCCCAGATATAACTGATGATCATTTGTGGGCCTGTGTTATGCATGAATTGGATACAGTGTTGGTCTAGATATTACAGTCACTCCACTTCACAGAAAACATCCTGTTAAGTGCTTTGAGACGGACCGACGATAAGATGCTCTGTTAAATAATAATAATCCTTGCAATTGATACAACGCCTTATCACGTCTTCGAGACGTCTCAAAGCCAATCACAGAATATATTGTAAAGTGAATCGACTGTATATTTTGTGGGCGAAACTAACTTTGCCTTCATTAGAATCTGGAAGCAACATTACAAGTACCAATAGCAATTTTCTACAGTGCGTAATAATAATAAGAAGCAGACACGCGACAAAGCTGTCACAACCTTCATGTATTACTGATGCCACAGTCGTAGACTACAATGAGAATCTGTTTATTCAAATCATTCAGGAAAACCCCCTTGTTTGAGTAAGTCGAGAAGTACAATGAAATGGTTATACAAGTCCAGACAGTTTGGATAAGCAGCATTGCTCTGTTCGGCCCTGACAAAACAGCTGGAAAAGAAGACTTGTGTCCCGACTGTCTGGACAGGATGGCACTGTGAATGATTTTACCCTTACTTCTGAAGCTTCCCTCTCCAACTATCTACGCCCACAAAATATACAGTCAATTCACTTTGCAGAATACTCCTCGAGGGGCTTTGAGACTTCTCGAAGACGGGATAAGGCGCTGTATCAAACGCAAGCACGATTATTATCTATGGCACGGCAATACTCTTAACGCCTCAACTGGAGAGAAAAAGATAGCAATCACCCAGGTTCCACAGGTTTTCGCCATCAATTCACCGAGATGTAAATGCTTTCCTCCACGCACAAACACGCATGCACACATGCAAAACAACATGCTCCCTGTTTCTCCTGCAGGCGGAAACACTCGCTGGGTTAATTTCCACAAACACGCTCTGATAGCTCGCTCAGGAGATCAATAATAAATAATAATTTGATAACAATTGATATTGTGCCTCAAAACCTGAGTGACTATATTCTGTGGGCCACCAATTTACACAAAGCAATGTGCGAATTGCTGTTCCCACTAACAGCCCTGAAGTAGATGATCAATTTTCTTTCTTTGTGTGTGTGTGTCTGTGCATGTGCGTGTGCATCACCCTTTACATGGTTGTCCCCCTCCCAACACGCACACACACATGTACATCTTGTTGGTTGGATTAATCCCATCCCCCACCTTTGCAAATGTATTTAATGGTCTAAACGGGGCACAAGTAGGAAGTCGAATGAATAGGTTAAGCAGGATTTTTTGGGTAAACAAACCACACAGGGTTAATCTGCCTCGTGTATGTGTCTGTGTGTATGTGTTTGTGTGTATGTGTGTGTATGTGTGTTTGTGTGCTTGTGTATGGGTTGGAGATTGTTGGCCAGGACACTGGGAGAAATTCCCTTCCCTCTTTTCTATCAGCGCCACAGAATCTTTTAGGTCCACCTGAACAGGCGCAGACGGCACCTCAGTTTCAGGTCACGTTCAAAACATGGCCATGGAAATATTCCCCATTTACGTGTCTACCAAAACCCCAGACCCCCACCCAGAACCCCCACCCTCATCCTGGCCAGCGATCAATTGGCTTTTCAATTGGGGGAAGACAGCGTTTGACGTCTGATCCTGTCGTCGGGAAATCTCTACGGACACTCCAATCTGGATGGGCAGAGGCCTCAGAGGGTGGTGTTGGGTGGGAACGGAAAAACAAAGGGGAAGCGGCAAAGCCGAACCGAAAATAAAGCGAAGGTCAGCTGATCTTCTCTTATTTTAGGACCTGACGGACCTCCGTGCGATGAATTTCCGCCATCGCTGTTTTTCTTTCCCCTCCAAAGGGAGGGTTTGAAGGGAGCCCAAAGCCAGCGCGCCACTGTTTTTCATGGAAACGCTTGGAAAACAGGACTGCACAGTGCAGGATGATGGAAAAACTGTGGGTGGGGGAGCGGTTGGGTGGGGGTGGGAGGAGGAAGTGTGGGTGGTGGGGGTGGGGGGGAAAGGTTTCACAGTCTTTAACCTACTATCTGTTGCCTCTGCTCCCAACTTAGCTCCTGACTCCTGCTTGACCCTCGTGCCTTCTGTTCCAACATAAAATATACAGTCACTTCACTTGGCAGTATAACCCGTGAAGCGCTTCGAGATGTCTTGAAGATGTGATCAGGTGTTATATCAAACACAAGGATTATTATTATTATTATTATTATTATTATCGGTGGCCGCACTTTCAGTTGCTACGCCCCAAAACTCTGGAACACTCTCCCTCCATCCTCCGCCTTGCCCCCTCCTTCCCCGTTTTCAGGTCGCGCCTGGAAGCCTTCCTCTTCCTGCTTACGGTCACCTCCTCACCACCGGTTCGGTGTCGTGCTCCGCCACCGTTAAGCGTTCTGAGACGCTGTCCTGCGTGAGGGACACTGTGTAAATGCAAGTCTTTAGGTCTTGCGGAATGATACGTTCACAGGAGTGAGGTAGTTCAATGTGGTTCGATTTCAGCGCAGTGAGGATGCGGGGAGAGGAAAGAATGCGGGATCCAAATATATTTCCTGCATCTCCTACGGTTACCTCTTCCCTCCCCCTTCTCCCCTCCTCCAGTTGCTGCAAAGCCCTGACGAGACATTAGGCAGCTGTACAAGTGAAGCTTACAATACACCTCGATGGGTCGCTACACATTGCAGAAAAACAACAACTTGCACTTGCGTATGCTGGGTAGTGCTCCAGAGTGCTTGATCATAGCATCATAGAATATTACAGCACAGAAGGAGGCCATTCGGCCCATCGTGCCTGTGCCAGGTCTTTTTTCGAAGAGCTACCCAATCAGTTCCCCGCACCCCGGCTCTTTATATCCTCGCAAATTTTTCTTTTGCAAGTACCTATCCAATTCCCTTTTGAAAACTGTTGTTGAATCCGTTTCCACCACCCGTTCAGGCAGTGCATTCCAGACCGTTAACAACTCTCTGGGTAAAAGAAATGTCTCCTCATCTCCCCTCTGGTTCTTTTGCCAATCCTCTTGAATCTATGTCCTCTGGTTACCAATCCACCCGGCAGTGGCAACAGTTTCTCCCTATCAACTTGTCCTGCCACCTTCAAAGACCTGTGTACATGAAACATCTCTCTTAGAAAAATCCTTTGAAGTGGTTGCAGATGTCCTCATGACTGTATCAACTGGAAGAATCATTATTATTGCCTGTATTTTCCTCATCGCAAGGTACAAATTCACACCCTCTGCCTTTCTAGACTATTTTCTTCTGCCAATGGCCTTGCAATTACAATTTGAACTTTGCAGTTTTTTGTGCAATTGCAATTGAAAATGTTATTTTCCAGTACTTCCACCGGTCAGAACCGTACAAGAACAAAACTCAAGCACCAAACACTACAAGAGGTTTCCACAATGGCAAATTCCTCGCAGATTGACACATTTTTTTCCACGAACAAAGTGCACTTTAAAGGATGAAAGCCAGACTGCAAATATAAAAAGATGCTCCACTCTGTAAGGCACGGAAAGATAACTCTCAAAACTTAGGAATCTATTGAACTTTAAGCTTATTTTCCGTCTCCTTTGCAGAACTATAGGTGTCAGACTGGCCTCGCCTCTGAGTCAGTCGCCCGTGAGTTCAAGCCCCAAGTCAGAACTTTAATAATAATAATAATCCTTGCATTTGATATAGCGCCTTATCACATCTTCGAGACGTCTCAAAGCGCTTCACAGAATAGACTGTAAAGTGAATCGACTGCATATTTTGGGGGCGAAACGCGGCAGCCGATTGCGCACAGCAGCGTCCCACAAGCAGTGGCACATTGAAGTGACCAATTTAATTATTTTTTTGTTTATTATTTTGAAGGAATTATTACCCCCGGGAAAAACGATCCGCCAATCAACTAACAACCGGGTTCCTACTGAGACGTCTTGAAGCACTACAGAATCCTTTGGGCAAACAGAGGCGGGTGGATTAAGAACCCAGGTCCTCTCACATTCAAGCCGTGAAAATGCACAGTGACGATGAATCTTAAAAGAACTGTAGTTTCGGAGAGATTTTGTTTTGTAAGATGAAGAGAAGCGCATGCCGTCACTCAATAATAAAAAAGGCCTTTCAGACAGCTCTCGACAGAGCAGGGCAGCAGCTGAAACACAAACCGGGCACATTGTTCTGAAGAATGTCGTCAAAAAGAGGGCCAATTGTTGTACCAAATATCAGTGACAAAGAACTGCTTGCTGAGTTTGAGAGCGTTGTCAGGGTCATTGTCATTGATAAAGAAGAAGCAGTAATTAAAAGTCACAACCCCTCGGCTCTGCGTGATTCACCGATCGGAGAATAGGCCGCCACCGGCACAGAAAACTGCTCTTGAAGTTGGACACGTGAACGTCGCTCTCGCTGAGGCCGTTTTTTATGCGGGACGGACACAAAACCGAAGCCGTCCGACACAAAACCAGAAGAACAAGCGCAGAAGTCCACCTACAGTGCCTACGGGATGGGCGAAGAAGTCATGGTTGTGATGGTAATCGTAATAATAGTCCTTGCATTTGATACAGCACCTTTTCACGTCTTCGAGAACTTCTATTCACAGAAGAAACTGTGAAGTGAATTCACTGTATATTTTGTGGATCCTGGCAAGGACTGAGTTGATGGAGGTGCGGAGTTTTGCGCGGGCGAGGATATGGGTGGTGGGAGTCTTTGAATTTTAACGGATTTTTAAAACGGTGGAGCCGGGGAAACCGATGTGGAAGGTATTGAAAAATCGAGCCGAGAGGGTCTCGCAGCATCAAACTACTTATTTAATTAAAAATGAGTCCATCATCCTGGCCTCAAACAGCCCCCTCTTTGGCAATCTGTCAGGTAAACAGAGCCGCAATGGGGTAAATGGGGCAGTTACCACATCACTGGCAGTTTCAGCATATTCCAGACCCACTTGTGCTTCAAGCAATTTTGCAATCCTGTTTAAATGCAAGACACCGTCGGAGAACAACCTCTGCCAAGAATATAAACTGTTGGGTTTTTTTTTGCGGGGGGGGAAGGGGCGGGGGAGAAAGGGGTTTATCTATTTATCAGTCTCTTCGCACCTTTTTAAAAGCTGCGTTATAGATATTTCACCAATCACTACGACGACTATGTTGCAACATGGCCCCCAAATCATTATAGACAGAATCAGCAAAACAGCATTAAGACAGGTCAGAGGAATCACAAGTTTGAAATTCATCAAACTCTACCTCGGTTCCACAGCTCCATTTTGGGGGTGGGAGGGGGGAGAAAAATAGGCCACCAAGGTCACTCTTAATGTGTACTCTTTCCACATTAACTTATTAGCTGCAGCTTAGCTTCTCATTATGTCAAAAAAAAACCTAATCATGCTCTAGACCAGGGTGATCCAACTGGCGGCCCGCGGGCCGCATCCAGCCCAGAGGATGATTTTGTCTGGCCTATGAACCACTTTCCAACTTCATTGTCCTACGAGCAAATACAGGCGACATGCAGACCCCGAACCAATCAGAAGGTGGTCACCAGGGGCTCAGGCTCGACCCAGCAATGCGACTGGCTAATCAGGATAAAATATTGCTTATGTGGCCTGCGAACATTTCCGAAATCCGGCATCCAGGCCTCAGTAGCAAGAGGTTAGACCATGCTGTTCCAGACAATCCTCATTTGAGATGCTCTTTCAAGATAACATAATAATCCTTGCATTTGGTACTGCGCCTCATCACGTCGTTGAGACGTCTCAAAGAGCTTCACAGAATATACTGTCATGTGAATTGACTGCATATTTTACGGGCGAAACGTGGCAGCCAATTGTGCACGGCAGCGTCCCACAAACAAATTGAGTGGCCGAATTATCATAATTTTGGGGGAGATATTATTACCCCGGAAAGTGATCCGTCAATCGACTAACAACTGGATTCCTACTTACTGCCAGGTAAATAGGCGTTTGGAATAACATGCCTAACGTTTCGCCCTGCCTGGGAATCGAACTCGGGTCCTCTGGCATGCGAGCCGAGTGCTCTCACCACTACGCTGCAGGTATAATGTAAAGTGATGGGACTGTGCATTTTGAAGGCAAAGAAGATAAACGGAACGGTGCTGGTTTCTCAAGATACACTGGCAGCATTTGATGATTTAGCCCAATAATAGGATAATCATTGTGCCCAATAAAGGTCTGCCAACTAAATGACGTAAGAGTGAGAGAGAGAGAGAAAGAGAGAGGGGGGGAGAGAGAGAGAGAGAGAGAGAGGGGGAGAGATGCAATCTTAGCCCTTCGAGGTGTGCGTGCAAATGAATATAAGAAACAAGTCTTTGTGGTAAACCGGGCCACCGCCTCAAATAAACATTTGTTCACTGCGTTTATTGACTTAGATAACACTCACTGTATACAACATAAAATACACGGGTTAGCAAGTTAATTAAACAGAGATAATACATATATTTTGGGATACAGAATTTGTTCTCTCTCCGCCGCGCCCCCCCCCCACCCCCCCCCACACCTCCCCCTTCCAAATGAAATCAGCTGTGGAATTTTACACTACCGCGAGACCAGAAAGCGACAACGCCAGCATTCCTGCAGCCAGGGAAGATGTTCATTAATAGGTAGCGTGGAATATCTGCTGACAACACAGATAGCAGGAATACTTTATGCAAGTTTTATATTTCCTTTAATTCCCCATTTACATATTCATCAGGATTTTTTTTAAAAAACACATTTTTTCCTTTACCTTTCTTTAAGGTGTTTGACCCCCCCACCCACCCCCCCCCACCCCCCAATTCCTCTTACGGAGTAACGTTCCACATTTCCCAGTGCTTCGCTCAGGTGATCAGAGACCTCTCTTAAAGAGTCACAGCTCAGGACTTGGAACTCATAGAGTCTAAACTGACACTTCAATGCAGTGCTGGGGAGTTACAGTCAATCTCGATTCGGTCCTTTCTCAACTTCCACAGACCTCTGAGGAACGGTTTCTGGCCAGCGTTCACGAGAGGTCGCCCTGTCGAGCTCCTCTGCCTCCTTCCTCACTGTGCGTGTTGCCCTCAAGGCTACCTCAATTGCTGAACAGCTAATTCAGCACAGACTAGGACTGGAACCTGTAACGTTTGGGTCTGGATGTGGACAAAACCGTTCGATAAACCGACCAAAAACGCCCCACATCAGGAGGTCACTTGGCCCGTTATTTTGCACCATTTTGTTTTTTGCTCCTCGACAAGAAGCCACGAACATAATCCCAATTCCCTGCTCTTTCCCCCATACCCTCCAACACTGGGGAAAGGGATTCTTCACACTCGACTCCTGTTAACCCTGTAAGCCAAAGCCCAAAAGGGTAGTGTTTGCCAGACAGTGCTTTCAATGGCAAGCTATGCAATTTTATCTGGTTAAACTCCAGCAGTTACTGCAGCAGTTACTCCAACCCACACTCTGGGGTCCCCAAGACTTTGCCAAACTGCGCCTGATACTCTCTGGTATTCGGTAAGCACAGTGCGTCACTCCGGGGATAGTGTTGGTGCTCCACTCCAGACACAGGAATTTAATCATCCTTGCATTTGATACAGCGCCTCATCACGTCTTCTAGACGTCTCAAAGCGCTTCACAGAATATACTGTAAAGTGAATTGACTGTACGTTTTGTGGGCGAAACGCGGCAGCCAATTGGGCACAGCAGCGTCCCCACAAAATGTCACCAAATTATTATTCTTTTTAAGAAGTTATGACTCCCGGAAAAACGATCCGCCAAATGACTAACAACTGGGTTCCTACCTATCGCTGGGCAAACAGAGGCGTGCGGAGTAAGGAACCTTGCCCAACGTTTCGCCCTGCCAGGAATCGAACCCGGGGCCTCTCGCTTGCGAGACGAGTGCTCTAATCACTAAGCTACGGGACGCCACGTAATTTCCAAGGATAGCGGGTAAACGTATAGCACTCAGTTTGGATTGGACACTGTTAAGCGTGTGATGGGTTTCCACATGTGCCTGATACCCTGCTGACCAGAACGAAGTCCACCTGAAATAATCGTTCGAAGGAGCTTTTTTTTGCTCATGATTTTAACCAGCTCGCAATGACTTTGCTGGTTGCTACAATGCTCTACTTTATTGGCAAACAACTTAATGGATGTCTGAAACCTTAAGTAGCAAGGACCAACTGCCTACGCGGTTATTTCATTGCAATTAACCATCACGGTTTGAACATCATCACTCTTCAAAGATGCTGAATCGAAGCCATTATTTTTATTTCAAGCAATTAACGGCGACCTAATATTTTGTACACAGGCACGTGAGCATCTGCTCCATCTGCCAATGTTCCAGCCATATTAACTCCACTGACAATTTTTCAATCATTGTGTTAATTTCGCCCACAAAATACACAGTCACACCACCCAGCGTGTCCTGTGAAGTGCTGTGAGGCGTCTCGACGACGTGATAAAGTGCTGCGTCAAATGCAAGGATTATTATTAGTAGTATTATTAGTAGTAGTAGTACTAGTGGTATTATTATTATTATTATAACAGGACATCAGTCTGTAAGCTGCAATGCCTCGCAGATCTGGAGATTTAATTTCTTTCATCAGAATTGTTTTTTAAAGGGCCGGTTCCTTTGGACTGCGTCGGAGGCTTCAGGCAAGCAGATGGCACTTTTGCCGCCAGGCTTCAACAAAGCCCAGACTACACTACACTAATGAGGCCCAGTCACAGATTCTGATGCAAATTGCGCACAGCCCTTCGGCAATCTCGACCGACCCTGCCCACATTTCCTACACGCATCACGCCAGGACAGTCACTCGTGACAGATTGAATGAAACACAAGGATTGCTGCCCACGGGCCCTCCCCGTCCATCCGCTCGGCCTGCCCTAGACCTGGCACAAACGGCTCGGCTGTCCACCTCGGTTTGTCAGGGTTCGCCTACAAAACATACAGTCACTACACTTTGCAGTAAATCCCGTGAAGCGCTTTGAGACCTCGTTCTGCCATGAAAGGCGCTTTTACCAAACGCAATGATTATTTTTTTTACGATAAATAAAAAAAGAAGCATCAACTCCTGATGAAAACCTTCTTGACAAGCCCGAAAGCTACAATGCAATTTGAAACCCGCTCAGTTTAGGTAATAGTGGGATTTTATTAGTCTTGGCTCTGTTGGCACCTCTGTAGCTTGTGAGTCAGACAGTCAGTCCGGTAGTTTGAACTCATCCATCGAGCTGACTCTCGAGCGCAGTGAAAGAGCTGGATGTGCCATCCTTTGGATGAGATGAGGTCTTGTCTCCCTGTTCGGGTAGTTAATCAAAATATCATGGGACTGTACGAAAAGAGAAGGGAGTTGGTCCCAGTGCGCTGACCAACAAACTTCCCCCTCCGCCAGATATGATTGATCATTCTTTTCACGACTGTTTCCCTGCACGTTGGTGTGTGCAAACCAGCTGCCGTGTTTGCCCACAAAATGCCTACAAACACTACACTTGAGAGTAAATTCTGCGAAGGTATCAAGAGTGCAAAATAAATCTAATTCAGTTTGTTCTCCGTTATTTTGCCTATCGTCAGAAACCGGTCGTATTTGGGCAACAATAATTTGCGAGCGTTTTGGGTGTAATTCCAGTGCCGATCTAGATTCGCGCAACAACAGAACACCAGCCGGGCTGGTAGCCGCTGCCCTTTAATTTGGGCGGTTTGAGTTTCGAACCGTCTTCGTTTTACGTTCGGGGCACAATAAATTCGGTGGGGGGAAAAAAAAATCGAAATTCGGCCCCGATTTGATTTTCTTTGTGTGATGTTTCTGAAAACCTCAGGGACCTGAGTGGGGTTGACGGTCGGGAGGAGGACGGACGGCCAGGGTGTGGCGTCGACCGTATTGTATGGCAGTCGTTAAATAAAATAGTGATCTGTGCATCACGGCATTGAGTTGGGATATCCCATTATAAGGACGTCACCAAACAAAAATGGCTATTTTTAGCCAATGCCATATGCTTATTATTGTACGATGTGTTTGGAATTTATTGGTCATTTTCCCTTTCACCCTTTTAACTGCAACTTATGTAAACGCTCTCCTGATCTGTTTTTCTGTTCCTCTCACATCTGCCAGGCAGATCTAACGAGGCCCGAAGCTTTTCTTTGGCTTGGCTTCCTGCACTTGTCCTATCGAACACTGCTGCGGAGGACGAAGAAAGGCAGTGTTGGGGATGGATAGCATTAGCTGGACAGTGTCATTTCGGTTTAGGCACACGGCAGATGACTTTACACGTCACGCAGCACGAATTTGGGCACGTGTCCAAAGCAAACCTTTCATTTTTGGTGTGAATCCCTGTATTTGACACGGTGACTTTTCAGTACAGGAGGCCGTCTCAAAGCGCTTCGCGGGGGGTTTACTGGGAAGTGCAGCCACCGTGTATTTTGGAACCGAACGCAACCGGCAATTTGCGCCCCGCGATGCGCCACAAACAGCCACGAGGTGAATGACCAACTTGACCTTGTTGGCCAAGACAAACGGGAGAAACTTCCCGACTCTTTTCAACGAGCGTCCTCCCGGCATGAAACGAGCGATACAGATGGAAATTCGGACTTGTGGAAATCGGCAAGGGATCTCTAACCTCGTCCGGAAAAGGCAACAGGGGCCTCGGTCTCAGCCAAAGGACAACCCCTCCGCCGACAGTGGGAGCCAGGTTGCATCTTAAAAAGGTGCAACTTCAAATTCAAGACCGAGTCAACATTGAGCTGGAAGGTGGAGAGAGGAGAGAGAGAGAGAGTGTTGAAATTCAGCTCTCATGTTTGGTGGTAATGGCTCTCCACAAACGAAAAAAAAAATCACAATGCCAATATTGAATCTACAGAACTTTCAAGGAGGGAGAGGGGGAGAGAGAGGAGAGAGGGGAGGGGGGGGGGGGGGGTGCGAGAGGAGTTGGGGATCGCGGGGAGAGGTGAGAGGAAGAAAGGGAAGAGAGAACCAGCAAGATTCACACCCCTAAACCTGACGTCAGGGGTTTCAAGTTTAAGGAGGCTGTTTGACCAAATTTTCTGTCCATTGGAATAATTAGCACTGGTGATAATTGTCACATCGAACGCCACATTGCCGAGTCCCCACTGTTGCCCGTGGAAAGTACGAGCGCAAAATGCGTGAAATGCCAACAGCTCTCATCAATTTCAACTGGAAGGTATGAGGAGACCTGTGTCCCCGCTTCAAAAGGTCAGAGATCTCAGCAAGTTTTCAGTTGTAAAGCGAGTGCAGAAGAGAAAAAGGGAAGAGAGGTTCGAAGATTTTGTGCGTGTGCACACTCTCAATATTTTGAGAAGAAAATAACACTGACAGGGTATGGGGAACCATGTGTAGAACGGGATTGATCGATGGATCCAGTGGAGGCGCTCACACCAACATGGCCAGGATGGGTAGAGTTGTCCTCCTTCTTTGCTGTATAATAATTAATAATCCTTGCATTTGATATGGCGCCTTATCACGTCTTCGAGACTTCTCGAAGCGCTTCACAGAACAGACCGTAAAGGGGATTGACGGTATATTTTCGGGCGAAACACGGCAGCCAATTGCGCACAGCAGCGTCCCACAAAGTGACCAAATTCTTAACATTACTTTTTTAAGGAATCATTATCCCCACCGAAAAGCGAAGACGTTCACTTTCTCGTTTTAAGTTTCACTCGCGTAGGAATAATATATAACGTATATACGCGCAGGACTTTTAAGCACATCCTCCAATTTCAGGACAGGCCCGTTTCAAACCCGTTTAAAATAACCACTCCTGCATTCCTCCTCCTCCTCCTCTTCCTCCTCCTCCTCCTCATGGTCTCTGGGACAGCTGAAGTGGCAGACACAATAGCGAGCTGACTGCGTCTGTCAGTATAATGCGCACTATCTGTGGAAACTGGGTGAGGCGGAGGATGGTTGTGGAGCGTGCAGCTGGGATTTGCTCAGCGTGGCGCTGTGTTGAGATGGGAGTCCTGGTGGGGCAGTAATTGTGCTTTTTTCATCATACATTTTTATCTGGCGGATTCTTGGCAGCGTCACCGCAATATTTAGCGGCAACCGAATGAACGTGCACTGGCTCTTTTTATCTGGTATTTATGCCGCGCTGTTTTGTCTTAATATGATTGAGGTAGAGAAAAAAAAGAGATTTCTTTGTTTCGAACCTATTCCTTTAAGCTCGCATCAAGATCGGTGCTGATTCACCAAGCTAATTATCTTACACCGGCTCAAGGTCGTCAGCAGTTCAGAAAGATATCAAAATGTACAAAATATCACCCGCAAAATGTCAGTCCACTTTCACAGCACGTTCGGTGAAGAGTTTTGGGGGAGTCTCGACCACCTGGATAAGAAGCCGGATCAAATGCAAGGATTATTTTTATTATTATTATTATTATCATCATCATCAAAGTTTTACTGTGTTATCTAAGCTGGAGGTGTTTCCAGATATTATAATAAATAATAATAATAATAATAATAATGATAATAATAATAAAAACTCCAGTTGATTGCCGGATCATTTCCTTTTCAAATGTATAGTAACACTTGATCTATATTGCAGGATAGTAATCGTCCCACCTTCAGGGGTACCTTCTCTGGCCAACAAGCCTCCAGATAAAAGTTGGTCATTCACTCCATGGCTGTGTGCGCGACATTGGCTGCTTGTTTGCCCGCAAAGTGTACAACAACAACAACAGCAAGATTACATTTGTACAGCGCCTTTCTGTCGGGAGGAGGTGGGACTTGAAGGAGGCTAAGGAGTAGGCGAGGCGGAGTGACTGGGGGATGGAATTCCAGAGGTTGGGGGTAGAGTGGCTGAAGGCTCTCCCGCCAATGGTGGGGCGGGTGGGTCGAGGGACGTGGAGCAGGCCAGAGCCGGCTGAGCGGAGGGAGCGGGCGGGTTGGTAGGGGGTTTGGAGGTCGCAGAGGTAGGGTGGGGCGAGGCCACGGAGGGCTTTGTAGGTGAGGACCAGGATCTTGAACTGGATCCTCTGAAGGATAGGAAGCCAATGGAGTCGGGCGAGAATGGGGGAGATGGGGTCACAGAGTTTGGTGCGGGAGAGGACACGGGCTGCAGAGTTCTGGATTATCTGCAGCCTGTGGAGGGAGGAGTTGGGAAGGCCGACAAGCAGAGCGTTTGCATAGTCGAGCCTGGAGGGGATGAAGGCATGAACAAGAGTTTCAGCGCCTGAGGGGTGAGGTAGTGGCGGAGGCGGGCGATATTACAGAGGTGAGGGAAGGCAGAACGGTCATGGCTTGGATGTGGGGGAGAAAAGACAGTTGAGGGTCGAACAAGACACCCAGGTTACACAGTCACACCTCACAGTAACAATCCTGTGAAGCGCTTTGAGATGTCTTGACGACATGACAAGGCGCCATATGAAATGCAAGGATTAGTATTATTGTTTTGCAATAATAATAATAAAACATCCTTGCATTTGATATAGCGCCTTACGTCATCATGGAATCCTAGAATTATACAGCACAGACGGAGGCCATTCGGCCCATCGTGTCTGAGCTGGCTCTTTGAAAAGAGCTATCCAACTCAATCCCGCTCCCCCCACTCTCTCCCCAAATAATTATCTAGACATCTGTTAAATCTAAACGTCTTTGAGACATCTCAAAGCGCTTCACTGGATGTACTGTAAAGTGGTTTTTGATTGTGTATTTTGTGGGTGAAACACGCCAGCCAGTTGCGCGCAGCCATGTCCCACAAACAGCCATGTGAGCGAGCGAGCGAGCGAGTGAGTGAGCGAGTGAGTGGCCAACTTTTACTTAGGGAATTGTTGACAGCGGGAGAAACTCCCTTCTCTTTTCGGATTGGGCCATGGCATCTTTAACGTCCACCTTTCGTTAACGTCCACCTTGCTTTAGCGTCTCCTCCGAAGGAAGGACAGACCCTCCAACGATGCAACACACCCCACCCACCCTCCACCCCTCCTCCAGCACTGCTTTGGAACGTCAGCTGAGACGTTGCAAGTCCAGCTTCCACAACCTCCTGACTCTGGCAGTGACAAATGCCTACAGCCGGAAAGATCTAATGGTGATTTGAAAAACAATCCCAGCTTCTCTCGCCTCTCTGCGTAACTGAAGTCCCCCAACCCTGGTATCATTCTAGTAAATCTCCTCTGCACTCTCTCCAAGGCCTTGGCATCCTTCCTAAAGTCTGGCGCCCGGCATCGATTCCGTTCCACAGCAAGCTGCGGAGACTGAAAAGCCAGTTCGACCTGAACCGGCTTGAATTCCTCCCTCCACCACCCCACCCCCCCCCCCACCACCCCCCCCCCCGACCCAGAACACGAATGTGACAGAAATGTGGAAGTGCAAAAACAGTTGCTGCTTTGTTCGAAATTCCTCAGCTGTGAAGGAAAGAGGTGGCGTGCGCAATTCAACAGATTTTGATAAAAAACAATAACATTGCAGAAGCTTAGGTAAAGTGCCTAGGCACACAATGCAGGCCATCCGAGCCAACACAGACAGGAAGAGTTTACACGTCTCACAGGAATTGAACAGACTCCAAGGAGATGCAGCTGAGAATGCCTGGAAGGTACCCAGCAACCCAAGATATCGTTGATGGTTGGCCAGCCCATCTGGGGCATCAACAACGGCAGATGACGCACGTATAGAGCCCTTCACGTCGGAAAGACATCCCGTCAATGAGACTTGTTGGCGTAGAGTTGTCCTCAACCCTGAAGGTCAAAACCTCTTCTGCACCAATCCCCTGGAACTCCGTCCCGAAGCACCTCCGCCTTGCTCCCCTCCCTTGCCTCCTTCAAGGTTACCATCACAAATCTTAGCTTTTTGACCGTGTGCACAACTGCAAGGAGATGCTGGACTTCCTTGAGATCAAAATCGAGGGGTTCCACTCAGCTGCCACTGCCCTTTCAATTGCTACCCCCCCCCCATTTCCCCACACACTCTGGCCCCTACTCTTCCCTCCCTCCACACCTTCGAACTTGTCTCCCCCTCCTCTTTCACCATCATTATGATCCATATGAATCCCCCCACCTGCTCCCTCGACCCCATCCCTGCCCCTCTCTTTACCTCCCAGCTCCACCTCCTTGCCCCTCTGCTCACAGACATCATCAACTTCTCCCTGTCCACTGGCACCGTCCCCATCCTCATCCTCAAAAAATATTCCCTAGACTCATCTCTCCTCTCCAAATACCGCCCCATCTCCAAGCTCCCTTTTCTTTCCACCATCCTACCCCCAGCCTCCCTGCCCTCCACCCTCCTCTGATCCCAACCACCCGTTTGGGTCCAAATCCCTCACTGGCCAGCACCTTGGGACGTCCTCCCGACGTGAGAGGCGCTGTAATAATAATAATAATAATAATCCTTGCATTTGATATAGCGCTTTTCACGTCGGGAGGACGTCCCAAAGCGCTTCACAGAACATACTGTAAAGTGAATTGACTGTATATTTGTGGGCAAACGCGGCAGCCAATTGCGCACAGCAATGTCCCACAAACAGTCGTAGATTGAAAATGACCAATTTATTATTGTTTTTGTTTTTTGGAGGGATTATTATTAGGCTCTGTGTGGAGTAAGGAAACTTGCCCGAGGTTTCGCCCTCTGCCTGGGATTGAACTCAGGTCTCTCACTTGCAAAGTGAGTGCTCTAACCACTGAGCCACAGGACGCTGTACACATGTAATTTGTTGTTGTTGTGCCTTCGGGCATCTTCCCTCCTGCAGTCCCCTTGCCCTACACCCTTCTCTGATACCACTTTTGGTAGTGCTGGCTGTTCAAGCACTGCCCACGGGTGTGACATACATACAGTACGTGCCCATCATTGTTTATTTCGTTGTTGACAGCCAAAAGGTATGGCCGGTTTCGTGTTCAATCAGTGGTCCTCAGTGGGAGTAAATAATTGTCTTCTCCATTCGTAGCCTTGGAAACAGATACGAAATGTCACACTTCAGTGGAATGTTTGAGAATAATTAGCACCTCAGCATGGATAGAAACTGTGAGGTGGTCACAGACTACTTCGAGCTTCAAAAAAAAGGAACAGTCTCTCCGGTAGGAGCAGAGTTGATTGGGATTGTCTGAAAGGGATAGCTTAGTGAGCCAATTGCCCCCATCCTCACCTGGCTTCACTGGCTCCCCATCCCCCAGAGGATCGAGTTCAAGATCCTTGACCTCACCTTCACAGGCTTGCTCCTCCCTACCTCTGCAACCTACTAAAGCGTCACCAAACTGTCCGCTCCCTCCGACCTGCACTCTGCTCCACACCCCCCCCCTTCCTGCCTGCTCCGCTATCAGGGATCAGGCCTTCAGGCTTTCTGCCCCCACCATCTGGAACTCCATCTCGGAAACCCTTCCCTTCACCCCCTCCCTTATCTCCTTCAAGGTCCATCTGAAGACCTTCCTCTTTGACGATGCCTTCAGTCATCCTCCACCTTCCAGCCTCCCCTCCCCGCCAGCTCAAGTGCAAACCTTTGACTGTCTAGCACCTTGGGATGTCCTCCCGACGTGAAAGGCACTTTACAAATGTAATCTTGTTGTTGTATTCTGGAGGCGTGAGATCAAATGCGTTGTAGGGGCCTTCCTCATCTGAACCAATCATGTTATTGGAAGATAAAAAGATCTACTCCAACAAAATGGTTCAATGGGCTAAATGGCCTCCTTTTGTTCCCATAACAAGATGTAATAATAAACCTTGCAACTGATGTAGCGCCTGATCACTTGGTTCAGACGCCTCAAAGCGCTTCACAGAACATAGCGTAAAGTTAATTGACTGTATATTTTATGGGGGAAACCCTATGTCACTCTGAAAGAAGCAGAGGCTTGCGAAGGCATGATGTACGGGATAATAACTGAACCAAATCGGCTGAAAAGTCCACGAGTCCTGCAAAAGCCTCCTCGACAGGAACCTGACATTGCAGCCTCAGAGTACTTCCTGTCAAGCTTTATAGTTACTCAGAAATCAGAGGCAAGGGTAAAGTGAGGGGACGATTACTGTTTGTCAATAATAATCATCGTCCTCAGCATTTGATGTAGTGCCTCCAATTTCGAAGCGTCTCAAAGCACTCGGCCAGTAAATTCTGCTAAGTGTGGAGATGGCATATTGACGCTCCTTAAATAAGGAATGAGTTCCTCAGCTCAGTGATCATCAACCCCTTAAGTTTCTAACGCAATCTGATCCACTGGGAGGCACCACTTTCAAAATAATACAATAATCCTTGCATTTGATGTAGCGCCTCATCATGTTGTTAAAGACGTCTCAGAGCGCTTTGCGGGATAGACTGCAAAGTGAATCAACTGTATATTTTGTGGGTGAAACGCGCACGGCAGTGTCCCACAAACAGTCGTGGATTGAGTGGCCAATGTTTTTTTTTGGAAGGATTATTACCCACGGAAATTGATCCGCCAATCGACTAACAACTGGGTTCCTACCTACTGCGAGGTAAACAGAGGCGTGTGGGAGTAAAGAAACTTGCCGAAGGTTGAGCTCTGCCCGGGAATCAAACCCGGGTCCTCTCGCTTACCAGGTGGGTGCTCTGAACCAATATCCTTTTCTTCTCTGGCCAAGACGTAAGAGTATTTCTCTCTTTTTTTTAATTAAGATGGAAACAGGCAGCCAAACATGAGGAGGAATTCAAGGTTTTCAATGAATAAATATAGCTGGTGGTGCTTTTCAATGTACATTCTCCAGGGAAGGCCTCGAAGGTAGGTCAGATCAGAACCAGTGTTTGGGGAAAAGCGAGTATTTATAGATCTATTAACATGGCAGGCCGCTGTGCAAATCCAATGGCCTGTTGGTGATGAATATTCATGTAGAGTGTTCGGCTGACACACTTTGATCATCTTTATTCCGTACTCTGCCTAACCACGGAGGACCTTAATGTATGCAAACACTACTTAAGGTACATGGGGGCGAATGTGAATGAAAAGCTGAAATGGCTTCCTAGGCAGCCTATCTGGATTTAGTGCGCTTTCATCGGAAGCTTGCGACGTGTTCGCACGTGACAAGCAAAGAAAAATAAGTAAAAAAAATTGGGTCTTGCAATCCACCACTGCTTTACAATATATATTCTGTGAAGCACTTTGACACGTCTCAACGATGTGATAAGGAGCTATATCAAATGCAAGGATTGTTATTATTATAAGGTTACCAGCGCTATAGGTTATTATTTCACCTATAAGGCACGCTGGGCAGATCTGCTTCAACGTGTTTCGTTGCTGTTTGTGGAAATCCTGTAGCTTTTTGTGGGTTCGAGCTCTCGCCTCGCAAGCGAAAGGACCTGGGTTCGATTCCCGAGCAGGGTGAAAAGTTGGGCAACCTTCCTTACGCCCCACACTTCTGTTAACCTAACAGTAAGTAGGAACCTGGTTGTTAGTCGAAAGATGATTCACTTTCCGGAGGTAATAAGCCCTTCAAAATAAATAAAACAAAAATAATAATAATTTAATCACTCAATCCACGACTGTTTGCGGCAATTCACTGCTGTGTTTCGTTGATAAAATATACAGTCACCCACTTTACGGTGTATTCCGTGAAGCGCATTGAGACGTCTCGAAGACGTGATAAGGCGCTATGTCAAATGTAAGGATTATTATTAGTATTATTATCAACATCTGGTACTAAATGTAGTTACGATGCAAGGAAGAGAGATGGGAAGAAAGAAACGGTCAAAATTTGGAAATTACTGTTACATGCTGATTTCACCCCCGCCCCCTTATTTGAATAGTGATTTCATGCGTTAGCAAATCTCAGCGTCGCACATTCTTTTCTACGTTTCCCGAATTAATTCAGAAAAAAACCACACATACACATACACACACACACACACACACACAGCAGCTAAAAGGTCTGCACAAGATGTAAAGTTTGCCACAGGCTTCTTTATACGGAGGTAATTGGTGACTGTCACAAAGCATTATTCCTGGGCTTACTTCAAGGAACGGCGGACTCTTTTAAGAAGGAGTCAGGCACAACCTTAACGCACTTGCTTTCCTCCCTCGCCTCCCCTGCTTCCCTCTCCCCAATAAATGCTCGTCGGAATCATAGTATCTTACAGCACAGAAGGTTGCTGTTCGACCCACTGCCCCCCTAGCCCGACTAATTCCTACTCCCCCGTTCTTGTTGTGAGCTTTTATTTATTTTTTGTCTGACACACGCGGAAACCCCTCGCCGTGCTTAAGAGTCTCCAAACCAAGCTGAGCATTCCATGCGTCCCACCTACACGTGGAAATTCCAGAGAGAAACTGTTGGAAATGGAATGCGCTTTCTTTTAATACATCACTCGCCTGCAGCGCCATTATACAAAGGTATGAATACCTCTCCGACCTGCGTAGCCCCCCCAACCCACAACCCGCTGCCACCGCTCGACTGGCTCGGGCCTTCTGCATGTTTCCCCCCGTGCCCTCCGTTCTACCATTGGTGACTGGGCTTTCAGCCACTACTCCCCGAAACTCTGGAACGCTCTTCTTCTCTCCCTCCGCCTTCTTTCCCCATTTTCGAGGTCGCGCCTGAAGACCTTCCTGTTGGACGGTGCCTACGGTCACCGTCCCCCTCCCCCGAGCTCGGTGTTGTTCTCCACCAATGTCAAGCGCTCTGCGACGCTACGTAAATGCAAGTTGTTGTTGTTGTTGTAAATAATTCCATTCCACGTGCTGACTCCCTGCAGTGACGAGGACGAGGTCACTCAATCCACGACCGTTTGGGGGACACCGCTGCGAGTTTCACCCGCAAAAACACACAGTCACTGAACTTTACAGTGTATTCTGCGAAGCGCTTCGGGACGTCTCAGCCACGTGATCAGGCGCTGGGTCAAACGCAAAGATTATTATTGTTATTATTACTCGTTGGTACAGTATTGGGAACCTGCAATCTGCCAACTCGGTATTGCTGACGCCGAGTGGGGAGCAGGTGGGGGGGAGCAGAGGGGCAAGGAGGTGGTGCACGAGCCTTCAGTCGCTACACCCCTAACTTTCAAACCAACCTCATCAACTCACCGATTGTCATTGTATATGTCTTGAACAAACCGATAAGCAAAACAACCGCAATATCTGGATCTTTCGCGAGCTGCCATGGATTATTCAGTCAGATTCTCTTTCTGCTCTACTCACGCGACATCTCATAAACTCCGGTGATGAATTATTCCAATGTATACATTTCTGCAAGAGCCCCGCGTTTTCTCACCAAATTAAAAACTCTGAACGCACCGAACGTCTGTGGAAGATCTCGACTGACCGACCCAAATCAGCTGCGTCTGGGTTGTCGCAGGCAAAGGCACAATACGTCTCACAACCAAAGTGTGAGGTTTGGTTCCTCTCTCTCTCTCTCTCTCTCAGCGAGATGCCGTAACTCACGTCAGTCTGACAATGCCCCAACGAGAAGCGATAACCGGGCTGAATTGGGAATTGGGGGAAGGAGGGGGGGGCGGGAGGAGTAGTGGGAGTGGTGGGTGGAAATGTAAAACAATACCTGAATTTTGGAAAGAGTTTAAAAAAGAAAAGGAAGGAGCATAGCTGTGCGCAACTGAGCTGTGCGGCATTCGCCTACAAATACACAGTCACTCCACTCCGCAGGGTATCCCGTGAAGTGCTTTGGGACGTCCTCCCCACGTGAAAGGAGTTATACCAAATGCAAGGAGTAGGGGCAGATATAGTGTCCAATACTTCGGATCTGCTGACTCTGATCTGTAAGTAGAATTTCTGGTTTTAAAAAAAATGCATTTTTATAGCAACTTAAGCACTTTACAATTACTGCGACTCTCAGTCATTGACGTTTCCGCAGGTTAACGAGGCAACCATTTGCCCCATCGAGCAGCCATGGAAGTAAATAACCAATTAACTGAGCACTCCGAACTTCAAGCCCTCTGATCCAAAGTGAGCGGAGCAGGTGTCTATTTTTAAGATTTCTCTTCAGTTATTAAAATTCTCTTCTCATCTTCCAAAAACATATCTGCTGCTGATTCAAAAATATTCCATTTCTGGTAGAGGAACATTAACCTTTGGAGTCAAACGTCTCAACGCTTTTTTTTTTTTTTGAATGGTTCTTCGAAAACCTTATGCTATTTCGCAACCCAGTCGCGAGGCAGTCCGCCACTGAGACAGCTGCCAGGACCTGTCGCAGAGGAAACAGGAAACACGCACACAATGAAGAAGTGCCCATTAGCAAAAAGGTGGAGAAGGAAATGGTTTTTGGGGAAACGTGCATTGATTATTCACAACATTTTTTTCCAGTCAATGTGAAGCAGTTAGCAGCGGACCTGATCGAGCAACTGCGAGACACTTTGGCTACCGGCCGAATGAAGTCATTTTGGTCTCGTTATCACTCGCTGGTGGGAAGCTTTCGGATGAGATACTAAACCAAGGTCTCGTCTGCCTGGTTCAGTTTGGACGTTAAAGATCCCGTGGGTGACATTCAGAAAGAGAAGGGAGTTTGCTCCCCAGTGTCCTGGCCAATAATCCCCCAATAAAATTGGTTGCCATTCACTTAATGGCTGTTTGTAGTACGTTGCTGTGCGCAACTTGGCTGCCACATTCACTCACAAAACACAGTCAATGCACACGCACAAATAGTACATTTATAGTATTGTCCTGTGAAGCAACTTAAGGATGTCCTTCCAGTGTGAATGGTGCGACTCCAAATATAAGGATTATTATTATAGTTATTAGCACCATATTTGAATACTGGGTGCAGTTTTAGTCATGCTAACTTCAAAAGGACCGTGAAGCTTTAGAAGAGGTTTAAAAAATGGGATCGACTCTGAGACACAGAACCATACAGCCCAGAAGGAGGCCATTCGGCCCACCGTGTCTTGAAAAGAGCTTCCAAATCAATCCCACTCCCCCGCAGCCCTCCCCATAGCCCTGCAAACTTGTCCTCCCCAAATATTGATCTGTTTGATGGGGCTCAAAGTTCTGAGCACATTATCACACAGCTAAAGTGGTTTCCATCAGCGAAAAGATTTGGAAGAAATCAAAAGACTCGATGCAGATCTTTAAACTGCTTAGAAACGTAAACTGTGTTGATGCTAAGAGCCGATTAGACCTCGATTGTGAGAGCAGAAGTGAGATTACACTTATCTTTAGCTGGAGTTGATTGTTTACTGAATAAGCTTCATATTAAAAAAAAGCACACGGCTGGACACATGCACCCCGGTCATCGCAAAATGGTCATTTGATCTTGAAATATTGTAGTTGGTTCAATTGCCTTCAGCTGCAGCAAAGAAATCCTGCTTTGAAGCCAAATACATTTCTCAAATGTTGGACAAAACTCGTGTTTAGGTTTTTTTCCCCTCCCAATTGAGATCACATTCAGTTTGGGTCGAGATAATCTGATTTTAATGTAATTTTTCCCTCTTCCCTCTACCTAATACGAGGACTGATTTAATTCTAATTTTCAGATGAAATCGAATCCAAGGACATTTCTGCTCCGTCATCATACCAGCCCGAATACAACCACCGCACTTTGCTTTCCAAGACCACTTCGAGAAGGATTTGGTATTTTGAACGCCAAAGCTCAATTCAACCAAATGCCCGGCATCTTCACTGTGCAGATCCCTATTGAGTTCCCGTGACAGAGTGGTTAGAGCACTCGCCTCACAGGCAAGAAGACCCGGGTTCGATTCCCGGACAGGGCGAAACCCGGTTGTTAGTCGATTGGCAAATCACTTTCTGGGGCGTGATAATCCCTCAAAAATAAAAATTGGCCCCTCAATCCACAACTGTTTGTGGGACACTGCTGTGCGCAATTGGCTGTCGTGTTTCGCCCACAAAATACACAGGCAATCCACTTCACAGTATATTCTGCGAAGCATTGAAGATAAGTCTCAACAACATGAAAAGAAGCAAGGATTATTTTTATTATTAATTGTTTATCATAGAGACACAGGTTTTGCTGTACGCCCCATGTTCGATGTTCTTAAGCGGTGCGTTTTGTTTCAGCAGAAGCACAGACACTATATAGTAGGTGGAAATATAAAAGAATATCTGAATTTTGGAAGGAATTACAAAAGGAAGAAGATTTATATAGATAGTTACACCAAGTTGCAAATCCAAAATATAATAATAATAATCCTTGCATTTGATATGGCGCCTTATCACATCTTCGAGATGTCTCAAAGTGAATTGATTGTATATTTTGTGGGAGGAACGCAGCAGCCAATTACGCACAGCAGTGTCCCGCAAACAGTCGTGGATTGAGCGATCAAATTATTATTTCTTTTTTATTTATTTTTAAAGGAATTATTAACCCCAGAAACGCGATCCGCCAACCGACTAACAACCTGGTTCCTACTTACTGCTGGGGAAACAGAGGTGCGTGGAGTAAGGAAACTTGTCGACGGTCGGGCTTTCAGAAATTAAATCTCTAACCTCAAGAACTACCTCTCCATCCTGCCCCGTCTCACCCACCTATGGTCATCTCCCCCATTCCCCTCCCTCTCCTGCCTGGTGTCCGACCCAGTCACTGTCAATCGCTCTGCGACGTCATCCTATGTGAAGCGCGCTATACACATGAATGCAAGTTGTTGATGTAGTACTTTTAACCAATGCAGCGTCAAAGAATGAGGTCTTGTTTCCCTCTTCCCCTGTCCCACTCCACCCCCCCCCTCTCCCCCCCCACTCCATCCACCAAACGCCCCCACCCAAGCCTACGATGAGCGACTTGCATTAAGGCCGCGTTTATAGACCCTGGAAAACCTTAACTGTAAAACTGCCAAACCACAAAAAGCTATTGCAATCCTCGGGAAACTTCAGCTTAATCGCTTTGAAACTCTGGCAATCTGCTGGCTTTTCCGTATTAATTTTCCATTGGGGAAAAAAAATTCCGAAATAGTTTGGATGCTGCTCCAGCCTCGACCAGCTGTGAACCTGCTCTGGATCTGCGGTGGTATAAAGTGAAGCATGGCATTCTATTTTTAAACGCATTAAGGGGCGGTACAAGTATTGGAAGCATTCACTTAGGGCTGTTTTCAACTACCAAACTGGTCTGACTTTAGCGCCCCATGAGTTGTTGCTGTTCTTGTTGTGACCAACGAAAGTCGATGCAGACTTAAAAATAATAAGGATAATAATCCTTGCACTTGACCTAGCGCCTTACCAAGCGGTTGAGGTGACTCAAAGCGCTTCGCGGAATATACGGTAGAGGGAATTGACTGTATATTTTTGGTGGGTGAATCCCACGGTACAAAGTGGTCCAGGATCAGGGCAGATCCATGTCCCCGTTTGTCAAAGGCAGCATCGCAGGTTTGTCTGCACCAGGCACCTCTGACCAACCGAGTCGGGAAAAAAGCTTTCCCAAGCCAAGGCTCCTTAAACCTTTGCCAGTGTCTGGAGCGCAGTCTCAAAAATATAACCCTTAGATACAACCCTTAAAAATATAACCCTTAAATATAACCTTTGATCAAGCTTGCTCATCTTTCTCTCAAGCAGAAATAATAACAACAATAATCCTTGTGTTTCACATCAGAACGCACCCTCAAAGAGGATAATAATAATAATAAAATAATAATAATAATAATCCTTGCATTTGATATAGCGCTTTTCACATCTGCTAGACGTCTCAAAGCGCTTCACAGAATATGCTGTAAAGTGAATTTGACTGCATATTTTGTGGGCGAAACGCGGCAGCCAATTGCGCACCGCAGCGTCCCCACAAACAGCCGTGGATTGAAAATGACCAATTTATTATTGGTTTGTTTTGGAGGGATTAGTATTAGGCGTGTGGGGTAAGGGGTATAAAACGTAATGGCTGAACGTGACCCTTAAAACATCAGTGCGCAGATTTGGCATTTCCTCACTCGTGACTACACGTGACCGTGTAAAGCAGCGGTGGCTAACCAAATAATGTTTCCTTGCTTGGTTT
Source organism: Callorhinchus milii (assembly GCF_018977255.1). Taxonomy (NCBI): domain Eukaryota; kingdom Metazoa; phylum Chordata; class Chondrichthyes; order Chimaeriformes; family Callorhinchidae; genus Callorhinchus; species Callorhinchus milii. The sequence continues at coordinate 4,492,481 of NW_024704743.1, read as the reverse complement.
ATGGCCAGGCTATAAATATCACGAATTCAGTAGCGACCTTAAACAAAGATGTTTGTGCGTCAGCCTGGTTCAGTTGGTAGGACACTTGCCTCCAAATCAGAAAGTTGTGGGTCCAAGCTTCATGTTGGTTCTTGATCTTGGTCAACAAATTCCCCCAGATAAAAATGGTCATTCCTTTCATTAACGGTTTGCGAAACGGTGCCTTGCGCCAATTGGCTACCATGTTCGCTGACGGAAAGCACTCACTCCTCTGTACAGTTAAAATGGGATGAAGCTCTTTTGAGACGTCCTCCCGACTTGCTCGTATCAAATGGAAGGAATCTATTCATGAAACAAAACGGCTGATGGCTAAAAGGCTTTCTCTTCCCCACTGGAGATCGGTTGGAAAGGGCGAAAGAGAGAAAGGAGGAGACCGTCGTCGAGAAAGCTGCCGAGACGAAAGCCCGCACATTTTCGTCACCGCCTTGCTTGCATTTAGCAGACTAAAATTGGTACGTCTCCTTAATTAAAAGGGTATTTGTACTATTTCCTAACCCAGTGGTCCCCTACCCCTCGGCCTGCTGGCCACTTTTCGTCCACGGGACATGTCAAGAATTGGCCCACTGAATACCCTCACCAGTCCGGGCCAAATCAATAGCTTGTTTCCACGAGCTACCGAGCCCCGATACCCACGGCTCAGCCGTAAATTAGGACAAAGTCAATAAAGAAACATCTATTTGTTTGGCCAAGCGTAAAGTTTGGGGACCACTGGCCGAACCAGTCAGCGATGTTAAGTTCCCGAAATACCATATAAAACAGACCACAGAAAAATATTAGATATGCCAGTACTCAGGAGTCACAGTGCAGCTTTTCAATGTTAATTTTTGTCTTCAAATTACTGCGAGGTAACAAGCTGATAGCTGCCAATCCAATCAATCCGCAGTCAGTTCCCGTGAGCGCTTGTCTTCTGCCAGCGACATTGTAGTAGACGGGAATAATGGCTAAAAGTAAAATGCCCCACTTTCAGACTTAATCTCTCCCTGGTGATATCTGCATTACATTGTGCTCAACAGCAAAACGGACCATTTATCTTTCTGCATCATTTAGCCAGTCTTAAGATCTCCGTCTGGCTTATTTACTCCTACACTGGCAATGCATTATAATACTGTATGTGATTTGCAACTCCATAACACTGAAGCACCAGGCGCCTTATTTGCCTTGAATGTTGAGGCAATTCAATTTCAATGGAAGGAACAATTACGTTTTTAAGAGCTTTCCATCTAAATAATTTTCCCGCAAATTCTACCTTGCGAAGCCCAGGATTTCTTCAATGCTTCGAAGAACGTAGGTATGAAAAGATTATTCCTGTTGCTTGGTAAATTGGCAGCAAATAGGCAGTAATTCAAGATCGTCGCTGGAAGTGAAAGGCGCTATACGAATGCAATCTTGTTGTTGTTATTAAAGTATGGAATGCTTTGCCTCGAGTGGCCATGACACGTTAAAGGGAATTGGATGAACATTTGATGAGGGAGAGGAAAGAAAAATGGATGCAGAGGATTAGAATTAAGAGTAAGAATAATAGTCATTGCATTTGATACAGCGCCTTTCACGACAGGAAGAGGTCTCAAAGCACTTCACGGGTTACGCACAAAACCGTATCAGTTGGGACCATACATTTAATATGATTTATGCAAAGCGCTTTGAGACGTCTCAATGACGTGGTAAGGTAAGGCGCTGTATCAAATGCAAGGATTTTTATAAAGTATGAGCCTATGTCAAACTTGCGTCGATCATAAACTCTTGAAGGGGACTTGGGCAGATGTAGGACTGAGGCGGTTGGTTATATGATTCATACGGATCAGATTTATGCGAATTTTACTGTGTTGCACATGTGCTGTGAACTGCACATCAGCGCCAGCAGCCAGAAATGACGTCAGCTGCAACTCCCCAACCCAACGGTGAGGTCAGTGACCACTTGTTTTCACAAAACCATTACAACACAGCGTCGGATTTTATGTACCCAAGACACCCGTGTCATACAAGGTGGGGCACACTTCGCGGTTCACAATCGGGCACGCCTGAAGTACAACAACAACAAATCACACTTGTTATAGCGACCTTCACATCGGAAAGGCATCCCAGGGGCGCTGGACAGACAGGTGCTTTTGGATGGACCCGAGCTGGGAGTTGGGGGTCAGGAGGGGTGGAGGGCATGGGGGGGGGCGTGGCTGAAGGCATGGTCGAAGAGGAAGGTCTTCAGGTGGGACTTGACGTATCTACAGAGCAAGAGAGCTTGCTGAACACAGAGTGGTCTATTTTTGTTCTAAACTTCAGCACTGGGAAATGAATGAACCAAAGAATGCAGAATGTCATCCGTTTCCTCTCTCTCGCTCTCGCTCTCCGTCCCCAGTTGTAGCAAAAGCAGAACGCAGACAAAGATCTCGCACTCCTACTCCTCTAAGGAAAAGCCCTGCGGAAAGATTCTCCTTAAATTCCAGCGGAAGCCATCAACCACTGGCACGGTGCGTCTCTCTCAGACATGATGATAAATGTGCGTAATAATCCAGGCGGCCGTAAGGGAACGCAGACGACGTGGGACCTGTGCTCCCCAATAACCCAACAAACAGAATCTCCACAGGTTGGCAGATTGCTTCATAATATTCCAGTCCCGATCGTTATTCAAGCGAAGTGGCGTTGCAAATTGAGTTCCAGGCAGAAAATCATTTAAAGATATTCCGCTTTACAAGACAATTCGCCAGCTGCAAACTCCAAGGGAAATTCAATACCCTTTGTTTTTCTGCCTCCGAGGTCCTACCACGAGTGCTCGGCGGTTAATACTTGGGAGGATGGGCAATGTCTGGCAACAGCTGAAAACAAAGGGAGATCTCATCCGGGGTGGGGGGGGGGGGGGGCGCGGGGGTTAAAAAAAAAACATTCACCAGGCAGCCAACAAACATTTGTATAGATTTAGCTCCGCAATCCTCAGGTTCATGACATACATCACAACCCTTGTGACTGTGACGCGCACAGGTACATTAATCAGAGAGTAATTCCCATTAGAGTCTCGCTTTTCCACCGCTCTGCAATAGAGATTCGGTCCTACCTCTACCCCCATCCCCCTCGCGTAGTCTATCTCAAAATAGTTGGCCGGCAAACAAGAGCGCGCAGTCGCCGCACTTTACACTCTATCGTGTGAAGCGCTTTTGGGACATCCTCCTGAAATGATAGGCGCTATACCAAATGCGAGGATTGTTGTTATTGTTATTATGATCACATTCCTATCTTATACTAATGAAGACGAAATGTCTGTCTGTGTCTGTGTCTGTGTGTGTGTGTCTGTCTATCCGCTAAGAACGCAATAACCGATTGACGTAGAGGCATGATTTATAATAATAATAATAATCCTTGCATTTGATATAGCGCTTTTCACATCGGGAGGACGTCCCAAAGCGCTTCACAGAACTTCACAGGAAAGTGAATTGACTGTATATTTGTGGGCGAACGCGGCAGCCAATTGTGCACAGCGATGTCCCACAAACAGTCATGGATTGAAAATTACCAATTTATTATTGTTTGGGGTTTTGGAGGGATTATTATTATAACTCATCGGAAAGGTTTTGCATAGGGGAGTGGGCATATTTGATGAACTGTATTGAAAAATGATTCAATTAAGCTCCAAGATATGAGGTACGTGTGGTATTCTGCAACAAAATATCGACAGAGAAAATCCCACATCCTTCCAGACGGATACATCTATAATAATATACTCAACAAAATATCAACAGAGAAAATCACACACTCTCCAGAGACAGATACATCTATAATAATATACACTGCAATAAAGTAGCGACAGAGGAAAGCTATGACCTAAACAAGCTCATCACACATGTATGCACTCCAACAAGGAGACCTCTCCAACAGGAGTCCTCCCAGAAGGGTCCTCCCAACCAGGGTGTCCTCCCAACCAGGGTGTCCTCCCACAGGGGTCCTCCCAGCCAGGGTGTCCTCCCACTGAGTCCTCCCAACAGGGGTCCTCCCAACCAGGGTGTCCTCCCAACCAGGGTGTCCTCCCACAGGGGTCCTCCCAACCAGGGTGTCTTCCCAACCTGGGTGTCCTCCCAACCAGGGTGTCCTCCCACAGGGGTCCTTCCAAACAGGAGTCCTCCCACTGGGTCCTCCCAACAGGGGTCCTCCCAACAGGGGTCCTCCAACTGAGTCTAGATAAAGACAAAATGTCTGTCGGTGTGTCAATCTACAGTCCATATTGAATCCTTTGGTTGCGAGCGAAGCCGAAACGGATACAGCCAATTGTACGTACAATCAAGCATCACAGCTCTTCATATCTCTCTCTCTCTCTCAACCCCCCTTCCCCCCCACCCCACCCCACCGTACCCAGCAGAAGCTGACAATATCTAAGCATTTGATTGTCAACAGATTTTCAGAGCACACAAATGCCAGAAACGCTTACAATCAGGTTAAACATTTTTTTTCAAAAAAATATTCATCTTTTCAACCACACCTTCAGCCTTTGCTCGGGATCCAAACCCGTCTTCGTGAAACGCTCCAAGACGCTATCCTACCGAGAGCCACATGAACTCAAGAGGCAAAAGAGCTACAAAAGGGAGCCAGGCTGACTGGCTGAAATTCAAGGATTATTGAGAGAGAATTCGTCCCCAACTGTGACAGATGAGCTGGAATCACTTCAATCCTGGAACTCGACAACCCTCGCAATTAAGTAAGGTGCTTCATTTCTGGGCTGTTCCTCGATTTTAACCTTAAAATTTTAACTCTGGATTACCTTAACTTACGTTCGGTACCAATACAACAACAACAACAAGATTCCATTTATAAAGCGCCTTTCACGTCAGGAGGACGTCCCAAGGCGCTGCACAGTTGGGTCATGACCCGAGCAGGGGGGAAATGGTCAGGGTGAGGGGAGGGAAGGGAGGGAGCGAGGAGGGGGGAAATGGTCAGGGTGAAGGGAGGGAAGGGAGGGAGCGAGGAGGGGGAAATGGTCAGGGTGAGGGGAGGGAAGGGAGGGAGCGAGGAGGGGGGAAATGGTCAGGGTGAGGGGAGGGAAGGGAGGGAGCGAGGAGGGGGAAGAGAGTCGAGAGGGGAGCTGAAGGCTCGGTCAAAGAGAATAACAGATACGGGAACAAAATAATTTTTGTCAGCAGATGTCATTAGAAATAATAACAACAATAGTAGTAATAATCCTTGCATTTGATATAGCGCTTTTCACGTCTTCTGGACGTCTCAAAGCGTTTCACAGGATAGACCTTAAAGTGAATTGACTGTATAATATGTGGGCGGCGAAATGCAACAGCCAATTGCGCACAGCAGTGTCCCACAAACAGTCGTGGATTGAAGTGACCAATTTTATTTTTCTTGTTTTTTTTTTCTTGAGGGATTATTATCAGGGGTGTGGAGTGAGGAAAGTTGCCCAAGGTTTCGGCCCCTGCCGGGAATCGAACCCAGGTCTCTCGCTTGCGAGGCGAGTGCTCTGACCACTGAGCGACAGGTCTCCAATCACGGAGTTCCAGAAATCACGGAGTGGTAAAGCTTCTGTAAAAACACCACAGCCCCAATCCACATTTTCCAGGTAGGTTTGACACTTCGTTCGATGATTCTCCACCCACTCTGCGCCAGAACCCCTAACGTGCCACACTCCCATTTACCAACCACAACATCGACAACTGCCAAACACAACATCCGGGCGCTTAATTCATCCATCAGGCATGACTGCAATCCTCTAAAGGCCACAAAGATATCAGCTCTAGTTACGCTACAGGAAGAGTATCAAATAGACCCAAACATTTTCGTCTTCCACGGCTAGTTAACAAAACCAACAAAAACCTTCGCATATTTCAACGAGATCTTTGACACAGGAGGGATCGCACCGCACAGCAATAGTAAAAGAGATCAAACGAAAGGATTTCAGACAGCGGAACGCACAACACCGGGGTAGTGTGCTGTTTAGGGTGTGCGGAACTCAGACAGGTAGAGGGGGTCGGGGCCGAAGTCAATTCACATTAACTCTCACAATATGAAGTGCATCACATCAGAAAACGTGAGAGAGAACTGAAGGGACGGCCTACGTGGAAATGCAATTCCCCTCCTAAGTATGAAAAAAAAAGAGCCTTGAATCTCTGTCAATCAACAGACTGCCAAACATGCAAAGCGTAAGATCAGCGAGCAAATAAAAAGGAAAGCCAAAGTATCTGCTAAACGAATGTGCGTGTCTTGGTCCAAATATATAGCGCGGTCAGCTCGAGATTACGTTTCTAATTGTCAGTGGCACAGCAGGAATCGTTTCAGCACTTGTGCTGACACCCAAAAATCTGCTTCCCGTTCGTCTCCAGTGAACTTGGAATTAAAAAAAAAACCATGAAAGAATAATTTAGAGGACTTTGACGTGGTGTCAGGCCGGCTCAGTCAGTCACACTCCCGGCTGGGAGTCAGAAGGTATTTGTGTTCATTGAAGCCCAACATTGGGACTTTAAACTCACATAGTCTGGACTGACATTCCAGCCCAATGCACGTTGTAATGTCAGAGGTGTCTACTTTCCGAGGAGCCAATAACCAGGTGGACGTTAAAGATCCCGTGGCGCTATTCGAAAAGAGGGAAGGGAGCTTCTCCCGGTGTCCTGGCTTAACCAACCATTCTCCTACATAAAGTTAATCATTCACTTCCTGGCTGTTTGTGAGACATTGCTGTTCACAAATTAGCTGTCAAGTTCCCCTACAAAAAATGCAGTCGACCCACTATAGAATAAGACCCTGTGAAATGTTTTGTAACACCCTCCCGACGTGAAAGGCGCTATGCCACACGCAAGCATTACGAAAGACTTTGGGGGGGAGGGATTTGTCATTCAAGGTACATTACACAAAGTCAATGAAAATTAATTAAATCATGCTGGCGGGACAAGTTCAATGTCTTTCGTGTCAAAGACCTCGACAAATGACAACAGCCTAACAACGACAGCAACAACTTACATTTGTACAGCGCCTTTCATGTCGGGAGGACATCCCAAGGCGCTGGACACAGTCAGGGATTAATAATAAGTAATAATAATAATCATAATACATCGTTTATTGCTTTCGGAGTCACGTCAAGCAGCTGTAACTTCATCTGGAGATTTGGGCAATGCAAACTGGGGACCAGTCAACTGTTGTGCTCACGTCATCTCAAGCGTGAGCAAAAAGGTTTCCCTTTGGGTTATGGCAGCGCCATGCTTGTCAGTCAGACACCAGTGGGACTCTTCAGGATGCAGACAGCCGAGAACACAGACAAACAATTCATACAATTCACTATTCCCACTCCCTTTAACCTTTCTTCTGCAGGAAAATAATTGGGAGTTTTTCTCCCCGTCGCGTCCCATTTTGCGCTCCCTTCTTCATTCAAATTCGTCCACCATCCCTCACCACCCCCTCCCCCACCCCACTCAAAAAAACCTCTTACTCGATTGACCACTCATCTCCCTGTCCTTGCCAAAACGTCGCTGCTGTGTTTGCATCCATAACAGCATTCGCTTCGTTTCCAAGGAACGTAATTTGGTGAAGCGCTTTGAGACGTATCGCTGAAGCAAAAGGTGCTATAATGGAAGCAATACTGTTATTTAGGGGGTTGGAACAGTTCCATAGGCCCTGGAGTGCCTGAAGGTAGTGCATTGGAGCGTCAGCTTATAGACTAGGCCATTCCAACTCCTGGTGAGGTGCTTTCACCTACAACCATCTGACTCGCAGGCGAGAGGGCTATCACTGTGCCAGGCTGACGCACAAAGGGTGTAGGTGGAAGATCAAGCCCGTGTCAGGTCGGGAGTCTGTCAGCAATATCACACCGCAGTGCGGTGGTGAGGGACCGCTGAGTTGTTGGGAGGCACCACCGCTCGGGTGAGATTTAACCAAGGTCATGTTTCCCTGCTCCGGTACTTCAGGAGGATGTTAAATGTCTCGCCTGAAAGAGCAGGCGGTTCTCCCTGGAGCCTGGGCCAGACACACACCCGAACAACGCATTACTTGATGGTTATTTCATTGCTGTTTTTGGTGGCATGTTATTGGCGCTGATTAGTTTCCAACATTTTGGTGACGAAACAAGTTGTGACGTTTCATAGCAGCTGTTTATTCCCGCTTTCACAATCACCTGCTTGACTGTGGGGGGGGATTTGGGTAAGAATAAGAATAATCCTTGCACTGGTTGCACAACAACAACAAAATTATATTTGTGTAGCGCCTTTCACGTCGGGAGGACGTCCCAAGGCGCTGGATGTTTCGGTCCTGAGCTGGGGGAATCGGGTCACCTCTCATACGGCGCCTTTTCACGTCTTCGAGACGTCTCAAAGCGCTTCACAGAATGTACTGTAAAGCGAATTGACTGTAGATTTTGTGGGCGAATCAAAATGTTGTGGTACAACATCAACTTTGCTGCGTTGCCCCGAACACTTTCGGCCAATTGCGCACAGCAGTGTCCCACAAACAGTCGTGGATTGAGTGACCAAATTATTATTATTATTATTAATTAATTTATTTATTTATTTGGAGGCATTATTACACCAGGAAAAGCGATCCGACAGTCGAGTAACAACCGGGTTCCTACTTACTGCCACGTAAACAGAGGCGTGTGGAGTAAGGGAACTTGCCAAACGTTTCACCCTGCCCGGGAATCGAACCCGGGTCCTCTCGCTTGTGAGGCGAGCGCTCTAACCACTGAGCTACAGGATTCCACAATAAATGATTCACTCTGGACTCCGAACAAACTGTCGCAAATTCCACCTTACTGGCTTTATTTTTAACTAGACCTGCACAGCGAATGCAACCCTCTTTTCAATTTTAAAATGGATTGACTGAAAGTGCAAGTACTTACATTGGGACTCAAAAGATGCCATTTAATTAAATTTAGATCCTTACTTCAGAGCTGAAGTGATTTGAATTGATTGTGTCGTACTAATGAACTTCGAGTTACAATTACATCACTGTCGAGCGGATTGATTGGAACTCGTTTTATCAAACACACGTCTCGGATGAACTAATGTATTCTTTTATGTATAAAAAGAAATCGATTTTGATCAGGACGACAAACTGAAATTATCAGGTAGAAACCAGAGGGCACTAAACTACAATTCCATTCAGAACAGAATGAGGAGTTAGAGGGGGGCAGTAATAATCCCTGAATTGGATATAGCAACGTAATACGTCGCCAGTACGTCTCAAAGTGCTTCACAACCTTTTACTGTGAAGCGTGGTTAGTGATTGCATATTTTTTAAGCAAGCGCAGAAGCCAATTTGTACACAGAAATATACACAGAAATGTCCCACGACCAGTCATGAAGAGAATGACCACTCCTTTAGTGTTGTCGTGGAGTGCTGTAGCTCAGTGGTTGAGCGCTCGCTTTGCAAGCGAGAGACCCGAGTTCAATTCCAGGCAGAGGGCGAAACCTTGGGCAAGTTTCCTTACTCCACACAGAGCCTAATAATAATCCCTCCAAAACCCAAAACAATAATAAATTGGTTATTTTCAATCTACGACCGTTTGTGGGACATTGCTGTGCGCAATTGGCTGCCGCGTTCGCCCACAAATATACAGTCAATTCACTTTACAGTGTGTTCTGCGAAGCGCTTTGGGACGTCCTCCCGACGTGAAAAGCGCTATATCAAGTGCAACGATTATTATTATTATTATTGTTGTTGGCTACAGTACCAAGAGAAACTCCTTTGTAATTTTGCAACAACCACCTGAATAATAATAATAATAATCCTTGAATTTTATTTAGTGCCTCATCACGTCTTCGGGACGTCTCAAAGTGCTTCACAGGATATACTGTAAAGGGAATTAACTGTATATTTTGTGAGCGAAACGTGGCAGCCAATTGCGCACAGGATGGGGGCCTCACTTTAATATCAACCAAAAATGGACTAACATCTAATAATATGTAACAAAGCTATAATCTCCCAGAACATGGAAACATTTTGCTATTCAATTTAGAAATTTAAGAAGAAAGAAATCCAACTAAAAATCAGACTTTCAGAGTGACCTGAGACGTGCACAGATTTCTATTTCAAAGAGCCTAAATATGTCATTGCATTTTGCCTGAGCTATGTGTATATGCAGCCCAACTTTTTTTTACTCACGGATGCCTATATGTCACATTCTCTATGAAACGGCTACCGATATTTGTAGAATTTGCATAGGAATCTGACGTTAATATCCCCATTAGCTACTGGAAACCGCTCTGTCCCTCTGGGGCAACGCTGTGTACAGAAACAGGCAGCGGCCACGGCAAAAAATTAAAAGAAATCAAACAACTGCCCCCTTGTTAAATTTTATTTAACTTCAAGTCCGAGCTACTAAGGGGAGGATGGAGGGGAAGGAGGGAGGAGAGAATCGAAAGAGAATAGCAACACAGTATTCAACAGTACCATAATAATAATAATCCTTGCATTTGATACAGCGCCTTATCACGTCGTTGAGACGTCTCAAAGCGCGTCACAGAAAGTGCGTAAAGTGAATTGACGGTATATTTTGTGGGCGAAACGCGGCAGCCAATTGCGCACAGCAGCGTCCCCACAAACGGTGGATTGAGTGAGCAAATTATTATTCTTTCTAAAAATAAATTTTTACCCCCGGAAAAAACCGGGTTCCTCCAGAGGCGTGCGGAGTAAGGAAACTTGCCTGAGGTTTTACCCTACCCGGGAGTTGAACCCGGATCCTCTCGCTTGCGAAGCAAGTTTTCTAACCAATACGCCACAGGACTCCACCGTGTCATTCCATCATTCCATGTCACTTCCAAATCAACGTCAACACCCAAGACATAAAGGCGAAAGACAGCAATGGCCACACTGATTCTCAGGATACAGAGCACTCGTGTATGGGCTCATACATTTTCCTTTGATTTTAGGAAGAAGATGTTGCAAATATCTCCCATGATCAGGGACGATTCTCTTCTCTTTTCAAATAGGGCCACGGGAACACACTACGCCCATCTGAACTGGCAGACGGGACGGGAAGTCTGTTTAACATCGAAGCAGAAGTTTGGCAACTCTGACAATGCATCAGTACCCAAACCCAGCCCAGACTTTGACCTCAAAGTCACGACAAAGCTACAGAGCTTTCTGACTCAAAAGGCGAGAGTTGTTACCCTAATGAGCCAGGCTGACACCTAATAATATACCTATTTTGGTATTCACAACAACAACAACAAGATTACATTGGTACAGCGCCTCTCACGTCGGGAGGACGTCCCAAGGCGCTGGACAGAGTACAGCATTTCAGACCCGAGCTGAGGTCAGGGGGGAGAAGGGAGGGGAGGGGAAGGGCAGTGGCCGATGGCATGGTCGAAGAGGAGGGTCTTGAGACGGGACTTGAAGGAGGCTAAGGAGGTGGTGAGGCGGAGTGACTGGGGGATGGAATTCCAGAGGTTGGGGGCAGAGTGGCTGAAGGCTCTCCCGCCAATGGTGGGGCGGGTGGGTCGAGGGACGTGGAGCAGGACAGAGCCGGCTGAGCGGAGGGAACGAGTGGGTTGGTAGGGGGTTAGGAGGTCCAGAGGTAGGGTGGGGCGAGGCCACGGAGGGCTTTGCAGGTGAGGACCAGGATCTTGAACTGGATCCTCTGAAGGATAGGGAGCCAATGGAGTCGGGTGAGAATGGGGGAGATGGGAGAGGACACGGGCTGCAGAGTTCTGGATTATCTGCAGTCTGTGGAGGGAGGAGTTGGGAAGGCCGACAAGCAGAGCGTTTGCATAGTCGAGCCTGGAGGGGATGAACAAGAGTTTCAGCGCCTGAGGGGTGAGGTAGTGGCGGAGTCGGGCGATGTTATGGAGGTGAGGGAAGGCAGAGCGGGTCATGGCTTGGATGTGGGGGAGAAATACTGTGTCGAAAGGTTCGGATTGGTCACAGAGATTGGTCACAGTGACCCTTTTCAAGACAAGTTGCAAATATACAAGTTAGTATTCTCTGTCCCATATGATGGTGACGCTATGCTCTGTGCCATTTTAATAACTAATATTATTGCTAATGTTACTGAAGTAAACCACAGGTGTGCGTGTAAATCAAAGACGTTTCGAGGTATAAAATAACTCGAAAATATCCTCAAAATGACAAAACGTTCAGTTAAGCTAAGAAAGAAAGAAAGAAAATCATCTCTCTCTCTCCCTCCCTCCGCTAGATTTTCAAGCACATTTGGCTGCACCCACTAAGTGTGACACAAAGGCTCCTTATTTAAATATATTTTGCGCCGCGTTAACACGCTCTATAGATGTTCACCGATGGAATCCACTCGACTTCTAACAGCAAAGAGAAAAGGTGCTTCAATTTCTTTTGAAAAAAAAAGAGAAAATAGCTATTTTTGTCGATGCAAAAAGGGAAAAGAAGAAAGCAAATAAATTGCGCTCGCCAGAAGGAGACCGTCTTTCGAAAGTACCGGTAATTACATTTAGAAAGTCGGGTTGAATTAACTATACTTAAACCTTCTTTCCTTCCCGGTCCCACGGTTCATGAACCCGCTAATTATCGGATGCACGCGACTTGTTGCACAATAATATTTTCTACAAGATCTTGCGAATAGTTGGGGGAAGGGGAGAAAATACTGCATCAATCATCCTGTCAATTTTCCTATATCTCAAACCCACTTACGCTGCCTGTCTATGTCACAGACCCAAGACAATTCTGATTCACCAGAGGAACACTGTGCAGACTTCCAATGATCAGAGCGATGATGATGATGGTCGCGATCACATTTCTGAAAGGGGTTCCAGGGGCTCATGTCGTCATTCGGAATTGAAACCAACGCCACCAGCAACAGGAAAGATCGCAATTATAGGAGGCATTTATTGCACTTTTCCCACAGCAACAGAAAAGGCTGCGTTGGAACGACTGCATCTTCGAGGAAAGTCATCCTGATTAAAAGGAATGTTGATTAAAATTGTGTGCATGGGGGAAGAGGAGAGATTTTTTTTGGGGGGGGATGTGAGGGTGGGGGGGCAAGTGAGAGTGGGTCAGCCGGGTGTCTGACACGTGCGGATACCCATCACCGGCTTAAGATGCTCTAAACCAAGTTGAGACTCCCATGAATCCCACCTACACGTGGAAGACCCAGAGATAAATTGTTGGATTGGAATATGCTCTCTCTCTCCCTGGATGGACGCATCCTGCTTTACCTAATTCCGGAAAGTATTAGGCGCAGGTCGGTAAGACCCAAGGCTTTGGGGGGAGCCCAGAGTGTGCGTTGGGGGTAACTGCTGGGGTCTAACCAGCGACAGCCGCATCGGCTTGCCACCGATATTGCCGTCTAGCAAGCTTTCCACCCACGCTTACTTCTTGCAGCCTGGAGTGCATTAAGGACACGGGCTTCCATCAGAGGGTTAGGAGAGAAGAGAGGAAGAGAGACGACAATATATGGACAAATCAGGGTGATATGTCAAGCTCCATAATGCAGTAGTTGCAATTCACAGCTCGAGTGCTCATTTCAATAAATGTTTCATTCTGCGATACTGGAGAGTCACCCCTGACAACTTGTAATGTTCAACCACATTATTCCCAATTCACAGACTGAATCTAGAAACACGAGCCCTTTCCGATTCACAAGTCACCCTGCTTCTAATGTGTCCTTTTGCACATCAAAATACATCAAATTCCCATCTCATGTAGCAGCACCAACCCACCCCCCCCCCCGCCCACCCGCCCGAACACACACACACACACACACACGAACACACACACCCACACACGCATATACACACACGCGCGCACACATTAAATGATGATCCTGAGAAACGAAATCGGTGTTTTGCAAATCATCCACCACGCACGCAGCGTCTTTTGTACCAGATAAACCAACCGATTAATCGTCAACGCCCCCCCCCCACCACCCCCGCAAGTTTGAGCAAAATATTATTGAGCGGCATTTAAAAGCCTGGACGTAGGAAAATCTGTATCGCGAGTGACATCCAATGCCGTTCGATCGCACTAAATCAACCTTCTCGGCGTAAAACGCCAAACCAGAATTGTATTTAGGTTCAACTGGTGTTTTAAACAAAGATGTGACGAGGGCACACATATGGACAACTTCAAACTGACAGTTCAACGGGGGACCAGAGAATGGAGTTCGTTAATAACACATGAAGCAGATTAACCCTGTGCGGTTTGTTTACCAAAAAAAAAAATCCTGCTCTCCCTATTCATTCGGCTTCCGACTTGTGCCCTTTCAGACCGTTAAATACATATGTGTGTGTGTGTGTGTTTGTGTGCGTGTGTTGGTAAGGTGGGGGGGAAGGGGGGGGGGGGGGAGATAGGTCCACCCTATAACGGGTTACACACACACACACACACAGATATAATACAATACAAAATTATATTTGTTCAGTAAATTGAGGCTGATTCAAATGCTATCAAATATGCTATTAAACTTCATCGCCCCCCCCCACCCCCTCTCCTCCCCCCAACACAGATCTGTTGGCATTCCTAGGTTGCTCTGTGTTTAAATGGTCTGTCTGGATGGCAACGAGGCAATGTGTACAGCGGGGTGGGTGGGGGAGGGAGAATCGAGACCAGAAAGGGTTAAAATACATCAGTCGCGATGCAGTCGTTGGTTTGACCTTTACCAAAGGAGAGAGAGAGAGAGAGAGAAAGAAAGAAAGAGGGAAAGAGAAGGAGAGAAGAGAATAAAACTTCCTCTGTCGGGGCTTGGCTTCTAATAATAATAATTCCTTCTCTTTTTTTTCCTAATTTTTTTTGGGGGGAGGTTGGGAAATAAAAATATTGGGAATTGGGAGGCATTGAGGCACAAACGGCACGAAGATAAGATTCCAGATAAATATCAGCCTCTTCCCAAATTTGTGGACCATATGAACTGGCAACGGGGCGGGGGAATAAAGCAACAGACACGCTTGGAGAGAGAGGGAAAACATCCTAATATTACTGCAAATATCTCCGAATTAAGGGAGATTAAGCACTCCACTCAATGCAGCCATCAATCGTCGACTTCTGAAACGCTTCCCCTTACAAGCAGTCACGAAATGGGTCATTTTTTTCTCCCCACCCACACACGGCACCATCGGATAATTCATCGATTAATACAAATGTGTGCGCGTGTGAGTGTGAGTGTGTGTGTGCGGTTTCATTCATTCGGATTTGCTCCCGACCGGAAAGAACTAGAGTACTGCACATCAGGGAAACAGACTGCAAAGAGCAATGGATGTCATCCATCTATCCATCCAGTACCAACCAACCAACCAACCAACCAACCGCCCCCCCCCCCACCTCTCTCTCTCTCCACCACTCCCCTCCTGGCAATGCTCAATCCCCCCCAAAAAACTTATGTTATTTGCAACCCTTGCACCATCACACGTCGATGCCCACTGACTGGCAGCAGGAGAGCTGGCGCCCACCAACACTGCCAGGCAACATTCACTGCCAAGGCAGCCGCATCCAGCTTAAGAAACATGACCGTAATTAGCATCTCCCCCCCCCCCACCCCCCACCCCCCCAGCCCCAGCCACACCGAGTCATGTCCTTAGCCTTTCCGCCTCCCCTCCCTTTACATCTAAACCGTAACCCACTCCACTGCCCCATCACATTACGCCAAGTTAGGTACAATTTCCCCCATTGCTTCTTCTGTTTCCCCTTCCTCCCCCCTTCCTCCCCCCACCACCCCCAAAAAAATATATGTTTAACAACACCTATATATATATATGTATACACACACACTCACTCACACACATATTTTAGATGTGCATCTACATAAATGACTGGATTTTGAATTGCCATTTATATGATTGTTCATCTCTCTCTCTCTCTCTCTGTATCCATTATAATGCATCGAAAATTGCTGTTTTTTTTACAAAAAACACACACACACACACCTCCCACAAGCTCAAATATACTGGGGGGAGAGGAAAGAGAGGGGATATATATATACATATATATATAGAGAGAGAAAATATATATATTTTTACACACACACACACAATTTTGATGCTTGAATTGCCATAAATCAAAAATGATGTCAAGTTTGCCTGTCCTTGCTCTCTCTCTCTCTCTAAATATATATATATATATATAATATATGCATCTCCCCACACACCCCTCGCCCTCTTCTTCTCCCCATTTCAAATCCAGGCAGAAGGGGGGAGACAGAGAGAAAGAGAGAGAGAGAGAGAGAGAGAGATGGAGGGGTGGGGGGGGGTGGTATAAATTGCAATAAAATCATATCTTGTACAACAACACTCACAGCAGCAGCCACAACCCCACCCCCCCCACCCCACCCCCCAATAAAACAAAATCCTTTCCCTGTTTGAAACCGTTAACAGGGAGGAATAGGGCAAAGCCATAGCCCAGCCCTGGAAGAAAAAAAATATTATTTTTCCACCTCCTTGGCCATCAATCTTAAATGAAGTGTCAGCTGAAAGCAGACACTGTATCATTAACACTGTACCTTGGATGGATAACACACATATATATACACATACACATACACACACAATTAAACTGGGAATTATCTGTTATTCTGTGTGTGTGTGTGTGTCTATATAATATATATTTTAATAATAATATTTTTTGAGTGTCTGTGTTGTTGTTTCATACATATATAGACACACACACACACAATGAAATTGGGGATTATCTGTTAGTGTGTGTGTGTGTGTGTGTGTATATATATAATAGATATTTTAATAATAATTGTTCAGTGTATGTTGCTCCATTTCATACATACACACACACACACAATTAAACTGGGGAGTACATGTTACTCTGTGTGTGTGTGTGTGTGTGTGAGAGAGAGAGAGAGACACTGAGTGTGTGTATATATATATATATCATAGATTTTTTAATAATAATAATAATTTCAGTGTCTGTGTTGCTGTGTTTCATACACATACAGACACACACACACACACACAATTAAACCGGGGAGTACATGTTACTCTCTGTGTGTGTGTGTGTGTGAGAGAGAGAGAGAGACACTGAGTCTGTGTGTGTGTGTGTATATATCATAGATTTTTTAATAATAATATTAATAATAATTTCAGTGTCTATGTTGCTGTGTTTCATACACATACAGACACACACACACACACACACAATTAATGTCTGTTACTCTGTGTGTGTGTGTGTATTTATGAAACACAGCAAACACAGACCTCTGGCAAATATTAATTATTATTTAAACATGTATTGCATACACAGAGATGCAACAAAAAAACACACACAACACACACACAACACAGAGAGAGAGAGGGGGAGAGGGAGAGAGAGAGAGAGAGATGGGGAAGAAACGAGGGCAGAGGCAGGAAACCATGTGGATTGAGCAGAGAAGAAGGGAAAGTGGGGAAGGAAAGGAAAAGGAAAAGGAAAGGAAAGGAAAGGGAGGATAAAATCCAAGAGGGAGAGTAGGGGGAGGAGGAGAGAGAGGAGAGAGGGAGAGGGGGAGAGGAGGAAGAGAAGAGAGGAGGGAGGGAGAGAGAGAAGAGAGGAAGAGGGGGAGAGAAGAGAGGGGGAGGGGGAGAGGAGGAGAGGGGGAGAGGGGAAGAGAAGAGAGGAGGGAGGGAGAGAGAGAAGAGAGGAAGAGGGGGAGAGGGAGAGAAGAGAGGGGGAAAGGGGGAGAGGAGGGAGAGGGGTAGAGGAGGAAGAGAAGAGAGGAGGGAGGGGAGAGAGAAGAGAGGAGAGGGGAGAGGGAGAGAAGAGAGGGGGAGAGGGGAGAGGAGGGAGAGGGGGAGAGGAGAGGAGAGGAGGGAGAGGGGGAGAGGGGAGAGGAGGGAGAGGAGAGGGAAAGGGGAGAGGGGGAGAGGAGGGAGAGAAGAGAGGGAGAAGAGAGGGAGAGGAGGGAGAAGAGAGGGAGAGAAGAGAGGGAAAGGAGAGGGAGAGAAGAAGAGAGGGAGAAGAGAGAGAGAGAGAGAAAGAGGAGGGAGAGAAGAGAGGGAGAGGAGAGGCAGGAGAGAGGGAGAAGAGGGAGAGAAGAGGGGGAGAGGAGGAAGAGAAGAGAGGAGGGAGAGGGAGAGAAGAGAGGGAGAGAGAGAAGAGAGGGAGAGAAGAGGGAAAGGAGAGGGAGAGAAGAAGAGAGGGAGAGGGAGAAGAGAGAGAGAGGGGGAGAGAAGAAGAGAGGGAGAGGGAGAAGAGAGAGAGAGAGAGAGGAGGGAGAGAAGAGAGGGAGAGGAGGGAGAGGGAGAGAAGAGAGGAAGAAGAGAGGGAGAGAAGAGAGGGAGAAGAGAGGGAGAGGGAGAAGAGAGGGAAAGGGGAGGGAGAAGAGAGGGAGAGAAAAGAAGGAGAGAAGAGAGGGAGAGGAGGGAGAAGAGAGGGAGAGGAGGGAGAGAAGAGGGGGAGAGGAGGGAGAGAAGAGAGGGAGAAGAGAGGGAAAGGGGAGGGAGAGGGGGAGAGAGAAGAAGAAGAAGAAGAAGAAGAAGAAGAAAAAGAAAAATGTGCTTTTACCTTCAGATAACTCCAGGTCCAGCTCCGCCAGCCTCGCCCTGACATCCAGAGGGAGAGCCACACTGTCAAGGCTCCGGTCCGCCATTCTCTCTCTCTCTCTCTCTCCCTCTCCCTCTCTCACACACTCCCTCTCTCCTTCTTCTCCTCCTCCTCTTTGTGCGTCCGAAGCCCAAACAGCGCTCTCTCTCTCTCTCTCTCTCTCTCTCAGCAGTTCACACGGTGGTGAGGCACAGCCATCGTTAACCTGAGACGGTGTTACCCCCTCACACAGCACTGCGCGGCACTGCACTGCACTCCCCCCTCCACCACTCACTCCCCCTCACTCCCCCTCTCTCTCCTCACTCCCCCTCTCTCCTCACTCCCCCCTCTCTCTCCTCACTCCCCCCTCTCTCTCCTCACTCCCCCCTCTCTCTCCTCACTCCCCCCTCTCTCTCCTCACTCCCCTCTCTCTCCTCCCTCTCTCTCACTCTCTCCCTCTCTCCTTCCTCCCTCTCACTCCCTCTCTCCTCACTCCCCCTCTCTCTCCTCACTCCCCCCTCTCTCTCCTCACTCCCTCTCTCTCACTCTCTCCCTCTCTCCTTCCTCCCTCTCACTCCCTCTCTCCTCACTCTCTCCCTCTCACTCTCTCTCCTCACTCCCTCTCTCCTCTCACTCTCTCTCCTCACTCCTCTCACTCTCTCTCCTCACTCCCTCTCTCCTCTCACTCTCTCTCCTCACTCCTCTCACTCTCTCTCCTCACTCCCTCTCTCCCTCTCACTCTCTCTCCTCACTCCTCTCTCTCTCCTCGCTCCCTTTCTCCTCCCTCTCTCTTTCCTCTCTTTCTCTCTCCTCACTCCTTCTCTCTCTCCTCACTCCCCCTCTCCCCCCTCTCTCCTCACTCCCTCTCTCTCTCTCTCTCCTCACTCCCTCTCTCTCTGTCTCTCCTCACTCCCTCTCTCTCTCTCTCTCCTCACTCCCTCTCTCTCCTCACTCCCTCTCTGTCCTCACTCCCCCTCTCTCCTCACTCCCTCTCTCTCCTCACTCCCTCTCTCTCTCTCTCCTCCCTCTCTCCTCACTCCAGCGCCATGTCCCACTGCTGTCTGTCTGTCTGTCTGTGTGTGTGTGTGTGTAAGAGAGAGAGAGAGGGGGAGAGGGAGGGAGGAGCTCAGTGTCTGTGTGTGAGAGAGAGAGCTCAGTGCCTGTGTCTGTGTGTGAGAGAAAGAGAGAGAGAGCTCAGTGTCTGTGTGTGAGAGAAAGAGAGAGAGAGCTCAGTGTCTGTGTGTGAGAGAGAGAGAGCTCAGTGTCTGTGTGTGTGTGTGTGTGTGTGAGAGAGAGAGAGAGCTCAGTGTCTGTGTGTGAGAGAGAGAGAGCTCAGTGCCTGTGTGTGTGTGTGTGAGAGAGAGAGCTCAGTGCCTGTGTGTGTGTGTGTGAGAGAGAGAGCTCAGTGCCTGTGTGTGTGTGTGTGAGAGAGAGAGCTCAGTGCCTGTGTGTGTGTGTGTGTGTGTGTGTGTGAGAGAGAGAGAGAGCTCAGTGTCTGTGTGTGAGAGAGAGAGAGCTCAGTGTCTGTGTGTGTGAGAGAGAGCTCAGTGTCTGTGTGTGTGAGAGAGAGAGCTCAGTGTCTGTGTGTGTGAGAGAGCTCAGTGTCTGTGTGTCAGACAGACAGACAGACAGACAGACAGACAGACAGACAGGAGCTCAGTGTCTGTGTCTGTGTGTGAGAGAGAGAGCTCAGTGTCTGTGTGTCAGACAGACAGACAGACAGACAGAAGCTCAGTGTCTGTGTGTGTGAGAGAGAGAGAGAGAGCTCAGTGCCTGTGTCTGTGTGTGAGAGAAAGAGAGAGAGAGCTCAGTGTCTGTGTGTGTGAGAGAGAGAGAGAGAGAGCTCAGTGCCTGTGTCTGTGTGTGAGAGAAAGAGAGAGAGAGCTCAGTGTCTGTGTGTGTGAGAGAGAGAGAGAGAGCTCAGTGCCTGTGTGTGTGAGAGAGAGAGAGAGAGCTCAGTGCCTGTGTCTGTGTGTGAGAGAAAGAGAGAGAGAGCTCAGTGCCTGTGTCTGTGTGTGAGAGAAAGAGAGAGAGAGCTCAGTGCCTCTGTGTGTGTGTGTGTGAGAGAGAGCTCCAAGTGTCTGTGTGTGTGTGTGTGAGAGAGAGAGAGCTCAGTGCCTGTGTGTGTGTGTGAGAGAGAGCTCAGTGTGTGTGTGTGAGAGAGAGAGAGCTCAGTGTCTGTGTGTGTGTGTGAGAGAGAGAGAGCTCAGTGTGTGTGTGTGTGTGAGAGAGAGAGAGAGCTCAGTGTCTGTGTGTGTGTGTGTGAGAGAGAGAGAGAGCTCAGTGTCTGTGTGAGAGAGCGAGAGAGAGAGAGCTCAGTGCCTGTGTGTGTGTGTGTGAGAGAGAGAGAGAGAGCTCAGTGTCTGTGTGTGTGAGAGAGAGAGCTCAGTGTCTGTGTGTGAGAGAGAGAGCTCAGTGTCTGTGCGTGAGAGAGAGAGCTCAGTGTCTGTGTGTGTGAGAGAGAGAGCTCAGTGTCTGTGTGTGTGAGAGAGAGCTCAGTGTCTGTGTGTGAGAGAGAGCTCAGTGTCTGTGTGTGAGAGAGAGAGAGAGAGAGCTCAGTGTCTGTGTGTGAGAGAGAGAGCTCAGTGTCTGTGTGTGAGAGAGAGAGCTCAGTGTCTGTGTGTGAGAGAGAGAGCTCAGTGTCTGTGTGTGAGAGAGAGAGCTCAGTGTCTGTGTGTGTGAGAGAGAGAGCTCAGTGTCTGTGTGTGTGAGAGAGAGAGCTCAGTGTCTGTGTGTGTGAGAGAGAGAGCTCTGTGTCTGTGTGTGTGAGAGAGAGAGCTCAGTGTCTGTGTGTGTGAGAGAGAGCTCAGTGTCTGTGTGTGTGTGAGAGAGAGCTCAGTGTCTGTGTGTGTGAGAGAGAGAGCTCTGTGTCTGTGTGTCAGACAGACAGACAGGAGCTCAGTGTCTGTGTATGTGTGAGAGAGAGAGAGATAGAGCTCAGTGCCTGTGTCTGTGTGTGTGAGAGAGAGAGAGAGAGCTCAGTGCCTGTGTCTGTGTGTGAGAGAGAGAGCTCAGTGTCTGTGTGTGTGAGAGAGCTCAGTGTCTGTGTGTGTGAGAGAGCTCTGTGTCTGTGTGAGAGAGAGAGAGCTCAGTGTCTGTGTGTGTGGGAGAGCTCTGTGTCTGTGTGTGTGAGAGAGCTCTGTGTCTGTGTGTGTGAGAGAGCTCTGTGTCTGTGTGTGTGAGAGAGCTCTGTGTCTGTGTGAGAGAGAGAGAGCTCAGTGTCTGTGTGTGTGGGAGAGCTCTGTGTCTGTGTGTGTGAGAGAGCTCTGTGTCTGTGTGAGAGAGAGAGAGCTCAGTGCCTGTGTGTGTGTGAGAGAGAGAGAGAGCTCAGTGCCTGTGTCTGTGTGTGAGAGAGAGAGAGAGCTCAGTGCCTGTGTCTGTGTGAGAGAGAGAGAGAGCTCAGTGCCTGTGTGTGTGTGTGAGAGAGAGAGATAGAGAGAGCTCAGTGCCTGTGTGTGAGAGAGAGCTCAGTGCCTGTGTCTGTGTGTGTGTGAGACAAACAGACAGACAGAGAGGAGCTCAGTGCCTGTATCTGTGACAGACAGACAGACAGACAGACAGACAGACAGACAGACAGACGGACAGAGAGGAGCTCAGTGGTACAGCCACAGCTCATGCCCGCGAGTTCTTGCCAGTCTGTGGCCAGCGTGTGCACAGTGAGAGAGAGAGAGAGAGAGCGTGGCACGTGTCCGGTCACTAGAGAGAGCGAGCGAGCAGGAGCCCGAGACACATACATTGCAGTAACAATAATAATAATAATAATCCTTGCATTCGATACAGCGCCTTATCACGTCGTCGAGACGTCTCAAAGCGCTTTGTACGATACATCGTAAAGTGAATCGACTGTATATTTCGCGGGCGAAACGCGGCAGCCAATTGCGCACAGCAGCGTCACCCCCCCACAAACAGCCGTGGATTGAAGTGACCGAATTATTATTACCTGCCCGGGAATCGCACCCAGGTCCTCTCGCTTGGCGAGGCGAGTGCTCTAACCGCCGCGCTACAGGACTCCTGTGTTTGAGATAGAGAGGAGCAATGTCTGTGAGAGACTGCGTGGGTGAGACAGAAGAAGAATATATTAATAATAATCCTTGATTTCGACACAGCGCCTCATTGTGTTGTCAGGACATCTCTCAAAGTGCTTCGCAGGATACAGCGTAAAGCGGATTGACTGCGTATTTTGTGCGTGGAATGATATGTACGAGACTGTCTGTGGGGGAGACAGAGGAGCAACATATGTATATAGATGTAGTAACAATCCTTACATTTAATACAGCGCCTTCTCACGTTATCGAGACGTCTCAAAGCGCTTCACAAGATATACTGTGAAGTGTAGTGACTGTATATTGTGTGGGCAAAATGCGGCAGCCAACTGCGCACAGCAGTGTGCCACAAACGGGCTACGGAGTAAGGGACCCATTTGATTTTTTCTCGTTTGTCTTTTATCTCTGGGAGAAACATGCCACAGGATCTTCAACACCTCCCGACAACGCAAACCCCCCCCCCCCCCTCCCCGCCACCCCCCAACGCCGCATCGTGGAGTCCTGTAGCTCAGTGGTTAGAGCACTCGCTTTGCAAGTGAGAGACCCGAGTTCAATTCCAGGCAGAGGGCGAAACCTTGGGCAAGTTTCCTTACTCCACACAGAGCCTAATAATAATCCCTCCAAAACCAAAAACAATAATAAATTGGTCATTTTAAATCCACGACTGTTTGTGGGACATTGCTGTGCGCAATTGGCTGCCGCGTTCGCCCACAAATATGCAGTCGATTCACTTTACAGTGTGTTCTGTGAAACGCTTTGTGACGTCCTCCCGACGTGAAAAGCGCTATATCAAATGCAAGGATTATTATTATTATTATTGGAACATCAGCGTCGACGATGTGATTCCAGTTCCTGACGTGGGGCTTGAACCCGCAAGCTTCCGATTCAGAGGGGGGAGTGCTCCCGCTGGGTCGGGTTGACACACGTACGCGAGAGAGTAACCCTTCGCACAAAGGCTTAAGACAAAATTGTGGAACGCTCTACCCCAGAAAGCCGTAGAGATGGAATCGAGAGAGATGTTTGAAAGAGAGAAGGACAGATACTTGCGTGGTAGATGGGTATAGGCGCTGCAGCAAAAAGGCGGGGCATCGGGATTAACCTGTCCTTCGGATGAGACGTTAAACCGAGGCCCTGTCTGCCTGTTCAGGTAGGTAGAGGTCCCATGGCGCTATTTGAAAAGAGAAGGTGTCCTGGCCAACAGTCCCTCCTTCCGACGTGATAAGGCGCAAGGATTGCAAGGATTATTATTATTAATAAAATATCTGGCGGAACCAGGTTTGATGGGCTGAATGGCCTCTTCCTGTTCCCGTTTTTCTGTCGGCAGCAGTCACGCCAGTAGACCTTAAGCGTCTTAGACTTCCTGCGCCTTAGACTTCCTGAGGGTAGGTGAGGAGGGTGGGGTGTGCCCCTCGAGGGAGAGATCTTGCACTCCGTTCCCGTGGTGTCCTGTAGCTCAGTGGTTAGAGCACTCGCCTCGCAAGTGGGTTCGATTCCCGGGCAGGGCGAAATGTTGGGCAAGGTTCCTCACTCCGCACGCCTCTGTTTACCGAGCAGTGAGTAGGAACCCGGTTGTTAGTCGATTGGCTGAACGCTTTTCTGGGGATAATAATCCCTAAAAATAAATAAGAATTCGGTCACTTCAATCCACGTCTGTTTGCGGGGACGCTGCTGTGCGCAATCGGCTGCCGCGTTTCGCCCACAAAATGCGCAGTCAATTCGCTTCACAGTATATCCTGTGAGGCGCTTTGAGACGTCTCGAAGACGCGATGAGGCGCTGTATCAAAGGCAAAGATTATTATTATTATATTCCAGACACAGGGACATTTCCACGCGCGAGTGGAAACTCTCGGTAGTTGGGTTTTGGATTCACTGAAGTGGTGAGGTGTTTCCCTGTGTGTCCGGCCAAAGAAATGTCACTGAGAGAGGGAGGGGACTGTATCTGTGTTTGGAGAGAAAAGATAATATATGGCTGTAAAAGGGTAACAAAGGTGTATTCGTAAGACAAGAGGAAATATTGCGGGATTGTGAAGGGCACTTTACACACAGGGGATAACAGTAGGTGGATTAGGTGGTTGAGACAAGGACTCATTTAAGACACTGTACTCAAAATAGTTTATCCTATACATTGGCGGTCTCTGCCCCCATCCTCTGGGAACCCCATCCCACAGGCCCTTTGCCCCGTTCCCTCCCTCGCCTCCTTCAAAGCCCGTCTCAAGACCTTCTTCTTCGACCGCGCCTTTGTTCGCCCTCCTACCCCTACCCTCCCCGCCCTCCAGTTTGTCCAAATCCCTTGGTGGGAGTGGGAGGGGTGGGGTAGAGGAGACTTGATAGAGTTGTATAAAACCACGAGGAGTTTTGATACAGCGAGGAGGGAACGAGTCAGTAAAGGGTGGGCACGGATGTAAGGTCATTTCCAAAAGAGCAAAGGGAAAGGTTCGGAGGATTATTTTTATACGGAGGGTTGTTGAATAAAAAAAATCCACGTTAGCTGTACGCAGTTTGGTGCCACCATTAGCCCACGGAATACACAGTCAACCCACTTTACAGCACATTCCGTGAAGCACTTTGAGACGTCTCAACGACGTGGTTATCAAACACAGGGAAGATAATTCTTGTTATTATTTTAAGTAGGGAGTCGCATATATCGGAGGTACAGTAAAAAGAAACGATAGAAAAAGAGGTTGTGGGGGGGGGCGGAAGGCAAGATAATCGATAGCTCTTTCGCCGAGTCTAGACAATGGGCTGAATTGTCTCCTTCTGCGCTGTAAATTTCTATCACCTCGTGCTATTGAAAACATCCAAGGGAAATCAGGATTATCCTCTAACAGCAAGAGAACGGTTCCTCTTCTTTTTTAAAAGCAATGACGGAGGAGGATAATGTGGAAATGAGCAAATTAATTGGAAAGAATGGATTATAATGGACGCATTGCTGTTCTATTAAAAGGAACCCACGCTGCGTTAACTTGTAGATTAAACTGCCACCTAGTGCAGTGGATGTGCATATTTTGTTTTTTTCTAAAAAAAAGGGGAACGCCACAGAATTTGTGGTAGGATGGTGCGTGTAAAAGGGTTGTAAGCTTAAAACAAGCTGAGATTTTGGGGCGGGGGATTTCTAGGGCCGAGTTCAGCGACAGCGAGTTTTAATTTGTCAAATGAACTAAACCGAAGCCAATTTAATGTGAACAGAATGTTCGGAAGGGAAGGTTACGGCAGTTTATGGCAGATTAGCTGATGTTAACACGCAGCTGGTTTTCAGCGCAACGTAGCTGCAGCGGAGCAAAATATCACCAGGTGCGCCTCACCTAATCTTCATTCCAGTGACTCCTGATGGAGAGTATCGACTGTTTGCGGGGACGCTGCCGTGCGCAATCGGCTGCCGCATTTCTCCCGCAAATATACAGTCAATTCACTTCACAGCCTATTCTGTGAAGCGCTTTGAGACGTCTCGAAGATGTGAAAAAGCGCTGTATCAAATGAAAGGAATATTATTGAAATACGGTCACTACACTTTACGGTATGTTCTGTGAAGCGCTCTGAAGATGTGATAAGGCTCTATATCAAATGCGAGGGTTATTATTATTATTATTATCATCAGCAATGGCAGAGGATCAGAGTTTGGTCTGATACAACACAATACAATTAATTGTATGGCTCTCTCAATTAATCGGTTCGTTCCTCATCTTCCCGAGGGTGAAAAGCAAGACCAGGCTGTATCACAGAGTGCCACACGGTTGCTTACAGTTGGCACTTCATTCACTTAATTAAGAGATTAGTGCGTCGTCGGATGGTGGGGAAGGGCACTGTCACTGCGCCAGTGGAGTGGCGCGACGAAGATTTGGCAACTCGTTCCCTCGCGAGGGGAATCTCGGAGTTTGGCTGTGTGGCGTTACAGCAGTCACGAGAGGAAAGGTCGAGCAGTTTCTATCAGGCAGCGTGAGAATCAACGAGTGAGTTCATCTGAATCAACTGGTAGACGAACTCTGACTGTTCAGTTGTGGGGAGAAATGGGCTTTGTCGGCCAATTTTCTCTCCTCTCATGAGGGGACCTTATTTGATTTCCCTTCTGTTGGCTTCACTGGCACTCGGTCGATCTCCTAAGTGGCCATTGTTCGCATCGGACCTCAGGCTGTGAATTCAGAAAGACATTCAACAACAAGGTCAGATTGCGGATAAATCCAATTGCGTCCTAACCCACCACAGACTCTCCTGCACCTCCAACCTGGGACCGCTTTCTAGCATCAATTTAGTATCGTATTGTATTGTATCGAGAGTGGAAACTTTGCACGTCGCAAAGGGCAAACAAATCACAACTGTATGGATGTTCTTGTGGGCAAATCCCAATTCCATGGCCCAGATTGTTCTGATTTTCTAGTCGTTCGATAGCATTTGAGGATCTCGTTTGGTGTGAAACGTCGAAATCTTAGTTGTGCGAGACGAACAAATTCCCAAACCGTCAAACAAAGCTGCACAAGATCTTAAAATATTTTTATTTTGCTTTTTCTGTTTATTTGCTTGTGTACCAGGCACACAGCTGTTTCTGCTGAATGTACAGATGGTTGATTAGAAAACGGACCTGGTTGAAGGGTAACCGTGGATGAAACAATTCCTTGCCTTATGTTTCCAATGTGCGTGGTATTAGTTACAGTAAAAGAAAGTCAACCTCATTTGTTTCTCTGAGATAGGTTGTGGCAAGAGCCCTCCTCGGACTTGGGAATGTCATCCATTTTTGCTTCGAATCTTTGCATGAAAGATTTATCTGTTGTAAGTAAATAATAACAACAATAAAATAATAAATAATCCTTACGTTTGATATATTTTGGTTTGGTCAGCCGGGTGTCTCACACATGAGGAAACCCATCGCCACGCTTAAGAGTAGTCAAACCCAACAGGAATTTCCATGCATCCCACCTACACATGGAATGCACACTCTCTCCCTGGAGGGATGCATCCCGTTTGCTTAATTCCGGAAAATATTAAACGCAGTTTGGCACGAATCTGGGCTTGGGGACCCGAGAGTGTGCATTGGCCTTTATGTCAGGAGAATGTCCTGGATACCTTCACGGGATATTACTGCAGAGCAGTGCAGTGACTGTGTGTTTTGTGGACAAAGGCGGCAGCCAATTTCTGCACAGCAATGTCCCACGAACAGCCATGGAGTGAGTTTTGTTTGGGGGATTGTTGGCCAGGACACCGGGAGAGAGAAACTTCCTTCTCTTTTAAAATAGTGCCATGGGATCTTTAGCATCCACCTGAGCAGGAAAACAGGCCTGGGTTAACATTGCATCTAAAGGATGACCTCTCCAACGATGCAGTAGTCCCGAGCACTGTGTTGGAGTTTCATCTTAGACTATGTGAGTTCCAGGTCCCAACTTGGACTCACAATCTTCTGCCCGAGAGGCAGGAGTGCTGCCAAATGAGCAAGGCTGACGCACACAACATGACTTCTTACATCTGAGGGGAATTTGGTGAGATAACTGCAAAGGAATCTACATTTAGATGATGTATACCAATGAGTAATGAGCAGCGCTTGACAGAAATCAGTAGCCTTTCAAGATCTCGTGCAAGGACACAAGAAAATGCGAAAGAAAGAAAGTGCTTTTCACTCATCATATCCATCAACCTATTTATTCTGCAAGGTTCTGCAAATCTTTTCCCCCATCTTCAAAAATAAATTTAAAAAACCTCTAAAATATTTATCTGTCCTTATAAACCCATTTTAGGATTGTTTGGCCAGTATCACAGAAACTATTACGTTGCCACACAGTCTTCTTATCTGCGCTCTGTTTAATCTAACCTGCCATCCATCCCATTCATCTAGTTCTTTATTGGGTCTTCTGCACATCTCTTGTCCCCTCCACTCCACAATTAGCAGCCGTTTTTTCAGCCTCTACGCCCCAAATCTCTGGAATTCCTCACCTCAATCCCTCTGTCTTGCCCCCTCTTTGGCCATCTTTAAATCACACACAAAGACTTTTCTCTTCAACCGTGTCTTAGGTCACCTCCCTTGCCCTTCCGACTTATCTGCTGTATAAATGCAAGAAGTTGTTGTTTTCTTCACATGCGTGGAGTCCTGTAGCTCAGTGGTTAGAGCACTCGCCTCGCAAGAGAGAGACCTGGGTTTGATTCCCAGAGGGGCAAAACGTTGGTCAAGTTTCCTTACTCCACACGCCTCTGTTTACCTAGCAATAAGTAGGAACCCGGCTGTTAGTTAATTGGCGGATCACTTTTCCGGGGGTAACAATTCCTTCAAAACAAATAAAAAATAATAAATTTGTCACTTCGATCCACGACTGCTTGTGGGTCGCTGCTGTGCGCAATTGGCTGCCGCGTTTCGCCCACAAAATATACAGCCGATTCACTTTACAATATATCGTAGAAAGCGCTTTGAGACGTCTCGAAGACGTGATAAGGCGCTATATCAAATGCAAGGATAATTATCATCATTATTATGATTATTATTATCATTATGTCAACCTGGTTCAGCTGGGAGCTGAGTCACGTGTGTCTGAGTCAAAAGGCAATGGTTCAAACCGTATGTCAGGACTTTGAGCTAACAGTGTAGTATAAGCTGATGTTCTAGTACAATCCTGGGGAAACTGCGTGGTCAGAAGTACCATCCTTCAAACGAGACACTAAACCGACGAGCCATCTGTCTGCTCGGGTGTATATTAAAGATCCCACGGGCACCATTCGGAAAGAGAAAGGTGATTTTCCCGGTGTCCCGGCAAACAGTCTCCACAATTAAAAAGTGGCCACTCGGTCCGTGGCAGTCTGTGGAACATTGTTTGCCTACAAAATACGTATTACAGCAAAAATCTTGTGAAGCTATTTGAGACTTGATGCTGACATAATAAGGTGCTGTATCGCATGCAAGGCTTATATTATGGGGTGAAAATTGATAGGGCATTAATTACTTTAATATCTGGGAAGTCCAGTGCTTACGGCCACTGCTCCATGGGAGGGGAGGATTTGCTTGAGGCTTGACACATCAAAACATTTTTGACAGTCGGGTGCCTAAAAACTGCCAATATATTCCAAATTCAATCTCCCCAGATGATTTATACAAGGCTATAATCATCTGTTTTGACTCACATTTAAATACCCTCAAGGTATACCTTAGTACAGTACTTGATTAGCTCTGTTGGATGATAACTTCCTATTTGACTCTCACTTTTTTCATCTCAAATGCCCTTTAATTATGAACTGCATTGCCATTGAGCACATTAAAATTTACCCAAAAGGTTTCCTTTGCACAGAGAGTAATCTTGCTGCAGGTAAAGGTTACCGGGAAGGTGGTAGGGACCAGGACACTGGGCGCATTTAAGAAAGAACTTGATGTCGAAGGTGACAGGATTGATAACCCAAAGGATCAGATCAAAAATAACACTAATAATCCTTGCATTTGATATTGCGCCTTTCGTATCGCCGAGACGTCACAAAGCGCTTCACAGGATATACCGTAAAATTAACTGACTGTGTATTTTGTGAGAGAAAACGAGCTGAAGGGCCTTTTTTTTTTTACCCGATCTTTGTTTGTGAGCATTATGACTCTTCATTTCCTCTTCTCGCATTTTTCTTTTAACATGTAATGCTTTTCCTCTGTCATCTCCCTGGTGATCCTGTAAGTGACTTCCTCATCCTCTTCCACACAGACTACTGTTGTAGTCTAAACCTATGTTTGCTGAAAGTTCCTAAAATTGGATAAACCCTGAATATTCACCAGAATCAAGGTCTCTCATGTCCGCTTGTCTTATGCTTGACTGGGAAAAAAAAATCACAGTAAGGTTTGCATCCCCAGACGACGATAGTCTTTTTTTGTTGAAAAAAGAAGCAATTACTTGATCTGTTGAAACAAATTGAATATTTGGAAAGAATCGACAAAAGGAAGCACAACATCGTAGGGCCCAGTTTGATCCATAAATGGCGGAATCCATGATCTTTTGTGCAAAAAAAAAATACTGGATTGTAAAACGTAATGTTTTGTGTTGCTCAAAGCATCGATTTGTTCTTAAAGCTTTGTGGGCCGTCATTTTCCGGTGTTGATGACAAAGAAAAATCATCGCTGTTTCTACAATAATTGGAGCTCTGTAATATTTACTTCTTTCTCCTTAGAAGTTTCAATTGGAATCTTAAACGCTCAACATAGATAGACTCCACACTACTGGAGTCCTGTAGCTCAGCGGTTTAGAGTGCTTGCCTCGCAAGCGAGAGACCTGGGTTCGATTCCCGACAGGGCGAAACCGTGGAGTAAGTTTCCTTACTCCACACGCCCGCTAATGATCCCTCAAGAAAAATAAAACAACAATAGATTGGTCGCTTCAACCCCACGGCTGTTTGTGGGGACGCTGCTGTGCGCAATTGGCTGCCGTGTTTCGCCCACAAATATACAGTGAATTCACTTTACAGTATGTTCTGTGAAGCGCTTTGAGACGTCTCGAAGACGTGATAAGCGCCTTATCAAATTGCAAGGATTATTATTCAGTACTCATTACTACTCGGACTTGCTCCTTGCCCAGGCTGACACTCCATTGCAGTATTGGACCCTATTGGAGCTGTCGTTCAGATGCAAAGTTAAACCAAATCTGTCAGTTCAGGTGATTCCATGTCACTATTTGAAAAGAGAAGGGAGTTTCTCCTGGTGTCCTGGCCAACAATCCCCCAGGTAACATTCTGTCCATGGCTGTTTGTGGGACATTGCTGTGTATAGATTAGCTGCCGTATATATCTTCCAATAATAATAATCCTTGCATTTGTGGAGACCTGTAGCTCAGTGGTTAGAGCACTCGCCTTGCAAGCGAGACACCTGGGTTCAATTCCAGACCCGGCGAAACCTTGGGCAAGTTTCCTTACTCCACACGCCCAATAATAATCCCTCCAAAAAACAAAACAATAATAAGTTGGTCATTTTCAATCCACGACTGTTTGTGGGACGCTGCTGTGCGCAATTGACTGCCGCGTTCGCCCACAAATATACAGTCAATTTACTTTACAGTCTATTCTGTGAAGCGCTTTGAGACGTCGAGAAGACATGAAAAGCGCTATATCAAATTCAAGGATTATTGTATATTATGTTATTATTATTTTACATTATATATTATTATACTATTTATTATTATAACCTCCAACTCACTCCGCTCCCTCAACGCAGGCTTCTTTCAAGCTGTACTTTCAGACGCCTTCTTCCCCCCCTCACATCCCCAAATGGCTCAGTTTCCCACTCATTCTCCTATATAAAAGATGAAAATAATAATAATAATCTTTGCCTTTGGTCTAGCACCCTTCATGTCAGGAGAATGTCTTGAAGCACTTCACGGGATTAATGTAAAGTGTAGTGACTGTATTTTGGTAGGCAAACTTGGCAGCCAATTTGCACACAGCAATGTCCCACAAACAGTCATGAAGGAAATAACCGATTTTATTTGGGAAATTGTTGGCCAGGACACCGGGTGAAACGCCTTCCTCTCTTTGAAAATTGCCACAGAATCTTTAATGTTCAAACCAAACAGACAGACAGAACCTCGGTTTAACATCTCATCTAAAGAATGGCATCTCTGACAATCTCCATTTCTCAGCTGTACTTTTTTCCTCCTTTTATCTTCTTCTGTCAAGGTAGCTGTCATGTAATCTTGTTTATACCAATACTCACACAGCATTAATTCACCAAAAAAGAATTATGCATCTGGGGGGGAAAAAAAAGAAATCGATCAAAAGATTGAAACATGATTTTAGCGAGATAATGTGGCGTGGGAATCAATTCATCACCCAGTGATAGTTTAGGCAATTCTGACACATTCACATAAATGGAACAAATGATGCCAAGAGGGTTGTCATAGAAAACACTTATACGTAGGCTTCGCAATTTTTCGGGGGTCAGCCAGGTGTCTGACACACGCAGAAACTTGTAAAAAGTGTCTAAACCAAACGGAGAGTTCCTCGCATCCTATCTACACATGGAAATTCCAGAGAAATGTATTGGAATGGAATAAGAACATGAGAACTTAAGAATTAGGAGCGGGAGTAGGCCATTCGGCCCCTCAAGCCTGTGCCCCGCCATTCGATAAGATCATGGCTGATCTTCAGACCTAACTCCAATTAACTGCCCTGTCCCCATATCCCCTAATCCCTCTATTTTTTAAATGTACACTCACTCCCTGAATGTGATGCATCCCCCTTGCCTAATTCTGGAGAGGATTAGGTGCAGTTTGGCAAGAACCTTGTTTTTCCGGAGTAATAATTCCTTAAGAAAACATAATAACAATAATAAATCGGTGTCTTCAATGTATTGGATCCAATTCAATCCACGGCTGTTTGTGGGACGCTGCTGTGTGCAATTGGCTGCCACGTTTCGCCCATGAAATATACAGTCAATTCACTTTACAGTATATTCTGTGAAGCACTTTGAGACGTCTCGAAGACGTGATAAGGCGCTATACTAAATGCAAGGATTATTATTATTATTATTACTACTCCAAGTGTGACCTGACCAACAACAACAACAAAATTACATTTGTATAGCGCCTTTCACATCGGGAGGACGTCCCAAGGTGCTGGTAAGAGCAGTGTACAGCTAGATCCCAAATGAACCAATTTAGCAATACAGCTCAGCATCCTGTTTGTCTTATTTGTTGCTGCCTCACACTGTTAAATGCCGTCTAGACATGGTGAGTGATGAGTCAACTAACACTCCGAGGTCTCTTTCAGCTTCCCCCTATGCAAGTTCTATCTCATCCATGAATTCATGCACTTCCTATGCACTTATCTGTGTTGAAATCCATTTGCCAGCCATCAGCCCACGTTCACATCCGCCCTATCACATTCATAAGATGTTTGCTGCCCCAACGGATTCCACAGATCCCTCAAACTGGCCCCTCTCCCACCCCACTTCATACCTATCCCATTTGGACTTAGCCCCCCTCTGCTTTCTTCCTTTCAACCAATTTCAAATCCATAATGATGTCTCGCTTTTAATCTTACCGTTGTACACCAAGTCATAGGACTTCCCAAGAGAGCGACAGCGGAGACTGTGACTATGAGCTCAAGTCCCCCAACATGAGATTTGAACCCAAAAGCAGCTGATCCAGAAGTGAGAATATTACCAGCTGAGCTGGGCTGACCTATAATTGCAAAGATTCTTATAGGTCATGTCTTACAACAACATTAACTTGCATTTACATAGCACCCATCACCCAGGTAGCTTGACACCCACCTGGGGAGAGAGGGGAGCTGACAATAGGCCCGGTCAAAGAGAGCGAGGTCTTCGTATGTGGTCTGAAGGCGGACAAGGAGGGGACAAGTTGGAGCGATCGAGAGAAACATAAACTGTGTCTGTGCACTGAGTGAACGCACCATTTCTCTCATTTTCTTTTTTCAATGAAGACTCTTTGGAAAAGTAAATCTATTTTGTATTCATCAAAATACATAATCTTTCCCCCATTGGGGTTTTACAAGGTATTACCGCAAAAACAAACAGGATATCTGAATGAAACATGTCAGATTATTCCAGGTCTCTGTATAGCAATATTGATTGCACTTTGATTGAACTTGTGTTTTTTTATTGTTGTTGTCTACATATGGTGAATGGTTCTACATAATCGTATAAAAATTGCTCCGATGTAAGTGTGCGTGTATTTGGGATGTAGTGTACATACGTGCATACGTACATACGTAAATTAAAAAGTCAGATTAAAATGGGTAATGTGAAATGCATTCATTGCGAGGATTGAAATGTTTTAGGAATTAGATCAACATTTCTCCACCCATTGCAAAAAAAATAATGCCGTGACAGATTTGTTTTAGATTGTTCCCCTTGCTTTTGCTGTTCCGCATTAGCAGAATTCAGTGTTACATGTGATAAGTCGGAGAGAATTAGAGAGAAATCCCTCTCTATTTCACACACACATAAATATGTTGATTTCTGCCAAAGGAAATTAGTCCTGAAATGATTCAGTCTTTGCTTTTCCTCCACTGTACTAAATCAAACGATTATCTGACAATGACTCGTGTCTTTTGTACGGACGCTTGCAACATGCTTCAAGATGGTCTCTCACATGCTTCCAAGAGAGAGTATGAAAAAAAAAGTCTTCATCACAATAATATTATAATAATAATCCTTACATTTGATAATAGCACTTTTTCAAGCCTCCAGGACTCCTCCAAGAGCTTCACAGAATATTCGCAACATTTAAAATATAGGTGTGACGCCTTTTGTGCAGAAATTATATCAGCGTTTCTCCTTTTTTTTTTGCGCGTTGTGAAAAATGTGATCCCTGCAGACTTTTGCTCAGAGGCTGCAGCTTATTTTTGTGGGGAGGTTTTTGTGCCTTCCCTTCGACGTCAGACCTTCACTGCTTGAACCTGTGGCATCAGACGTGTGATGCTCTTCATTACACAGCGTCCTCTTCACTTCAATCAGTGAATCATTCAAAGGAAAGGTCACGACTGGGGAAGATCATTAGAATCCACCAGCTGGTCCAAAGGTAAAGTAAAAATCCTCTACTCCCATCTCTCAGACCCTCTCGATTGATGTATTCTTCTGACAAGCTGAGCTCTCTATATAAACGCAACAACAACTTGCATTCATACGGTGCCCTTCTCGCGAGTGGTGTCGCGAAGTGCGTAACAGTGACGGAGTTTGGCTCCGAGCTGGGGGGGAGAGAGAGAGAGAGAGAGAGAGCGAGAGAGAGAGAGAGAAAGGAGGTGACCTTGTGCACAGTTAAAGAGGAAGATCTTCAGATGAAATCGGGTGGTGGTTGGGGAGGGGGGGGCACAAGGCGGAGGGATTGGGGCAAAGGGTTCCAGAGAGTTTTGGGGTGTGTTACCTGCTGAAAACACAGCCTCATAGTAGGCTGGAGCCAGCTGGACAAAAGGTGGCGGATAGCGGAGTGGGGGGGTGGTGTAACCAGGTCAGAGAGGTAGGAAGGTGCTTGGGCACGAATTGATTTGGAAGTAAGCGAGAGGATGCTGAAATGGCCCTGGCCGGGAATCGAACCCAGGTCCTCTGGCTTGCGAGAGGACCCCTAACCACGGAGCGACAGGACTCCACGTAAGATAAGTCGCTGCGCAATCCGTCTTGAAACGTAAATTGGAGAGTTCCCTGCTCTGACGTCTCCATTCTTCGAGGCTGAAGCCCACCCGGAGTAATGCCTGGGCTACCTACTTCCACTCCAGAGCCAAGTTTGTCCTGACAAAGACCTCTCGGAGACAGGTGCTTTGCGCACAGTCTGTAGGGGGATTCCTGCAGTCAGCTGGGACGCAGCACTTATTACCGTGACGTTCATCCTAATGCGTTCCGACTGTTCACGCCGACTACAGAAATCAGAATTTGCACCGTCTGACAAACGTGTCGTGTTTTCCTCGGTTAAAACAGCATTAGGTTTAGGCCACGAGCAACTTGGCTCTTTCCAAATCATCCAACCACCTGCGGTATCCTCCGAGTCAATGGGGGTTCTCATTGGGAGATATGACACACACACACACACCCCACCCCCACCACACACCCTTTCTATCCCAGCCTCCTTCAAGCCCAACAATAGGCACCATTCCCCCCAACACCCCCATTCCCCCCACCCCTAATTCCTCACCCGGGGGACTTGAATAATCCCTGTGGCACACAAAGAGGAAATGACGTGCTCTGTGCACTGGACAAAGGCTAGGCTCCTCAAGTCTTTTCAAGCCTGTTTCTTTGTCGTTGCCCTGGATGCTCCGATCGCACACGATGTAGCATGCGACCACACGCACGTTCGCAGCGAAGCAAACCTAAATCGGGTGATTCATAAGTGCCAAGTTCCAATCATCATCCACTGCGAGCGGACTTGTTAAATGCACGACAAGGGACACATTTATAAGTGTGCCCACTGCTTCAAGTGTGGCTGAGGTTCATGTCCTAAACGTCTACGAGAAAACTGAACCCACACTAATGATAATAATGGCAATCCTTGCATTCGGTTCAGTGCCTTTCATACTGGGAGGACATCTCGAAGCGCTTCACGGGACGTATTGCGAAGTGGACGGACTGCGTATTTGTATTCGAATACAGTCGCCCAATTGCGCAAGCCACAAACAACCCACAAAATAAATAATTGGTATTATTTGGGGGGTTGCGACCCAGGACACCAGGAGAAACTCCCTTCTCTTTCCGAGCAGTGCCATGGAATCTTTAACGTCCACCTCAATGGATAGAGCGGGCGTCTGATCCGAAGGACTGCACCTCTGACAATAAAACCTACCCCCAGCACTGGGTTCGAGTGTCAGCTCAGACTGTGAAGTCCCCACGTGGTGATGGAGCCCACCACCTCTGAACTTAGAGGCAAGAGTGTTAGGAACTGACTCAAGCTGACACACAGATACACACCTTTGAATCTGTAAGGAAATGCGCAGTGAAATAAGTGTCTCTCTGGCATATATTTGCGGCAGCTCCTTGAACACTTGAACTGGGCCCGTAGGAAAGCAAGTATCATCTTGTAAAAAATAATAATTAGCAGCACAAATTATACAGATACAGAATAAGCAAACTGTTTGATTTATTTGATTCCCCGAGTCACAGGAATTTCTGTGTGCAGATGTATCAAAGATTCACAAAGAATGTACAGCACGGAACGGAAACAGGCCACTCGGCTCAAACCAGTCAGTACCAGTGTTTATACTCCGCCTGAGTCTTCACCCATTCCTTCACTCCCTCCCAAACTCTTCTATTCCTCTCTCCCTCATGTGAAGGTCGAGCTTTCTTTTGAATGTATCTACACCATATGATTGAACCACTGCTTCAGACAGCGAGTTCCACAGTCTCACTTCCCCCTGCGTCAAGTAGTTCCTCCTAAATTCTCTTTTTGTTTTGATCAGCCGGGTGTCTGACACACGCGGAAACTCTTCACCCTGCTTAAGAGGATCCAAACCAAACTGAGAATTCCACGCATCCCACTTACACGTGGAAATCCCAGAGATAGATTGCTGGAAATGAAATGCGCTCTCTCTCTCTCTCTCTCTCCCTGGAGGGACGCCTCCCGCTTTACCTAATCCGCTGGCAAGAGCCAAGCCTTGGGGGCCCAAGAGCTTGAGTTGGGGTAATTGCTGGAGTCTATCCAGCTAAAACCGGGTAGATTGAAGGCACTTAAATGCAATTCATGAATTAGAAGGAATCGATTGGAACAAAGTGTATAAAATCTCTGCTCTACAAAATATCTGGAAAGAGAGGAGCATTCCAAATTGAATTATTTTTCTGGCGA
This sequence comes from Callorhinchus milii, assembly GCF_018977255.1. Lineage (NCBI taxonomy): Eukaryota > Metazoa > Chordata > Chondrichthyes > Chimaeriformes > Callorhinchidae > Callorhinchus > Callorhinchus milii. The sequence goes on along the minus strand of NW_024704743.1, from coordinate 4,454,803 downwards.
TTGGCAGACCCAGCCTTGAGGAAGTTGTGCAAGTGATCTGGACCTGCTGGGATCACAATCAGGACAGCCTCTCTCAGCTATTGCCTTGGGGAAGTCATGATTCAAATCGACGCAACTGTTTTTTCTTAACACCTCGGCACTCGTGTGACTATATATAGTAACTGAGGCAGAGAGCACATTTGGTCCTTTATTTGGTGTTACGCCTCAGTGTTTTTGTGCCACTGTACACTACATCCTCAACAATAATTGCATTTATATAATCATAATAATCCTTGCATTTGATTTAATGCCTTATCACATCGTTGAGACGTTCCAGCGACTTCACAGGATATACTGGAAAGCGAATTGACTGTGTATTTTGTGGGCGAAACGCGGCAGCCAATTGCGCACAGCAGCGTCCCCACGCAAACAGCCGTGGATTGAGCGACCAAATTATTATTCTGATTATTTGTTTATTTTGAAGGGATTATTACCCAGGAAAGCGATCCGCCAATCGACTTAACAACCGGGTTCCTATTCACTGCTGCTCGGTGAACAGAGGCGTGTGGAGTAAGGAAAATTGCCAAAGGTTTCACCCTGGCCGGGAAATGAATCCGGGTCCTCTTGCTTGCGAGGAGAGCCCGCTAACCAGTACGCCACAGGACTCCACTGCCCCCTTCCCGCGGGATAGCATCTCGGAGCGCTGGTGAACACGCAAGCGATATTTCGCGACCAAAGGCACTGGTTTGGGCCCAATCTCACTCGGCGACGTGGGATCGTGTGGGAAAGAGGGACAGGACATTTGCGGGAGTGCGTTTGGGGGAGATCTTCTGAGGTCGAGTTGCAGGGCTGAACTGAGGCAACGGCAACCGATCCGAGAACGTCTCACACTCGTGCTGACTGCCCGAAGGTCAAAGATGTTCCGTTTTCCCACGTGGCAAATCATTACAACCACGAAGATTTATCCCCCCTCAAAAACAAAACATGTAACGTAAGCGAGAGCTTGTACGGACAATCTGATACACTTACACGTCATGGCCATAGGGCTGGATTGATGCTGAGCAATGCTCACCCAAAGTATTAATAAGTCCATGTTCTGACAACACATTAATACCATTCTTCTGTTCATCACCACCCCCGCTAGAAACCATCGTGTCCTGGAAGACACAAAAATAAATTCACTCCTGCAAATGAATGGCAACAACACGGAAGGCGTTTTAAAAACGAGGCCATTTGATGCCATGACCGTAGCGTGTGTTCTGGAAGGGCGAGATTGCCTGGGATGGCCTGAGGGAGGAACTTCCTTATCCGAAGGTCGTGGAGCTAGAGTGGGGCAAGACGGCAGAGAGATTTAAAAGAGAGGACGAGGATCTTGAACTCAATCCTCTGGGGGATGTGGAGCAAGTGAAAGCCGGCGGGGATGGGGGCCCGATAGGCTCGCTGAGCTTAGCTTAGCGGGAAAGGACACGGGCTGCAGGACTCTGAATGGTCTGTACCTTTTGGATCCACCTGGATAGGCAGGACGGGACCTCAGTTTAACGAAGGATGAAATCTCCGCCCATGCAGCGTTCCCCAACCATTGTGTCAACCCAGACTGTCAGCTCAAAGTCCCTGTGTGGTACTGTGTAGATTTCTTCACTTTCAAGCACTCTCCTACCCCTACCCTCCCTGCCCACCACTCCTGACCCCAATACCCCCCCACCCCCTCCGCCAGCTCGGGTCCAAATCCCCGACTGTCCAGCACCTTGGGACGTCCTCCCGATGTGAAAGGTGCTGTACAGATGTAACTTGTTGTCGTTTTTTTTACTCTCAAAAAGACATTAAAATACAACAACAAATTAACAATAACAAATGACATTTTGATAGTGTCTTTCACGTCGGGAGAACATCTCAAGAGAGCGCGTCAGGTTCCCAGTCTACTGTATAATTGGCAATTGAGACTGTCTTTATGAGGTTAAGACGATTTGATTTCTCCTGTTCCCATCAAGAAAACTGTGAGTTGTTGCTCCTCAAATAGCAAGGCTGACGTTGCAAAGGCATTACGCAGTTTGCTATCATTGGCTTGAACTGAATTCCTTTGAATCTAACAGATTCGTACCTTCAGCTCATCTTCAATTAAAATGTTCAATTGCTTTTTTCTTTTCTTCCACCCTCCCCCCACCCCCTCAGTAAATCAATATTCACGTAACTCGCTCACGAAACATCTATTGAACACAAATATAAAATAAAATGATAATCAAGAGAGGATCGAGGACGATAAGGCTTCATACGGAAATGTATGAAAATATTAATACAGTATCCCTTCAATTCACTTCCAGTACGGAAGGGCATTCTTTCTAATACAGAGGGAGTGAATGAAGTGGTGAGTCAAAAACTAGGATGTAGCAGGAGAGTGGGTCTGACGTAGGCTTCAGTTGTATTCACTTTGTACTGCGGAAAACTGGTATTATGTATACTGGAGAGTGAGCAAATCTCCACTTGTTTAACTCTTGTGAATTGCCACGTGATGTGTTTAAACTCAGCTGTTTGGAAAACGCACCTCCTACGAGAAAGCTGTCCTTTATCCATTTACAATTTGTGTTTCCCATAGTGTCTTGGGCCGGGTCGTGGAACAAAATCAATCTAAGAATCTGATGACTCGGTAGCTATGAGGCATGGAGCAGTGCACACTGCCATAGCAACCGATAATCATGGTAACCCTTAAAGATTAGATGCCATCTGGCTCGGTCAATGGTACAGTACCTCAGGTCATTTGGACTCGGGAATCTTTAGAAACAACAATCTTACATTTATTCAGCGCCTTTCAGGTTGGGAGGAGGTCTCAAAGCAGTTCAGATAGGCAGGTGGGAGCTGGGGAGTGGCGGGATAGGGGAGCTGAGAAAGGAGGACAGATACGAATACGAAGAAATTAGAACAATTCGAACGACTCAAAAACTGAGTCCTGTAGGTCAGTGGTTAGAGCACTCACCTCGCAAGGGAGAGACCTGGGTTCACTTCCTTGGCAGGGCAAAATGTTGGGCAAGTTTCCTTACTCCACGCGCCTCTTGCAGTAAGTAGGAAACCAATTGTTAATCAATTGGCGGATCGCTTTTCCTGGGGTTAATAATCCCTTCAAAAAAATAATAACAATAATAAGTTGGCACACAGCAAGGTCCCACAATCAGCCGCAATACAATACAATACTACATTACATTGGTATAGATCCTTTCACGTCGGGAGGACATCTCAAGGCACAAGGCAAATGATTCATTTTATCTTGGGGGATTATTGGCCAGGACTCCGGGAGAAATTACATTCTTTTCGAGTAGCGCCGTGTAAATCCACTGGTGTCTAAAACTTTTCTCCTCCAATGCATATTCTGGTAATTAATCAGTGAGTGTACGTGCCATCGCTGTAGGTTGCCCACGAGCCTTGTTTTGCTTTCTCCGGGGACGACAGGATGTATTTCGGTTCTGATATCTGCTTGTGGGCTTTTTTTCGTTTTTCCTCTGCAAATGTACCATCAAAGAGTTGTGACAGCTTCAGTTCGCATGGATCGGAATCTGTTCTTTCAGAAATTTCGTGGGGGTTTGCAAATTTGAGAAAATATCTTTGAGTTAAGCCCTTTATTGACTGCTCACGTTCAACACAGTGTCGTACACAAAAGTAGACTTCGCAATGTTGCAATGAGCTGTCAGCAAAGAGATATGTCGGAGGAAAGGGATTATGGATATATATATATATGTAGTCCTTAATCTGTATCTGAATAGTATATTTCAAACTCCTGCAGTAAAGTAGCAAATACACAATCTACCGCACATTTCAGGGATGACATTAACACTTCCCTTATGTATCAGGATAAGCATAAAGGGATTAAACCTCAAAGGGAAGAAGGAAAACTGCCTTAGCATGCATTAAACTGCTCATTCTCCAGTACATCCAACATGAGGATTGCAGAGCGCGTGTGGGAGATGGGTGGGGGGCGGGGGGTGGGGGATGCAGAGGAAAGTAAAGGATAAGCTAAGGCAAAAGGGAAGGCGTTTCAGCTAATCGTTTGAACTAACTTCTCAGCTCCTCATCTCCACATGTCACTGGAGACAGGGATTCTTCATGTTTTAGCTCCTGCTAACCTTGTAAGCCAAACCCCCCACCACCGCCCCCCACCCCCCACCCAAACGGCTTTTCTATTCCGAGCCGCTATTAATCCGGTGGCGTGGAAATCAAGTCCCGACTGGATGGAAAATTTTTCAACCTAAGGCACTTCCGAGCAATGACGAATGTCCTCATCACCATCATCATTGATCTGCGGTTTGCTGACGCCTTTGCTCACTCTGCAAGCGGTCGTCAGACAATCCTAGACAGGTTCGCTGAAGCCTACAATCTTTTCCAGGGCTCTCTGTTAACGTTTCCAAAAACCAAAGTGCTTTATCAAGCTGCACCTGGTACTCTGACTTCTCCTCCATCAATAACCAGCAATGGGAACATTTCTAGAGAATGTCGACCACTTCACACTCCTTGGGTGGTTGTCTATGAAAGAACGGGAACATCGATGAGGAGTTTCAGCATCGCTGGAATCGTCCCTCGATGGCTTTTGGTAGTTCTTTCGACCATTGCTCTACGACTCCTGGATTGCTTACGGAAGGCACCTCGAGACCCTTGAGCGTTCCCACCCACGCTCTTCACATAAAATATCGCTTTTCACCCGCAAAATACACGGTCAATTCACTCTATGGTATGTTCTGTGAAGCGCTTTGAAACGCCTCAAAGACGTGATAAAGCGCTGTATCAAATGCAAGGATTATTATTATTATTATTATTAAAATCCTTCAAATTCACTGGGATGACGGTAAAACCAATGCATTTGTCCTCTCAACTTCCGGTTGTACCAACATTGAAGCTCTGGTTATTAAAGCCCACTCGGCTGGACTGATCACTAGGCCAAACGGATGACTCCAGACTTCCAAAACAACTACCATGTTCTGAACCGAGCTCCGACCGAACAAGTGTTCACTGTTGTGACCGAACAAGTGCTGGCGGCCGGCAACACAGACGCAAAGATTGTTTGAAATACAAGCCGAAGAAACGCGGCATTGATACAAACTCACGGGAGAAAACTTCCGCACACCACAAACCGTGGCGACCCCCTAACTAGCCAGGGAGTTAACTGTCGTCAACAAGCTAGGATTGACGAGGAGGAAGAGGAACGGAGGCAGAGGGAGGAGCGTTCTGCTGCTGCAACCTCACTACCAACTGGGTCATCTCTCTCCGTCGCATTTGTGGAGTCTTGTAGCGTATTGGTTAGAGCACTCACTCCGCAAGTTAGAGGATCCGGGTTAGATTCCCGGGCAGGGCAAAACCTTAGGCAAGTTTCCTTATTCCACACACCGCTGGTCACCTAACAATAGATAGGAATCTAGCCGTTAAGTGGATTGGCAGATCGCTTTCCAGGAGAGTAATCCCTTGATAAAAAAAAGATTTAAAAAAAAAATTTGGTCACTCAATCCACGACTGGTTGTGGGACACTGCTGTGCGCAATTGGCTGCCGCGTTTCACCCACAAAACATAGAGTCAATTCACTTAATTTAACAGTATATTCTGCAAAGCGCTTTGAGGCAGCTCAACGATGTGATAAGGTGCTGCATCAAATGCAAGGATGTATTATTATTATTAAAAAAATCTATCTCTCTAGGATTGCATTACAAAGCCACCTAAATATCCACCAAACACTAGGCCAATCTTAAAACTCGAATCCCCTCCCGTGCGTGTTTTGTAAATGCTGAGGACAGTATTATTCAATGATGGAGTGATTGCTCTATCTATAATGTTATATTTTTGGGGGTTTCCACCAAATTTCCCTCTGTCTGGCAAGGGAATGCGCACTCTCTCTCCCTGGAGGGAAGGTCAAATCCTGCTTACCTAATTCCGGATAATATTAGGTTCAGTTTGGCAAAATCCAAGGCTTGGGGTCCTCAAAATGTGTGCTGAAATGTTATTTAACGTCTCTTCCTTTAATATTATTTCCCTCACGTATTGATCTCATTTCCTTTTACGTGCTATTATAGGCTCATCCATTTGTGCAAAGCAATCGATATTCTAACAAACCTCTGCAGACTGAATGGCCCACTCATGTTGCTAACCTCTTTCCCCTTCTGATAATAAATCTCGATTTAGGCCTCCTTGTTACTGACTCTCCAGTGACTGGAAATAGTCACTTTCTTTTTTACTCCATCAAAAACATTCGTAATTGCGAAAAACTCCATCATCACCATAATAATCCTTGCATTTGATATAGCGCCTTATCACGTCGTCGAGACGTCTCAAAGCGCTTCGCGGGATATACTGTAAAGTGGATCGAACGCGTGTTTGTGGGCTATGAGATGCAGACTTTACGTTTCTCTGTCCCACGGCGAACGAAACGCCTCGCGATAGTTTCATTGTGCCCCTGACACCTCCTCAGCACTGTTGCACTGGAATGTGGCCGACACATGCGGAAAACCCATCGCCGCGCTTAAGCGGATCTGAACCAGGTTGAGAATTCCACACGAGGAGTTCCACGTACACACTGGAAATGTCCCTACGTTGGAACGGAATGTGAACTCTGTCTCTCTCTCTTTCTCTCCCCTGGTGGGATGTGCTCTGCTTCCCTAAATCCGGGGAGTATTTAGGCCTCGGTTGTCAAACTTCCAAGGCTTTGGGGACCCCAGAGTGTGCGTCGGGGGTAACTGCTGGGAGTCTAACCGGTTAAAACCACATCGCTTGCCATCGAGAGCGCTGTCTTGGCACGCTTGCTTGAAGCTGTCCAGCTGGGGAATAATTAGCGTTTACGCCAGTGAGAAAAAGGGAACATTTGGTTTCCTTTTCTCCATTTCACAAATTCATCATTCTGAAAGTCTGTCCAAAGGCCTCAGTCCCCATTAGAAACGCAGGGGCTGCGAAACATTTGCCCCACAGTTAGATCGAGGCAGAGCAGGACTCCTCGATAAGCAATAACCACAACAAATTACACTTATACAGCGCCTTTCATGTCGGAAGGATGTCCCAAGGCACAGGACGGGTAACGGTTTGCACCCGAGATGCAACTAAGAGGGTTGGGGTGGGAGTGTAGTCAAAGGTCTTGAGACAGGCTCTTGAAGGAGGTGAGGGAGGATGGTTTCGAGGCGGAGGAATTCGGGATGGAGTTGAAGGCTCTTCTGCCATTGATGGGGACAGAGTTGGGGACATGGAGCAGGACAGGTTGATATGGGATTAATAGGTCGTAGAAGTGGGGTTGCAAAGTCTTCACTACCAGGAGTGACCCATTCCGTGACTCGGATTCCTTATTGGAGAACGCTGAGTGGTTTGAACGAACATCCCAATAAGAAATGCAGCAGATTGGATCCCGGGGAGACTTCTGCTACAATTAGTACGTTAACTCAAATCACCTCGACACCACCCCAGCTTCCAATCTCTCTCGGTGAAATAATAATGTCTTATTATTTCATATCGCGCCATTTACTGCAAAGTGTAGTGACTGTGCATTTTGTGACAGCCAATTTACGCACAGCAATGTCCCACAAACGACCACGACAATAATAATAATTCCGTGCATTTGACGTAGCGCCTTATCACAACTTTGAGACATCTCAAAGCTTCTTCGACAGTAAAGTGAATTGACCGTAAATTTGTGGGCGAAACCATGAGCTGAACGACCGATTTTATCTCGGGGATTGTTATTCGGGATTAATAGGGTCTTTAGTGCCAACCCGAACGGGCACAGACCTCAGTTTCACGTCTCAACCAAACCAAGGCACCTCTGACAATAATAACACCCCCTGTTTCTCCCAAACATTGCATTAATAACCCGATCTTGAGCTTCAACCCACAGCCTTCTGACTCAGAGGCAAGAGTGCTACCAACTGAGCCAGAACAAACACATTTTTAACCTCCAAAGATAACGAATTGATTCTTGTCGTGGATATACAGAAATGATAATAAAAACAGAAACAAGTAGAATTGCGTTGAGTTAATCGCATTAAAGCACATTGTGTCATTCTAATTTCGTTATTAATGTAATTAGGATCATTACAGCCAAACCCCTCAATCCAATCTGTTACTCGCTGTCTGTGAACGCATCGCACAAGTCATAGCACGAACTTGTAATATTAGTCCATATTTGGGATCTCTCCGAGTTGAACACATCACGAACAAAGAGACTACTCAATGCGATTTGACTCAAATCCTTTCACGAGGCCTCAGTAACTCATAATTGTATGTCAGATGTTCCACGTAACTTGGATGAATCAGCAAGTTATAATCCGCTGCATAGATTAGTTCCTCTGCATATCACCTCGATAGCGCAAAGTATTCTTTCACAACGTGACCCATTTTCTGGTGAAAAGTTACCGTGGATCTTAAAATGAGCACAAAGCTGGTTACGGTTTTACATAGTAATAAAATAATAATAATAATAATAAACCTTGCATTTGATATAGCGCCTTATCACACCATTGAAACATGGCGCCTTTGCCCGTCTCAAAGTGCTTGACAGAGAACTTGACTTGGAGCCCGTGCTGGGGTTGGAGCGAGCTGAGGAAGGCGCGGAGATGAGGTGGGGTGGGGTGAACAGGGGTGGGGTGAACAGCGACAGCCCATCTGAAGAGGCCAAGAACAACAACAACAACCGTGTGTTATATAACTCAATCCAAGTCACAGTTTTGTTGGTAGCCTCTCCATTTTGTCTTTTCAAACGCTCAATAACGTCGATCCACATCCCACCCCGTGTCCTTTCATACGTCCCCCTCCTCGGCGATTGTCCAATCAATCCTAATTGAGTGTTCAATAACACCCGAGTCTTACTGGTTCATCTCAAAAGGAGTCGGAAATCTTTTCCTGCGAGCTGAAGAAGTGACTGACATCACAGATAACTGGACGGCCGGTTGTGAGGTTGCGTAAACTCGTCCTTGCGCAAGCGAGAGGGCCCGGGTTCGATTCCCCGGGCAGAGCAAAACCTTAGGAGAGTTTCCTTACTCCACACGCCTCGGTTTACCTCGCGGTAAGTGGGAGCCCAGTTGTTAGCCGATTGACAGATCGCTTTCCCGGGGATAGTAATCCCTCTCCCCCCACACCCCACACCCCCACCCCCCAAAAATGCGGTCACTCAATCCACGATTGTTCCGCCGGCAAAATACACAGCCACTTCACTTTATTATTATTATTACTGCTATCTGGGAGAATTTCAGTTGCATCGGAAATGAAATAAACAAGAGTTTGCTCCTCTGAAAGAGAAAGAGGTAGGTTGACACGACACATGGTAATTTTGGTGACATGCACACCATGTCTCTTCATTAACGTGTCTGTGTAGTTTCTCTCCCCCTACTCTCCCAGTTTCAACTGTGCGTTGCTAGGTTTTGGCTGAAAATAGACAAACAGCGCTGATGTCAGAAATAAGAAAGCAGACTTATGTCACCCTGGATATTCGCAGAGCTTCAGGGAGGAATCTGGAAAGAGCAACACGAGGAATGTATCTTTAACAAAAATATATGCTTGCTTATTCATCCATCGCTCTTCACCATCAGAGAGGGTTTAGGATCCCGTGACATCGTCACCAACTCCGATATTTTCTTGACTGAGCGCTATTCTAATCAATCTAAAGCATCGCTTACTACACGCGCAGTTGGTGGGGCAGTGCTGTGCGTTACATTGTCCGCTGGGTTCGCACACAACGCAAGCGCAGTCACCTTTACGGCGTGAAGCGCTTTGAGACGTCTCGACGAAGTGATAGGGCGCCGTGTCGGACGCAAGATGATGATTTCTTTTTACTTGAGCGCGTATCAATTTTGCTGCGCTGAACAAAATGAACCTTTTTGGAGGTGTGTGTGTGGGGGGGGGGGGGATGGTTATAAACGTAATTGAGCAAAGAAAACACATCACCAATCAATTCTGAGTAATATCGGACGCATTTGCGTGGGTTTCGTAGCACTGATATCGCTAGCAGTTAACATCCGGACGGTTTGGATTCACGGTGGGCTAATCAATATCTTAAAAGGGCACTCACACGCACAACGGAATACCGTGCGGGGTCCAAAAACCGCAGCATTTATGATCAGATTACCGTTAAATTCATGTATTCGGTACAGCGCTCTCTCACATTGGAAGGACGTCTCAAAGCGCTTCACGGAAATTGCTGCGAAGCGGAATGACTGTGTATTTGTTGACAAACTCGACAGCACAATTCCACACAGCAATGTCCAACAAACAGCTATGGTGTGAGTGGCCGATTTTTAGTTGGCGGGGTGGGGGGCAGAGGGGGATTTGTTGGCCAGGACACCAAGAGAGAAAAGGCCCCCTTCTCTTGTTTGTGTAATGGATCGTATTGCATTGTATTGCTAAATATCAAAATAAATCCCAAATAGTCTGGGGGTGGGTGGGGGGAGCGGGTAACTCATTACTCATCTTCTACTAGGGAGTTATAGGAGCCTATGTGTGCACTTGGGGAGGAAAAAACAAGTTGGAAAATGTAATTAATTTGTGTTAATTTGGACTCAATTTGAAAAGCAACGTTGAAACAACAGCAAATTACAACAGCAAGACCCATTCTCGTCAGAAGGACGTCCAAAGGAGCTGGACAGTCAGGGATTTGGACCCGAGCAGGGGATTGGCATCAAGAGGGGTGGAGGACAAGGAGGGTAGGTTTAAGAGGGTGACCGAAGGCCCGGTCGAAGAGGAGGGTCTTGAGTCGGGTCTTGAAGGAGGCAAGGAAGGGGGCGAGGTAGGATGAAGTTCTAAAGGTTGGGGGTAGAGAGGCTGAAGGCCTGACCACTGATGATGGGCAAGGGGACGTGGTGAGAGAAGATGCCTTCTTTCTTAAGGATGTGTGCAGTGTGTATTAAACGGGATTAAAAAGATAAACTCGGAACAATACCTTAGGATGCAGAACAAGAGGGTTGAGAGATGTAAAGAACAATTTCAGGACAGATACCAGGACATTTTACCCAGAGAACCGGTTGCCAAGAGGAGTGGTTGAGGCCAGGACACTGGACTCGATTTAAAAACCAGCTTGAACGTGTGATGGGGGAGATATTTAAGGTCGAGATCCGATGGCCTGAAGGGCCTTCGACTTCCGATTTAATCCTGCGAGTTATTTGAGCACATTTATGACAATAATAAACCTTGCATTTGATATAGCGCCTTATCGTGTCGTTGAGATGTCTCAAAGCGCTTCACAGGATATACTGTAAAGTGGAGTGACTGTATGTTTGGCGGGCGTGAACACGTTAAAAACGCTAGGTTAAGTGAATAAACCATTTTCTACGTGGCTTTTATTTTTCTTATGGAACGAGGATTCCTATTTCACAAGGCAGAAAACTGCACAGTGACTCGTGCAGGAAGGCATTTGCTGGTGCAGAATTTCTTGGACACCTCGACTAGAATGGAATGCTCTTCAGATCTCTTCTGCGCTATTTTTAACTCAATACGTTTCTGAAACAACAGAAGAAGGTCGCGAAGAAGAGAACTAATGTGTAACTGAGGCCGTTTAGCACGGCACACTGTGAAATCATCGGGCAAAGAAATGTTCGCCTATCTGGAACGAACACTGAAAGCGGTTCATTAACCGGGGTTTAACGCCACATGTGGGCTAAGATGCCACTGTTTTATTTCTGAAATCACAAGACACATATGCTCATGTTAGTGATGTTAGATTATCCTCCCTACGGCTCCCAATTGTTCGCTCTGTAACCGTCTATTTTTAAAATGAAAAAACATTTGCCACAATACGTCACAGGGTTTGCACGTTTCGCCCACACAGTACACAGTCAATTCACTTGACAGTCTATTCGGTGAAGCGCTCGGAGACGTCTCGAAGATGCGATAAGGCGCAGTGTCAAATGCGAGGATTGGTATTGTTATTAAAAATTTGAAATTCTGTCGCTCCAACCTTTACCCTTGACTCAGCACCTTCAGTCTGCGTTCATAATCTTTCCCACGTCACGCCCGTCACGAAAATACACAGCCATTCTCTTCTTTACAGAACACAATATAAATATACATTTATATAGACCATTTCACACAGGAGGGTGTCCCAAGGTGCTTAATAATAGAGTCGGCAATATAACTGGGGAAGTGTTCGGGGGTGTCTTTCTACATCATACATTATTATTATGATATTATTATTACCGCAGCTCTAGATTGCACTCCTGAGCAAAAGCAACTAAATCTGGAAATCTTCGTTTCGGGGAAAACCAACGCAAGTGATTTATTTCTGCCAATTTCCTAATTTTCTACAAAAACACGCAGCGACTGCACTTAACGGTAAATCCCGGGGAGCGCTTTGAGACGTGAAAGACGTCGTATCAAATGCTAGAATCATTATTATTTCATAACGTCTCTTCCTACCTTCACCCAGCCTGTGCTCCGCTAACCCCCACTCCTCCCTCCCTCCCTCCCCGCCCACCCCACCCCAACCCCCTCCCTCCCCCCGAAGGCGAAGCTGGTTTTAAACTCTTTTTTTCTTCTTGAACTCCATCCCCCAATCCCTCCGCCTCACTCCCTCCCTTGCCTCCTTCAAGACCCATCTCAAGACCCTCCTCTTCGAATGCGCCTTTGGTCACCTTCCTACCTGCCCTCCACCCTCCAGATCCCCGAACCCCTCATCTTGGGTCCAAATCCCTGACTGGAGTGTGGGGGTGGGGTGGGGTGGGCGGGGGGGGCAAGGGAAGCCAGACCTAATAACAAATGGGGCAGAGGGGCTGTATACAAACTAGGGCGAGGAACATCGACAACAACGACGACTTGCATTTATATCGCACCCCGAGACTCCACCCCGTGTAAAGGAGCGCTATATAAACTCAAGCTGTTACTGTTGTCAATGATGAAGCCATCAAACTGTAACTGGCAGCATTGTACCATCCCTGCAGCAGTATCTTACACGACTGAAAACAGCTTCTCCGTGAAATCTTCCCGACCCCCCCCCCCCCGACCCGCCCCCCCCAAAAAAAGGGTGAAACAAACCAAAAAACACATTCACTACTTTTCGTGAACAACGAGACCTGTCGTGGTAACATAGCAACCGGCTCAGGCAGGAGCAGAGCGTTGGTTCAATCGAACCAACCCGCCCGGCTTCGCTCAAAACGTTCCTTCCGCCACGTTGATCCCATCAGCGAATAACAACAACAATAACAAGATTCCATTTATAGAGCGCCTTTCACGTCGGGAGGACGTCCCAAGGCGCTGTACAGTTGGGTCAGGACCCGAGCATTGGGGGGAAATGGTCAGGGTGAGGGGAGGGAAGGGAGGGAGCGAGGAGGGGGTAGAGAGTCGAGAGGGGAGCTGAAGGCACGGTCAAAACCCTGAATCTACAGGTTCGTGCCTCGCTCCCATTCCCAACCCTTTGATAGTTCCTCTCCTCGTTCCACCCAAAAGACCTTCCCATTTCGATCGTGCTTACGGTCACCTCCCCACCTCTTTCTCTCTCTCTCTCTCTCTTTGCCTTCCCCCCCCACCCCAAGCTCTTATCAGACTCTGCCCACCGTGAAGCTCTCTGGGACGCTACCCCACGTGAAGGGCGCTGTGTGAAACGCGAGTCGTTCATTGTTCCGGCGTCCGTGCTGTGACTTTGTTCCACATTTCTATCATCCTTTGATGTATTAGAAATATCTCCGGCCCTTCTTAATGGCTTTTGTTGCCATTATTTTGAAGCTGTTCCCCAATGCTACGCGTCTGTGTGTGTGTGTGTGTATGTGTTTGTCAGCCTGGCTCAGTTGGTAGCCCTCTCACCTCCGAGTCAGAAGGTTGTGGGACATAAACACTTGGCTGACATTACAGTGCAATGTCTGGGGAGGACACTGCGATGTTGGAGGTCCCGTCCTTTGGGTGACACATTAAACACATTAAACACGTCTACCTGTTCGGGCGGACGTTAAAGATCTCCGTGGAACCCTGTTCAAAAAGAGAAGGGAGTTTCTCCTGGTGTCCTGGTCAACAAATCCCCCCCAGAAATAAATATTGCACATTCACTATTTGTTCAGCTGTTTGTGGGACATTGCTCTGTGCAAATTGGCTGGTATTTTCACCTCCAAACGCACAGTCACTCCACTTTACAGTATATCCAGTGAAGCACGGAGATGTCAGGGGGATGCGTTGAGACAAGAAAGGCCCTGTAACAAATGTATGGAGTGTTATTATTATTGTTATTATTATATTATTTCAGTTTAAGTCTCTCTGCAGAGGTAATTTCTAACTGGTTTTCAGTGATGGGTCAGCCAGACCAATAACACTACCACGTTACATATGAATGGATAAAAAACAATAATAAATAATTATGTTAATTTAATGTTAATGGGTGTTAATTTTGAATGAACTTTTAATGAATGGATGTTAATTTTTCTTAATATATTTGAGCATCCTAATAGCTACTTTCTGCAGGATCTTGATATTTTGTTCACCGGGTATTTTGCGAAGCTTTTGTTATTCTTATCATTACTATTATTATTATTATTGTTACTACAGCAGTCAAATCAGGAAGGACATTGACCAGAAGCAAACTGAGTGTCTGCAACGCAGTAGAGTACCAGTATTAAAGCAATGTTTTCCTTTTCCTGTGCCAGGCAACCTACAGACTGCCATTTGGAGCCAAATTATACTCAGTGATCGCCTGTGAACTTGTGCCCAACAGGAATTGGACTGAGACTATCCAAAGTAATTTGTTAGGACCCTTACAGCTGGCAGAGAGAGACAAGAGACTTTCATTCCGTCAGTCTGGGCTGGACCGAACCCAGATCCTAGAGGTGAAAGGACTCATTGTGCCATTAATGATGTATTTAGCTGGTTGAGCTCACAGGTCATTTGATGGCACGGAGCTGTGTGTAGATGCAGGTTCTGGTCTAGTCAATATCTGAGGGACCCGCTCGTTCATGAAAATAAGATGGAACCGTTTTAGTTTCGTGAGCGTGATTTTATTTCAAATTGCAGAGTGTCTAGTTTTGGAGTCAGGGAAACGATTTAATCTTGGCTCAAGAAATGAGTGGGTAAAAGAAAGAACTCGGGATTTTTTCATGGCGCGTGTAATAATGGAACGTCTCAAAGCTCTTCGCAGTAATTGCAGTCACGTGGAGCTTGTTGGAGAGCAAACACGGCAGACAATTTTCACACAGCAAAGTCTTGTGAACTGCTATGAATTGAACGATTAATTAATGTTGCCCACCTGCGCCTAATACTCTCCGGAATTCAGTGTGCTCAGGGGGCATCCCTCTGGCATTCCATTCCAGACACTGGGAAATTTCCATGTGTAGGTACCATATGCGAAATTCTCAGTTTAGTTTGGATACTCTTAAGCGTGGTGATTTCCTCATGTGTCGGATGGCTGACTTTATAAAAAAACTCGATTAATCTGGAGAATTGTTGGCCAAGACACCCTGGAAATTCTCCAATTTTCTCGGCTTGTGACATCGGGATCTTTATGATTCACTTGAAGGACCTTGCTTTTAAAAAAAAACTTGCGTTTGATATAACAACAACCATAAAATGACATTTATAGAGTGCCTTTCACGTCGGGAGGACGTCCCAAGGCGTCAGGTGTCGGGGTCCGAGCATGGGGGAGGGATGGTGTTGGGGTGAGGGAAGGCAGAGAGGTGGGAGGGAGACCAAAGGCACAGTCGAAGAGAAGGGTCTTGAGACCGGCCTTGAAGGAGGCGAGGGAGGAAGCGAGGCGAAGGGACTGTGGGATGGAGTTCCAGAGTGTGGGGGCAGAGAGGCTGAAAGCCCGGCCACCGATGGTTAGGGCGGGTCGGGCGGGAGACATGGAGTAGACCAGAGCACGATGAACGGAGGGAGTGGGCAGGTTGGTAGGGAGTCAGCAGGTCAGAGAGGTAGGAGGGGGCAAGGCCATGGATGGCCTTAAAGATGAGGATCTTGAACTCGATCCTCTGGGGGATGGGGAGCCAGTGGCGTCGGGCGAGGGTGGGAGTGATGGGGTCACGGAGCCTGGTGTGCGAGAGTACAAGAGCTGCAGAGTTTGGATGATCTGCAGCTTGTGAAGGGAAGAGGTGGGAAGGCCGATGAGGAGGGAGTTCCCGTAATCGAGACGAATGCGTGGGTGAGGGTTTCGGCAGCCTGAGGGGTGAGGGGGAGAAAGGACAGATCAGGGTCAAACAAGACACCCAGGTTCCTGACTGGCTTAGTGAGTTTGAGTGTGCAGCCATGGAGGCCAGTGCAGCGTCTTATCAGGTCGTCGAGACATCTCAACACCCCCCCCCACCCACCGCCCCTAGCGCTGTATTGGAGAGTTGACCTGGACTGCGTCAGTTCAAAGCACTCAGTGCGATGGTTGAACCCACAAGTTTCTGCCTCGGACTGCTCCAAATTGAGCCAGGCTGATGTTGAACTCACTAACTCCAGATCTCAACAACAACAACTTGCATTTATATAGTGCCCCTCACTCAAGGTAGCGTCCCAGAGCTGCTTGACAGTGGCCCGAGGTGGGGGGGGGAAGGTGACCGTAGGCACGATCGAAGGGGAAGGTCTTCAGGTGCGATCTGAAGATGGGCAAAGAGAGGTTAAGGCAGAGGGGATTGAGACAGAGAGTCCATAGTTTCGAGGGCGTAGTGGCTAGAGTCACGGCAGCCGATGGTGGAGCAGAGGGGACAAGGTCGGAGCCCGCTGAGCAAAACAACAACAACATCATCATTTGTATAGCGCCTTTCACATCAGAAGGACGTCCCAAGGCGCTGAAAGGGATGTGCAGAGGAGTGGGGTGTGAGCGGGGTTAGAAAACCGGGTGAGAATCATTGTTCAAAGAAAGGAGAATAAGATTATGTTTTCCGGACCTAATTTACGTGCGCGAGTAACCTTTGCTCCGTTACAAAAATGCCCAAGCATTCACGATGTGAGTTGCAGTGTCACTCAACCTCGGGCTATTGAGGGAAAGACAGATATTGTCCACGTCAGAAACACCAGCACGGTAACTTTCCTTCACTGCACTCCGCTTCCTTGAGTAGCTGTGGGGATAAACAAAACATCCGATTGACTTAAAGAATGAAAGATGCATTACAATGCAACGTTATAATTTATATAGTGCCTTTCATGATAGAACACCCCAAAACTCTTAACAGTTCTGGCTGGTCACTCTACACTGTACTATTTCCATCACTGCTATATCCTCCTTGCAGTGTGGATACCAGAATTGCACACGGCACTCGAAATGTGGTCTAAACAAGGGTTTTTGTACAAATTCTTACAAGGATTAAAATTCTAACTTGCTCCCTTCATGTAAAACAGCATCTCTGAGCGCTTTATCGTGGAGCGCAGGGATGGTCAGATTGAAAGGGATGTGTCAAGAGAGAGAGAGAGAGAGACGGAAAATAGGATCAAAACAGGGCAGACAAAATGGGCCAAGTAGTCTCCTGGGCTGAAGGTGTCTTGTTTCTTTGACTCTAATGGCTAACCTGTAATTTTTTTGTTCGACGACTTGCACTTATATAGTGCCCTCCGCACAGGGTAGCTCCTCAAGAGCGCTCAGCAGATGAAATACAACGTTCAATGGTTTACACACGGGTCACCGCAATGGGAAAGGAGAGCCTTTAACATAACCAGGTCAACAACATGTCCTGGGATCGACGGTATCCTGCGTGAAGGGCATCAAGTTGCTGTTTCAGTAGGAGACCAGAGTAAATAAAGTTTCCAAACCGCGGTTCGACTCTTCAGTCGAGCTTTAAAACGCGAACCCGAAACTTGTTGCGTCTCAAATGGACTTACAATTAAGTTCACCTGGAGACAGACGACGTGATAGTCGGCAAGGCTGAGAGGGTGACCGCATTATTCGGATTTATAAACGTGACCTCAGGTTGACAGCCTGGGTGATGGAGTATGCTGAAACGCTAATAGAGGCTGCCACATACCCAGACTCATGATTAATCTCTTCACTCCAGCCAAAGCAGAGACATTTCCCCACCAGGGTGGAGAAAAAGTGGGGCGAGTCAGTCAGTCACAACCTCCTGCGGCTTCACAGCAAGTACTAATGCAAAGACCTCCGCCTACACTGACTGCCTCTCTCTCTCTCCCTCTCTCACACACACACACACACAGAACAGTCTGTGGAGCCCTTACAGGTGAAAAGGAGAAAACAAACACATTTTAATACACATGTTCAGTTGAACACATGGTAACAGTTTGCCCTGGTCCTCCTGGATCTCTCGGCTGGGTTGGAAACAGTCAACCACTCCATCCTCCTCCCTCATCCACCTTATTCGGACCTCAGTCTCGCATGGTCTGAGTCCTACTTAAACAACCACCAGCGCTTCATCTCAGCCAATGGTTTTTCCTCTCGCCCCCCCCCACTCCCCCCGGCCGGTCACCTGTGGGGTACCCTCAAGAGCTCCATCCTTGGCCCCTTCATAGCTGTTTGTGAGGCATTGCCAAGTGCAAATTGGCTGCCTTGTTTGCCTACAATTGTACAGTCACAACCCTTTATAGAAACTCCATGAAGCTATAAACGATTTGATGTGATGGGCACCATAGCAAATGCAAGGACTTGGTATCATAACTAGCAGCGAAAACGAGTATTTGGGTTCATTTTCTTTATTGAAACAGTTGTTTATTGATACCAGGAATATTCTGCCAAAAGAAAACCTAACGGACATCCTCAGTGCGAATTACATCCACACACTTGTTTACCTAGCAGCGAGTAGGAATCCGATTGATGTTAGTCCATTGGTGAATTGCTTGCCGGGGCTAATAACCCCTTCAACTAATAAATAAAATCAAAAATGTGGTCAGCCAACCCACCAGTGTTCGCGGGACCCTGCTGTGCGCAATTGGAGAGTTGTTTCGCCCACAAACTACATTCAATTCACTTTACAGTATATTCTGTGAAGCGCTTTGGAGACTTCTCGAAGACGAGATAAGTCAAATGCACGGATTTTATTATCATGATTATTTATCTAATTCCCCACCAGGATGGAGAGAAAGTGCTCACGCGAGGATTATTATTATTAAGTTTAATCCAGTAAAGGGATTCGAACAAACATTTTGCAATAGGAACTGGTGGGGGGGGGGGGGTGTTCCTCGTTTGAGAAGAGCCACAAGGTGGCGTTTCTTTCCCTTTTTTGCTGCTCAGGAAACTGCGAAATCCTTCGATTCCTCCAGTGGCGTTGGGTGCGAATGTGCCACCTGCTGCCTCTTTATTATAGGTGCAGGGTTTGTGCTCTGCGGCTGGAGTGGCGAGGCTCCTGTGAAGCCTGACTGGGTGGGTCTGGATGTGTGTGGGTAGTGGGGTGGGGGGGGGGGGGTTGGGGGGCAGACTGATAGAATTGTAAAATGTTTTATTTCACGGGATGAAAGGAGGCCATTTCATTATTTCTCTCTCATCCAATTTGACTGCTCTTTAACCCGTACCCCGAAATAGTATTTGCTTTTGAGTATTCGTAGAATTCTCACTCAAAACACTTTTATGACTCTACCCTGTGTGTGTGTGTGTGTCTGTGTGTACACAAGTCTGTGGCAATATATGTGGCCGTATTCTAATAACCCTCTGTGTATTGGCCTAATCATTTGGGCCATTTGAACTGAAAGCCAAACACAGTCTTGTGGGGTATGGCATTGCCGAAGTGCCATCCTTCTGATGTATCGTTAAACCAAGGTCCCATGTACCCGTTCAGGTCGACGGTAAAAAGGTCCCATGACACTGTTTGAAGTGAGAAGAGCGTCCTGGCCAACAATCCCACCCCCCAAATAAAATTGGGCCACTCACTCCATGGCTGTTTGTGGGACATTACTCGTGAGCAAATCGGCTGCTGTGTTGGCCTACAACTACAGTCGCAACACGTTACAGTAAATCCTATGAAGCTTTTTGAGACGTCTTCACGATGTGATGTGGTGCTGTATCGTATGCAACGAGTTTTACTTCTCGGTTACTAGAAGGGATCCCCACTTGGTTAAGAAATCCCAATTAAAATCACCGCTTACTGAAAAATAAAAGCTTTGCATTTGACTTAGCAAATTATCACATCAGGAGGATGTTTCGAAGCGCTTCACGGGATTGACTGTAGGTAAATGCAGAAGGAAATATATGCACAGCGATGGTGGGGCAGGGAATTGTCCCACTCGGCTCCCGTTAACCTGCAAGCCAAAGCCCCAATGGGTAGGGTGGTCCGAGCTGGACAAGCAGCGGGAAAGCTTGCCAGACAGCAACATCAATGGTTTTAGCTGGTTAGACTCCAGCAGTTACCCCCAACACACACTCTGGGGTGCCCCAAGCCTTGGCTCTTGCCAACCTGCGCCTAATACTTTCTGGAATTAGATAAGCAGGTTACGTCCCTCCAGGGAGAGAGAGGGAGGGAGAGAGGGAGAGAGAGAGCATTCCATTCCAACAATCTATGTCTGGGATTTCCATGTGTAGGTGGGACACATGGGATTCTCAGTTTGGTTTGGATACTCTTAAGCACGGTGATGGGTTTCCGCATATGTCAAAAACGCCCCAAATATTCAGCTTATAATTGTTATATTTCTACATCACTGTTTCTTTGTACTCCCAACGATCAGTAAACAACAGTTGGCTCAGCTCACAAAATATTAGCATTACGGTGATACTGAAATAGCAAACGTTGCCCTGAGCTCTACTCCAGTCCTGGTTATATGTTGGCATTTAATTGAGATACAATAAGCTCCAAAGGAGTCTTTTAAAGCTTCAAGCTCTCACGTGGGGAGGAAAAACAAATTTTACAACCTTATATTTGCTGGCAGATGAGTTTTTCACGTTTAAATTAATAAGAGTGTTTCAAAAAAGATTTTAGAGGGGGTCCGTGGGATTAAAGTTTATATTAAATTTTGAAGCCTGCTATTATCAAAGGCTTCCTTCCTCCCATGATCAGCAAGGCAACGCTGTTGGGAATCATTTCTCTGATTTTCCTAAACAGCGACCAGTTTTACGAGAAGCCACGAGATCTAGAGTTGTGTTTCTTTTTAAAATACATTGGTGAGCGAGGTTAGGCCTGCTCACCCCCATTACAGTGCGTTTCGTCCACAAAATACACAGTCAATTCACTTTACAGTATACTCTGTGAAGCGCTTTGAGACATCTCGAAGACTTGATAAGGCGCTGTATCAAAGACAAGGATTATTATTATTGTATAAACCGAATTAAGACTGAATGCATTCCACTTAGGGAACGAGGGTAATGCCTGCAGACATGCCCCAATTCCCCCCCCAGCCCCCCCCACCCCGCCCACACCCAAACTCCTCGAGGCCCCAAATTGTCAAAGGACAAGGAACCATGCCTTCGCGACCACCTGAGTAAGTTAGGTGACCGGATCACCTCTCCAGCTGGACAAGCCTGGCCTGAGCCTAGCAACCAAGGTCTCAAGTGAGCTCCGATTCCAGTATCTCCTCATCTCCTCTTCCTCTTTGCGAGGGCAGATCAAACTCGTCAGATCGGAAGTACTGCACAATACCCAGCCCCGACCAACATAGCTCAAGCCTTCCCACATTCCCCTCATTTACAGGCGAGATGAGTCGCGTCGTCCTCTTGCAAACAGTCCTCAGCGAGAGAACGTTTCCTGGTAGTGGCTAACTCGAGGAGTAGCGATAAGCACAGAAGCTACACGCGATCTGAGCCAAAAGGCCACTACATGACTCCTAGAAACCGTGAGGTTGGGAGAGAACATGTGTAAAATAAAAACTCTTAACCATCTGTTATATTTTTCCATCTCTTTGTGTGTAGTTTCTCGTGAGGCCCACAAACTACAAAACAACAACACTATAGACAGAGGCTGTAGACAAATGGAACCTTGGATGCGATTTGGTGAAGCAGACCCACCCGCCACCACCGATTCTCACTCGCTCACCAAAGCAGAACTGCACCTTTCTGTTCAACAGGCATATCTGAACGCCGGGATTCACGATGCGGGTTTGATCTCGCCCTGGAGACGACTGCAAAACAGAAACGGCCTGAAGATTTCCACCGCACCTTTGTCTGGAGGCAAACATTTCTTTGGGTTGCAGAGCTAACACCGAAGAGATTTTAACCGAATGTGCCGGCCGTCCCACTCACACACCCGCCACGTGCAGTGTCCCTCGGGGGCTCTGTCCTCGATCTTTGCTTTAATATTTATATGCCCTCGCTCAGCCATGTTATCCTCAGGCATGGGGTTAAGTTCCATATGTATGTGGATGCCACTCAACTCTCTCTCTCTGCCTCCACACTCGATTCCAGGACAACTGCTGTTCTGACTTGACTGCCTTTTGCATATATTCTCAACATGTTGTCAATATCTTCTAACCTCAGACGTTGACAACATCAAGCTAAATGGAGGCAGACTCCATCTCACGGAGCCCATGCGAAACCTTGTTTAAATCTCAGCTGGCCTTTAAACCCCACACCGCGTCTTGGCCTGTTCAGCTTACCCCCATCTCTGCATCGTTACCCATCTCTGCTGCTACCTCTCCCCTCGGTGTCCCCTCTGGATTCCGGCAGCTCAGTGGTTTGAGCGCTCGCCTCGCAAACGAGAGACACGCGTTCATTCCCGGGCGGGGGGGGGGGAAACGTTGGGCAAGTTTCCTTACTCCACACGCCTGTTTATCCAGCAGTGAGTAGGAACCCGGGTGCTAGTCAATTGGTAGATTGCTTTGCCGAGGGTAATAATTCCTTAAAAAAAATAATACATCGGTGACTCAATCCTCAACTGTTTTTGGGACGCTGCTGTGCGCAATTGGCCGCCTATTTTCGACCACAAACTATTCAATAAATGCACTTTACATTATATTCTGTGAAGCTCTTTGGGACATCTCGAAGATGTGATAAAGCGCTATATCAAATGTAAAGATGATTATTATTATAACAAGACCCTTGTCCATGCTTTTATCACGTCCAGGTTTCACTACACCGACTCTCTGCTTGTCGGATTTGCCAGCCCTTCCCTCCGCAAGCTGCATCCCATCCAGAATTCTGCAGCCCATATACTCTCTTATACTCAGCTCCACGAGCTTGTAAGCCCCATCCTTGCCTGGTCCCCCAAATCCCAGAAAATTGAGTTCAAGAGCCCCATCCGCACTTTTAAAGCCCTCCACAGTCTTGGCCCACAGAAGGGCATTATATAAATACAATGTGTGGCTGGACATGAGAATATAGCAAACACATACTGCAGGAATCAGTACAGTCAATTTTTAAGTGCTCCGAGACACTACCCCTCGTGAAGGGCGATCGATTGACACAAATCGTTGCTGTTGAGAATGAGACCACAACCAAGTAATTTTACAATCGCTAACTCAATTTATTTTCATAAGCTACATTTTCAAATTAGACAGTTTTGCATTGTATGACACAAAGAAAAAATTAAATTACCAATAGTTTACAAGTCAGCTTGATTCCAGTTTTTATCGAAGCATTTAAGACAAAAACAAAAACCCTCAATGCTTCCAATAGGTTTCTATTCCAAAGCAGATTCTGCCATTACCTCCCCTTAAATCCTCAATTGTCCACTGCTGTTAGTGTAATTGGTTTTTACGGTGCACAAAAAATTAAAATGCAGCAAGCTAAAGTAAAGGCACCTGCTGCTTAATAAACGGCACAACACTCTAGACAGACAAAAGGGGTTGTTATGATCGGCTGCAACAGAGTCAACACGTAAAACAGATTGGTGACATTTCAATCGGATAGTGTGGTTGCGGTATTCACAATACATTGTGGCATTTGATATCCGTGTGTGATTTTACTGAGGTGCAACATAAAACACAAGCAGCTAGCGTCCGCTGGCAGAATTAATAATTTTCAGTGCTTTTTTTTTATTAACCGAATTGCTTCATTTGTTCTGCTCATGTCAATTGATGGTGGTGGTGGTGGCTCTCTGCACAGCCAGCTTCAGCAGTCGGATACAAGATTAAATACACCGCTTTTCATAAATCACCTGCTGCAGTTATTGAAATACAGAAGATGTCACTGAAATCTTTCAATCCGGGTGCGATCAAAAGTTCAGAGGTCCATTAACAGTAACCAAAGCAACTGTGCCCTTCACCAAAAAACAGCAAACTAATATAAACGTGCAGCTCACAGTTATAGCCGGATGCCGAACACAACACAAGAAAGCTTTTATCAGTTGGCTACAACAAAGAATTAGTTGTGCGATCAGCAGCTCACAATGGATGCAACTATTGATCACCAAACTTGCGGGCAGCCAAGCAAAATTAACCCACGGCTGACTCAAATCCAATACAAGTCGTCAAAACAGCTGTACGCACTGGCAACAGGGGAAAAGAGAAAGCTTAGAAAAGAATGCAATGGCACAACTGCTTTAGTATTTTCTATCATTCAACTACTTTTTTTTAATATTTTTAGTTCATACATAATTCTATCCTGCTTGACAAGTGTGCATTTTTATAGTTTCCTGAGATGTTAATTAAGTTTTAAAAGTAATGTAAATTAACAGGGTAACGTTTTGGTACCTGTTCGTTTGTGACTAGTTTTTTTTTTTAATTCGGGAGGTGGGGTGATGGGGTGGGGTGGTGGTGGGGGGGTGTGTGGGGTGGAGGAGAAAGTAGAGGAAGGAGGAGAGAGGGAAGGAAATAATGAAAAATATTGTACTACTGCTCGAAAATAAGCATTTTCACAAATTTCCCCTTCTGCAGTGAGGGCAGGGTCAGTTCAGCACACCAGAGGAAAGAAAGAAATATTCAGAGACTACAACACTTTTTTTTCTACGCCCAGCTCAACATTGAGGATATACCAACAATATCAATATTTTTATATCAGTTTTTTTTAAAGGTACCTTTTATATGTTCTGATTATTTACATCTGTACAAGCAAAGCACACACTTCCAAGTGCACACGTTTAATACAGTATCGACTATCTGCATTTACAGGGTTTTAAACAATCTGAAAAAAAGGTTCCAACTTTTAAGATCTGCCATAAATTATATTACAAAAAAAATGCCATTTACTGCTAGTTCTTACACATCGCATTTACCCAGTAAGACTAGTGACAGTAGGTATAACTAATAGTATATCTTGCCCCATTCCAACCCTCTGTGGTCAGTTGCAGCAACATCTAAATCTCTCTCATACAAAAGTTAAGGCAAAGTCATTTTTTCAAGTTTAAAAATGAAATTCAAGTTTCTCCTTTTGACACTGGATGGAAATAAAATTCACTGCATGAAAAGAACAGCTGTTGAAATAATACCCTTTATGGAATAACGATTACCTATTTTATCCTATGACCAGTGGGTTTCTGCCCAGTGCTGCGGTGCATATCTTAAAGCAGCACATTAAGTCTGGCTTACCATGACCACAGCCATAGGAACAATTGGGAGCATTTTTGTTTTAAAGAAAAGCCAATACTTTCTTCCTTTTT
The DNA here is from genome assembly GCF_018977255.1 of Callorhinchus milii. NCBI lineage: Eukaryota > Metazoa > Chordata > Chondrichthyes > Chimaeriformes > Callorhinchidae > Callorhinchus > Callorhinchus milii. The sequence continues at coordinate 4,429,535 of NW_024704743.1, read as the reverse complement.
CGAACAAAAAAAAAAGCATTCACGCATCACCTGCAACATTAGAAGCTCGCACACTTCTGCCTCAAAACTCTCTGAAACTTAGAGCAACTAATAGAACATTGCACGCAACACTGATGAATCTCTATAAGGGGGAAAAAATAACCAGGAGACAATACCACTGTGTGAAAATTTGGGGGCGATTCCACTCCGAACTCTGATTCTCACCCCGTCTCAAGTACTCTACGATGTACCAGATTCTAGGAAGACGCCAACAGTGTGCTGACTTGAGAGCTTCACTTTTTTTTGTCAAAAAAAAAAGAAAAAGCACTTGGAAACGGAGCAATAAAAAAAAATAACAAGTGCAGTCACCTACCTTAGAGCACAGAGGTACATAATAAACCAGTCTTTTTCACAGCCACTCAATCACTATGTGTTCCACGGACAGGAGCCCCTCCCTTATCAAGAAAAAAATAACTTTGCCATTAAAAGTAAACTTGTAAACATCGAGACCAATGGCAACCTACCTAAAACAAAGAGGAAAAAACTACAAAGCTTTTTTTTCTGTTAAATTTACCACTACATTACTCCCATCACAACCCACTAATACCCAAAGGGTATGAAATCTGACACTGTTTCAAGCCGCTATTCTCTCAGTAAAGCAACTTTTTTTTTATTTTAAAAAAAACGTTGGCATTCATGGGGTCACCATAACTTGTGATAAAATACATTTGTGGGACAGAAAGCTACCTTCAACGCTGTTCAACACCACAAGATTGCTACCGATGCCTGCTGTTCCCCAATTTTATCCGTGTAGATATGGTAAATAAACCATACTGTGAACAAGACAATTCTAGCCCACGGCATAACATTTGCGCTAGTTTGTCGATTTACTTTGATTGCCTCCCTCCCCGTCATCAAAGGGGCAAAAAATCCGATTCCCAATCTGTAAGTGAGCGAGAGATTAAATTACAGTAGACATCACACATTTCACCAAATACTGAAAAATGGCAGCCCACAGCAAGTAGTTTTTTTTTTTACACACACACACACACACACTCCCATTACAAAAAGTGCCCTTTGTTGCTCACAAGACCTTTTCCAGAAACCCATCATTTCAACAACCTCTGTGCTCTGATTGGGGACTTTGAGGGAGGGGAGGGAGTGGTGGTGGGGGGAGTGTGAGGGAGATTACGTTTGAACAAACCAGACCCTTAAATCAACCACCTGTGTCCGGGAACTTCAATTGGGTGACTTTGGGGGAGTGTGTTGCTCTTTATTTATCCGCTTGTTGGTGCCCTGAGGGGGTGTTCTACGCCCCGATTGTCTTCGCTGGTCTCGAGGCTTCCCTGGGTTTCCCTTTCCAGTGGGTGGCTCTTTATTTTTCGCCTCGGCTTTCTCTCCTGGATTTTCAGGAGCTTTTTTGTCGTCTTTGTTGACCGCTGCAGTGTTAGGCTTCTGCTCCTTCGGGGGCTGTAGTGTAGGAGATTCTTTTGCACTTCTCTGGCAAATCTCTGCATAACTGGGTTTTCGGAGCTCCTGTGGAGACGGACATTCAGATAGAAAACGAAATCAATGCCAAGGAAAATAGTTTGCAATTATACAGCAGTTTTGGTGCCATTTGAATCCGTTTGGATTGATGAGTGAGCCCTGCGCTGGCATGTTGCATTTACAATTAAATGTTGGTTCTCCGCAGAACTATTTTGCAATTCTGCTTTTTTCACACTGGGCTCCACTGGGGAAGTAAATGCTGAGCTGCAAGATACTGGGAAAAAGATGCAGCTGTCCACACATACTCAAGGTTACAAGGAATACAATCTAGTTGTGCAGTTTCCAATAACAGCGCAACTTTGCTCACATGCACAATTCAATTCTTTTTGCCCGTTGCACAAAGGTAGTTCTTTATCCGGGAGCATTTTTGTAAGATTAAAGTCAGAAAGGTAGAGATAAATACACTGAGAATAATTGAGAGGCAGAGAAGCAGCACACCTTCATGACTGTTTAACGTCGTAAAACCTTTCTTATTTAGCAAAACATCCAATCTGTTTTTCGTACGACATTCAATTATCTACACTGATTTGCTATTTCGCAATGACAAACGGTCCAAACAGTGTGGATAATCGGGTCTCTGAATGTGTTTGAATGTGCGTTCCCCAGTTTAATCAGTCAAACTATGGTAAATGCAATACAACACACATAGATAATCCAACTACCAAAGAGGTACTGGCAGAGCAGAGCAAGCCTCAGTGCGATAAGATTACAAGAGGTATTACACACAAGACCACCAAAACTTTACACTGAGGGCGATTCTGTTGCGAGGTTGAAACGTGGTAACAGAACTCTAGCAACTGGTACAGTTTCAGTTAGAGTGGGAAAAATGCATTTATTTTGCTTCAGGTTAAAGAAACTGCCATTCCTCCATCTTCAAGATCGTTTCAATGATTTCATACAAAACTGCCTCCTTCTCCCCCCCGCAATACACTTACCGTGGCCGCTCCATTCACTTGCACAGATTTACTTGCTGTGGTTAGAGGCGTAGTCAGTCTTTCCGAAGGAGTCTGTGTTTCTCTTTGCTTGGTTTCTTGGCTCTTAACTTCACTGCAGAGCAAAGTTCGATCTGATTAATTTCTACATTCGCTGTGCACAAAGCCACAAGTGTAACCTTACATCACGTAAGTTTCCTAAAATTAGCTTTTAACACCAAAGGAGCTTCTGCTTATCCAATCCAGCAGGAGCCATATTTGATCCCTATAAACTGAAACCCATTTATTCATCTTCTCGACGGTTCTGCAATGCTTATAGCAATGTCATATGTTCGCTTGTGCCCCAATCGTTGAATCTTGGCACTTCTGTACAAATGCTTTTCATTACGTAATTGGATCGCTACTGCGCAGATCCAAGGGGATACGCAACTCAGAGATGCAACTCAAAGCAACTTAGTCCCCAAAATTTGGTGACGGAAAATCTAGCCAGTTTACATGAGGCAGGCTCGCCTCAGGAAGCAATCATGAAAATGCAAAAGCAGTAGAAGTTTTTTTCCCATTGTGATCCTGTAATTGCTAAACAACGAATACAAAAATAATAATTATCCTTGCATTTGATACAGTGCTTTTCATGCCTTCAAGACGTCTCAAAGCCTCTTCACAGAATATACTGTAAAGTGAAATGATTGTACACTTCAGGGTGAAACGAGGCAGCCAATTGCGCACAGCAGTGTCCCACAAACAGTCGTGGACTGAAGTGACCAATTTATTATTGTTTTTTTTGGGAAGGAATTACTATCCCTGGAAAAAAGCGATCCGCTAATCGACTAACAACCAGGTTCCTGCTTACTGTGAGGTAAACAGGGGAATGTGGTATAAGGAAACTTGCCCAATATTTTGCCCTGCCCGGGAATAGAAGCCAGGTCTCTCGCTTGCGAGGGAGTGCTCTGACCACTGAGCTACAGGACTCCACATCAGGCAATTGCTTACACAACACTGAAACGCTTCATGAACTTTCTATTTCATAATAATTAAATCTCAAGTTGATGCATCGAGCTTACAAGCATAATAATATTATTATTATTTATTATTATTATTCTTTAGAATTATTTATTCTTTCTTCCTATTGGTTTTATTATTTATTTATTTATCTATTATTTTTTATTCGTTTATTTTATTATTATCCCTTAGAAGCACAGCTCTTCCCTGACCTGACTTGCACAAGTCATTTTCCCGTTTGTATTTTTCCAGACATTACTGGTGGCTTCCAACAGCAAGAAGCAATTTAATGTTTAATTTAAATTATTGGCAGACGAGCCACGAACACACGTCCACTAAAAACCCGGTTGCGTTTCCAAAATATTTTTTCTTGGTGTCAGGAGAATTGGAGCATCCTTTCCACCACCTTATTTCACTGTGTTAGGCTTCCAATGCCATTTTTCTCCCACAGTTTTGAAGAACAAACTTACACACAGCATTGTGACAAATAGTTTTTATGCTGAGCTAAAAACTTGACGGTAATTAGCAGTGTGTACACAATCTAAAGAGGCACAAGACAAAAGATGGCATCAAAAGATTTGTTTGGGTGGAGGTAGGGTTAACTTTGGCCAATGAGACCAACACATCTGCAATTCCAACGCGACAGCGATAATCCCTTCTGATAATAATCCTTTCCAAAAAAAATAAAGATTTAAAATAAATGTGGTCACTCAATCCACGACTGCTTCTGGGACAGCTCCGTGCGCAACTGGCTGGCGCATTTCACCCATAAAATACGCATGTACGATAAGGCACGATATCAAACGAAGTTGATACAGCGCCTCATCATGTCTTTGACGCGTCTCGAAGCGCTTCACAGGATATACTGTAAAGTGAATTGACTGTATGTCTTGCAGTAGAGTGCAAGTTGGCTTATTCGCACTGCACAGCAAGCTGGTTAGTCGGCAGTGGAAACCTGATAACCAGAAGCAGGATCAGTGTGACCTTTATTTCCCACAGACCCATTATATAAATGGGGATAATTTTGTTGTTAACAGGATCGCTTCTACATTCGCAAAATACTTTGGAGTAAGTCCAACCATTTGAGAGTAAGCTGTTTTAACTTGGATATTGAATGTCAATTTAAGTGCAATACCATAACTGATCTGAATGAATCTGTAATTTTTTTGAAGGTGCCATTTTATAAGTCAATAACTTTATAAGTCAATAACTTCAATAACTATTCTTTCAAGTAAATGCATCTCTCAAAGTTTGATCCAATTAAACCACAACATTTAGCTTTTCAGTGGCTATACTTCATGAAAAGTTGGGCCCCATTACACTGTACTTCAGTACATTGTGCATTTCCAACGCCTTGGGACGTCCTCCCAACGTGAAAGGCGCTACACAAATGTGATTTTGTTGGTGTATATAGCATTGGTGCAGTTTGTCAAAGAGCAGTTTTCAAGGTCACTTCAATCCACGACTGTTTGTGGGACACTGTTGTACACAATTGGCTGTTGTGTTTCACCCACAAAATATAACAGTCAATTCACTTTACAGTATATTCTGTGAAGCGCTTTGAAACATCTCGAAGACATGATGAGGCGCTATATCAAATCCAAGGATTATTATTATTATGATGTTGGCAGTGACTTTCCGTAAGTGTCGATTGGCAACCGCTCTGCAACACAGCCCAGTATTTTATGGGTCTGATTTTATGGATCAAACCACCACATTATCACAGAGCCCAATTGGAAAGTTATTTTCAACAAAAAAAAAACTTGGTAGTGGAATTGATGCTTCACAATTTTCAATGGTACCAATTTACTCAGTGAATTGAGCGCAGAATTTACACATTATCAAAATTGAAAACTTTGCACCATATGAACCCACAGGTACTTCAGTCAAATCTCACTGCTCCTTAGAGACAAATAATGATGCAGTCAATTTCACGTTACAAGGATGTCTCAAAGCGCTTCACAGAACCAAACAGACAACGAAAACATTGGGAACAGATGCCATCTGCTGGAATTGTGATCCATTAGAATAAGGAAAATACAACTTCACAATATAAAGAAAGCAGTCTGGAAAGAATAAAACATTTGCCGTTCATTTCTAAAAGAGATAAAGACCTAATGGCAAGGCTCAAATCTCCAACAAATTGCAGGATTCATAGTTTTAGGCATTCAGGTCCTCCGTTCAGTGCACCTTACGTATGATTATTACAAAACCTTGCGGGTTTAAATTCCAGGGCTGTCAGAAAGCTTTGCACCTAAAGCGGATCGAGTTGCTCTCAAATCTATATTTTCAAAAATTCGGCACACTCCTGGTGCATTTCAAAGCTGGAGCAGGAACCCCGGCCAGTGTTCTCCATGTGTAATAGTAACAATCCTTGCATTTGGTATCACATCGTATCACGTCTTTGAGGCGTCTCAAAGCGCTTCACAGAACATACACCAGGAGTTTAAGAATTTACGAATCGTTTCCCACTCTCCATAATATCGGTTGATATTTCACTAATTACCTTTTAAATATTGGACTGCAATTATGCTGCATGGAATTACATAGACTGACATGGCACAAAACAAGCCATTCTGCCCAACTAATCCATGTTGGGGTTTATACTCCACAAGAACCTTCAATCCTCCTAGAGCTCTCTATTCCTTTCTCCCTTGTATATGTATCAAGAGTTTCCTCTTAAATACATCCGATACTTTATTACTTCAAGCACACTTGAAGCGTGTTATTTTAACACTATTGCCGACATTAATGACACAGCGAGGATGTGCATAAAATGAAACTGTTTTGTGCAATTCACACCGATGACTGGAAGAAATTAGAATATTTATTTCACTGACTTGATTTCTGGAGAGCGTGGCGGTGAAGGAGAGCGTTCAGAAGTCGCTGGTACGGCAGGAGACGGTGATGGTAATGGCTCTCGTGGTATTCCCGAAGGTACAGTGTTGGTGCTTGCGTCGACATTTATATTCTAAAACAAAAATGATCAATACTGTAACCTTAATTTTACACAGGTTCAAATACAAAGAAATCAAAATAGAAGTACACAGCCACCCAAAAAAAGTACACAGCCAAAGTCAAGACATTCATTTCATTTTATTTTTGCGAGCACTTCAAATTAATTTATAACTTTTTTTTCCCCACCGAAACACACCTCCCCAATTTGCATTTCAGATCCATTTTTTCACCTCCTCTCCACAGGACAGTTATTCTTCCTCCGGGATCTCTTCCAAATGGACATCTTTCATGGACAGTGTTAAGTTAGGCTTCGACTTCGTGGAGGATTATTAAAAAGCTCCAAACCCGTTCTCTCAAGCCCACATGAGCACAGTTTCTAACATGGGAGACTGAAGAGTCATCAGAAGCAGGAACCCTGGCTGACTGTTTTCCTCTCCTAGCCCTGAGGCCAGTTAGCAGACATCCAACTAAGTTCAGTTCCACGTCAAGCAGTGGTTCACCAATAAGTCAGCAGATTTGTAAGGGATTTAAAGCACTGTGTTCAAGATTACAGCAGCCGTCCAGGCATTTTCTCCTTCTCCCCAAACCACAAAAGAGTAAAAGAGCCTGACGAATCAAAGAACATGCGACTCGCTGAAATAGTTTGCTCCTTCTGCATCCTGCTCAAAATCAAACTTTCCCCCCAAGTGACTCTGCTCTCCAAGTATAAATTGTATACTTAAATAATATAAATAAGTATAAATAATAAATTGGTCATTTTCAATCTACGACTGTTTGTGGGACATTGCTGTGCGCAATTGGCTGCCGCGTTCACCCACAAATATACAGTCAATTCACTTTACAGTGTGTTCTGTGAAGCGCTTTGGGACGTCCTCCCGACGTGAAAAGCACTATATCAAATGCAAGGATTATTATTATTATTATTATTAAAGCTAGGATGGGTGGTAGCAGTGGTGTTCTAATCTGTAGACGCATAGATTTGCTGATATATTTTCTTGCCATCGAAACATGGTGGGTTTTGGGTTTCACTTTGATGTCTTTAAATACAGTATTACTTTAATCACTGCAGCCTCTAAATAATTCTCCTTCTAAAAGCAAAGATCGTAAATTTAAGTACAGCCAACCCAAGGAATCAGTTTTGTTATGCGTGCACATTATAGAATAGAAAACTACAACTGTTGAAACCATTTGATTCATTATACAGGGGGCCTCATTATAACGAGGGCAGAGTTTCAAACTGAACCAGGGAGGAAGCAGGTGACCATAGGTACGGTCAAAGAGGACGGTCTTCAGGTGTGATCTGAGACAGGCAAGGCAGAGGGATTGCGGCAGAGTTCATCATAGTTGAGGGTTCACAAAAGCACAACCAGCTCCCTAATTATTATTATTATTAATCCCTTATTAATGGCCTCAATCTCCGGTCATTCACTGTGCATGTCCATAAAAATATAGCCAGTGCCAACCGTGGAGTCCTGTAGCTCAGTTAGAGCACTCGCTTTGCAAGCGAGAGACCCGGGTTCGATTCCCGGGCAGGGCGAAACATTGGGCAAGTTTCCTCACTCCACGTATCTGTTTACCCAGCAATAAGTAGGCACCCCGTTGTTAGTCGATTGGCAGATTAATTTTCTGGGGTAATAATTCCTTCAAAAAAAATATAATAAATTGGTCACTCAATCCACGACTGTTTGTGGGACGCTGCTGTGCACAATTGGTTGCCGTGTTTCGCCCACAAAATACAGTCAATTTACTTTACAGCATATTCTGGAAGCACTTTGTGAGACGCCTCGAAAATGTGATAAGGCTACAACAAATGCAAGGATTATTATTATTTTATTATTAGAAACAAAATGGCCAACTTCAGTGTCATCAGGTGACCTCGACACTTGCTGCTAATTTTGGGGGATAAGTACATGTCAGAGTCCTTAGATACCAGATCTACAGTGACCACTTAGTATGAGCAGCAGCAAGTGGAAACCAGGCGACGTCCTCAAAGATCCTTGGATGAAAATCACTTTTAACCTGAACTAGCAAGGACATAAATTGTTAAACCACAAACATGCTTTCAGGTGCAGCTCTTTTCTCCGTAAGCCTGAAATGAACCCATCTTTTTAAACAGGCAAGCTTATATTGAAGATTCATCAGTGAAGGCAACAGTCTTGAATCAGTTCAACAAAATCCTTACTCTTAAAAAGACAAATGAATTCCAGTAGCATCCACAGTACCTGCACAATTGGCGTCTTTTCTTTCGAAATCCCTTTTACTATGTTGGACAATCTGGTCTCAAGTATCTGCTCAGTTTTGAGATTGCCTGCCGCTCCAGGCAGAGGAGGAAAGTTGGACAATCCCAGCTCAAAATTGGGAGACGGAGGCTTCGGTGGAGGAGGCGACTGTGTCTGGGGTCTCTGAAAAAGACAATGGATTACTGAAACACGGTCAATTAAATACCCAGGGGGAAACTCTGCCAAGACTAACCGGATTGAAACTCGAGCACTGTGTAACCAGAGAACATACTTTCAAAACATTTTCTGCTCATTCTAACCTTCCAGATGGCATGACAACAAATTACTAGGCAGCATTAGTGATACCAATTACAAACTGCTGCAGCCTCAAAATCTTCACATAAAATAAATTGCATGAAATATCAACAGTTTGACATTTTAAATAAACTCCTTCTAATTTAGTATCACGCCAACTTATACTTGCCACAATGAGATTTTGCTGCTCGGACTCGAGCTCAGAAGAGGGAAGATAAACAAGACAGTTCAGAATTCATTACATTATGCAAAGAATGGTGAAAATACGCAATGAATAACTGGGTGATGAGTGGAGGTAGGCTGGGTCTACAAATACAAGGAGGAATTAAGAGAGGTGTTTGGTGAATAAATCAAATTTTAGAGATTAGATTTTTGTTTGAGGACGTGATTTATAATTAATTTGCGAGCATGATAGCAGAAGTTAGGAAGGCTTTTTTGTTCCTAGAGTGCTCCCAGAAAGATGGAATATGATGGGGGAGGAGGTATTTATAGGGGAATTAGATAAGTAAATGTAGAAGAGAATATGGGAAGGAATAGGAATATTTTTTTTTATTAATATCAAATGGTAACTGCATGATGGCGTGGAAGGCAAAGTGTTAGCGATGGAGGTTTTGGCAAAATACTTAAGTTTCCAGTGGGGGGGAAGGGAGGGAGAGAGAGAGGGAGAGAAGGAAAAGAAATCAAACAGGGCTGTGTTCTGTCACAAAGGCTTTTCACATTGTTCTTTGCAATTATAGCAAATGAGGCCACTTGGAACTTGCTGAAAGGTGCCGCACTATAATCAACTATTCAATTAGGCAATTTGGATTTCTATTGGGGTAATGGAAGGCAGTGGCACACGTTTAGATTTACAATTTTCCACAGAGTAAATTGCCAACTTTTGCAAACGTGCCTACAAAATACAGGCTACACAACATAGCCTGTGAAGCACTTTGAGATGCCCTCCCATTGTGAAAGGTGCAACATCAAATGCAAGGATTAATAAAAGGGTTGAAGCAAACAGGAGCAAGCACATCATGCCTCCTCTCAGACCTCCAAGCCTCTGCAGGAGTGAAGTTGGACATTTCAAGAAAGAGAGCATTTAAAATCAAACCAATCATAAGTGAAAGGTTAAGGTGAACATTTTTTATAAACTAATTGTTCCAATTGTGTAAAGTATTAGAAAATAATAATAATAATCTTGCACTTGCTATAACGCCTTATCATGTCTTCGAGACGTCTCAAAGCACTTCACAGAATATACTATAAAGTGAACTGACTGCAATATTTTGTGGGCGAAACAGGGTGTGGAATAAGAAACTGTTCTGTTTAAATAAACTGAAAACGGTCATAATCCCCTGGAAAATCAACTACCGGCAGATGTTTCATGTCATCATAAACCCCTCTTTGCCCCACCACAACTAATCAGCTAACTGAAAGCTAAGGAACGTAATACTGGTCCGAATCAGTATCTCTGCACATTGACTCTCCATCCTTAATGAGAATATTTAAGCCTTAAACCTCCTCACCATGAACTTGTCTTCCCTTTTCTTCCGATTACCGTACAAATTCTTCCTGAAACACAAAAATGTTTAATCACCCAAAATAATTGACATTCAAACAATCTTAGGACTCCAATCTGTATATTAGTTCATAAGGAATCTCGAAAACATTCTGCTATTTCAGTGCCTTGTGATGTCCTACCGATGTGAAAGGCGCTATACAAATATAAATGTTTTTTCATTCAGCATTACCTCCATTGTTCAGTCCATCTTTAAATCTAGCATTCTATCAACTTGAGTTTCAAAGATAATGGCTAAGCCTTTTGAAATCTGTTCTCAAAGAATTCTAGTTCAAAATCACGATGGAAACATTTTTGAAATTGGCCATTTCAGAATCGGGTGCATTAAAAACGTAAAATTGCTATTGGTACAATACAGTTACGAATCTGAAGTCAACTTCAGAATAGCAAGAAAACGTGCATCAACTGAATGAAAATAATTGTGTTGCAAACAGAGAGGAATTTTAAGAGATTTGCTCGGGTTTTGCATTGAATTTAAATTTTAACTAAATATCTTACCGACTGCCTTGCCGACTATAAAGGCGCTAACCCTCTATTTTAAATATTCAACTACAGTATATTTTCAGGCCGACCTTTCGCGGATGACCTGATGTTTTATATTTTCCTGCGGACAAATTCTTTGCAGGTGGCCCACATTGAAAGAAATTAATGGGTCAATAGAAGTGGGACGTAATTGAAAAAAAAATCTAAACAGTTTTCGCAATGAAAAAAAACCTTACCTCTGAGGATGGGAAGCAACGGGCGGTGTGCGCGCGCATGTGCCAGCCTCACAAGAACGGTTTGAAGTGTTCTGGCAAGACTAGCTCGCGCACAGCCCAGCAGCTTCCCGCGCTGAAAGCAATAAACTCCAACTTATGTTTGGTTTGTAAATTACGACACGATTGATTTTCTGGTTATATTGTAGCGGTTTCGCAACTTGAGACGTTATGATCGATAATATTAACAATACAAAAAAGGATATTGCAGTGATCGAGAGGATACAGACGGCAACTAAAATGATTGAGGGGATGGAGGGACTGGCCGATGAGAAGCGATCAGGTAAACTGGGTATGTCCACACTGGAGCAGGTTGAGGGACAACAGGATTACAATCTAAGATTCTAACAGGACTAGATAACGTAGACCATGATAAGCTGCTTGTACTGAATAGTAGAACCAGGGGACATGGTCTGCAATTGAAGTGGGTGGGTGGGGGGGGGGGAGAGAATTCAGAACAAATCTGTAGAAACACTAGTTCAGTGAGCGAGTAGTGAATGTGTGGAACAGGCTCCCGAGGGAGACGGTAGAAGCAGAAAATGTTGATTCTTTCAAGAACACATTAGATAGATTTCTGTTAGGAAATAAAATCTCAGGTTACAATATATAGTTATATTATATATATATATAGGGACACGACATGTCATGCGACTGCCAGAATGGTGGAAGATGAACGGGATGGACCTTGGTCTTTTTTGGCCAAGCAATTTCTTATGTATGCTACGTTATCTTAAAAGAGAGACTTTTTTAAAAAAAAATCCATACTAACTTTCCTCGGCCCATACTGGATGATGTATCAAGATTGATCTGCTCCGGTCTTCCAGTCCCAAGATCCCTCTTATTGTAACCTGTGTTATTATGGATCCGCGGCCTGTTGGGTCCTGCCGGTCGCATTTGTGGACTTCGAACGCCATTCAACAGACGATCAGCGGAAAAATTAAATATTGCGGGGCTCTCCAGTAGGCCTGGCCCACGGTCTGTGTTCGGCAGTGTCGGCCGCAGGTGGGATTTACTGTGGTTCCTAAAACCCAAAAACAAAATTGTATGCTAGAGTAGAAATCATTTTTATTTTATTAAAAGAAAACCACACTTGGCGTTTCACGAATTATCAAAGGCTTCACAGAATATACTGTAAAGTGGATTGCCTGTGTATTTGTGGGTGAAACGTGGCAGACAATTGCGTACAGCAGTGTCCCACAAACAGTCGTGGATTGAGTGACAAAATTATTATAAATAAGGCCATAGGAACTGGAGACCATTCAGTCCATGAAGCCAGTTCATCGAAGGTCATCGAATTTTACAGCACGTGTCCGATCTTAACAAAATCACAGATAATTACATTTGATTTTGAACCATATATTGAACAATCCCAAAGAGCTTCAAACAATGTGTTGCTTTGAAGTGCAGTGGAACAACAGCTAGTCCACACCAGCAACTTCCACAAACAATGAAATGAGTGACCCATTCATCCACTTTGGTGAATTTGACTGAGTGAGCCAAACTGTCTTTAATTTATCCAACTGATGCATAACACATTATAGGCAAAAGCAACAAAACCAGAATCCCTCTCTTCCCTCCCCCACCCACCATTCCCTATCCCCCTGACGGAAACTAATATTATCACTGCCCATCATAAACATTTATCACTTTTCTCCTTTTAGGTTCTTTAATCCAGAAACAGGCAAAAATGCATCCATCAAAGTTTCATGTATTAGTGCTTTAAATAATTCAATAAACCCCAACTCTTTCTCTCTCTCTGCCCACTTCATGATGAAATCCGCGTTGCGTACCACATTGTATTTGAAGTTTTAAATTTACGTACCAAACATCGTACCTGTTTCTGGGATTATAGTGTCTGAGTGTAGTCAAGGGGGCTGCAGCAGATTTGAAGTTTGGAGCTGTGGTAAATCCATTGATGAAACCTGCACTTGGAAATGGAGATACCTACAAAGAAACAAAAATGACACGTTGCACACCGAATGTAATATTCAATATACACAACTTAAACTATACAGCGAAAGACAAGGCTACAATTTTGGAACCTTTATTGCACAAGTTCCAGGGATATTTGGGATGTCTGGAAGGAACCCCTGCCAGCAACAAGTAAAATTTAAGGATAATGCGTCATCACTGTGTTCACGAATGCGGCAAAATAAATTGAAGGTTTGGAGTGAAATGTGGACCAGTCTATCAGGAAAGCAACTAGATAATGAGTTGCAAATCTTAACTTGGAGCCAGGATTATATTTCAGACTAAATGTTCTCCTTGATTACACACACAAAAATAATGTGTAATGCAGTGATGCAGCATGAATCAAAGAGTTAGACTAACATTCAAAATGGAGAAACAGTTTAACAGCTTTCATCGGATAATTTTGATGTTCACAGTTCAGGGGCCCTAAAGGCTGCAGCAGTGCTTTTGAAAAATTTAAGCATCTCTAATACATGTATTGGAATTCTTTGAAGAGGTGGGGAATTAATGGATATAATAACCTGCATTTGGCAAAGGTGTTGACAAGTATTCAATACATAAGATTTTTAATTCCATAGCCTTCGTCTTTAAATTGCATTCAAATTGTTTGGCTTAACAGGAAGCAACAGGGAATAGGGAAAAAAGCTACAGTCGTAAATAGAAGGGTCTGCTCTTGATTCCATACCCTGAAGCAGAACCAAAATTGGCTCCCATGGATAATCACAGTTCCAATTAGTAATCATATACAGGAAACACATTATAGCAAAACCACATTAGAGCACTCCTGTGTATAAAGCAGCCTTGCTAATGGCACGGGCCAACCGTGGAGCTAAACTAACCAGGAAGTGAAACGCCCACTTCTGGCTCGGACTGGTCTGCTTCCAGCACTTAAAAAAAGGTTGACATCAGGTCAGCACCGATTCCACTTCCTGTGGAATGCACATTTGTACTTTTAGCCCCAATGATGTCACTTTGCAAAGCTGGAAGCATCAGTAGCAACCTAACAACCAACAAATCAGACATTTTTCTCAAGTTAGTTTGTAAAACAGCCTCTGGACGTTTGAATCTAGAAGACCATGTTTCATGAAGTTCTCTGTACAATTCCTGATCAATAAGATTAAAATGAACCTGAACACCAAACTGCCAATTAGGCTTAGGTGTTATTATACAAAACAAACTTACATTGCTTGAGGGATAACCTTACAACACATTTTCTAAAAACTTGTATACGGTTGCTTAAATGCTATTATAATACTTTATAGTACCTACTTAAACTGCACCAAACCGTGGACACCACAAGGGACTTGACGATATAACATTAATGAATTATCTGGCAATTAATTACAATTGAGAATGATATGATTATAAGAATTTGCTTCTAAGTTGAAAGGAATAGAAGTACAAATAGGAGCCTAGAGAAGAATACAGCAAAGTATGCTAAATGATATTCCAGTATATCTAAAGAAATAAATGAGGAAATTCAAACTCAGATAATCTTAATGATGAGATTAATGGCAAAAACAGCTGATATATTAACCAGGTATTTTCTAGACTTAGTCGTTGAAGAAGATCAAATTGTACAAACATTTCTGAAGTACATCTTTGTATGATTTCGAAGCGTGCCGGAGGTACTTGATAGATGGTGGAGATCAACAAATCCTTTGCACTAGATGCTATACAACCTAAGCTATGGGATAGCAACGATGACTTGCATTTATATGGTGCCTTCACCCGGGGTGGTGTCTCAGAGCACTCGACAGTGACGGAGCTTGACCCTGAGCTGGGGAGATGTGGCCCAAGGCGCTGTCGAAGAAGATCTTCAGGTGCGGTTTGAAGACGGGCAAGGCAGAGGGAATGAGGCAGAGTTCCATAGCTTTGGAGAGGATGAGGGACATGCAGTTCAGATTTTCAGAGAGCAGACAAAATTCCATTAAGGCCCTCGTGAATCCAAGGAAGGGCGTGAGAACGGATAAGAAATTGATATAAAATAGGAGTACTCCTGAAAGGTGGAATGTCAGACATGAGGTATACCTTATGAGACTGTGTTGTACACGGGTAGAAAAAAAAATTGATGCTTTAGTAATAATATACAATAAATTGAATACAGATTTGGTTTGGAAGCGCTTTCACCTCTTTGCTTCATGAAAAGCTATTTTACCTTCGAGAACTGAAGTTGATTGTTGAATTATTTTCAATATTAGGCACTGCTACATATGAAAAGTTAAGAAACTCTAGATTCTTAGTTTTGAGCAGCTTGCAAAGCTTTCCCTTGCGTGCATGTAAAAGTGGTCAGATGATATCAGTGCCAACACCTGATTTCATTAGGAATCAAACGGAATGGCACCTGTTCACCCTTACATGGGAGATAAATACACCCTTGCCAGAAAGTCTACCATTTACTAAGATGACGATACAGGTCATTGCAATTTCCCCAAAACACCCCCTGTTGGTGGCGGTTCAGAGCAGGTTTTGCTTGTGTGCAAAGGCTACCTACTATTGGAGGTGAAAATAGTACACAGAATGGTGTACACAGAGCTAAAGCCCAAGGAAACAGAACAATGGAAGATAAAAATGTTCCACTGGCTGATTCACCAACCGAACACCCATTTTCTCTTAACCTTTCATGTGATTTTTGACTTCAAATGCCGCCAGGAACGTTCAAGCAAAGGACAACTGGCGAGCTTGTTGGTATTCACGTCTCAACGTTCATAAACTTGCATTCTTCTAAAAGGCTGTGTAAGCACAGTTGATCCCAAAGCCTCAACTCTATTTCGATTGCTTCACGTGGTTCCCGATTGCGATTTATGTCTTTAAGATTACCAGCGCACCAATTTAGCTAACCTTCAACCTTCGAGAGGATTCAATTTCCTTTTTTTTAAAAAAAAAGCAGGAAATATGAAAGTATGACAAACATTAATTTAAAAATTAGTCTAGGCTCCAACGTGCTTACCATCAAATGGTAGGACACTGGTTCGAACCGATTCCCCCACATGGTGAATTCCCAATCTCAGCTGTGCTCTTGGGGAGGTGCTGTGCAGAGGCCAGTCACTTCCTCACAAGGAAGAAAGGGAAGAAAAAAAAGACAAGTCATCCAGGACTAATCTCATGCACCTCCAAACAGGTGGTTACAGAGTGGCATTGGCAGAGACCTGGGAGCAAGTTTCCTGCCTGACCGCTCAGCTGAGAAATAGTGAATGTTATGAAACCAAAAAAAAAGGAGGAAAACAAAATAACTTTCTCCCTCAAGAAACGCTGGAAATAAAAAATAGTTGACATGGGAGAGTAGTGGGTGTGTGCGTACATGTATGCATGTTTAGCCTTCCTAACAATGGGACACAACCTTTATGAAGATTGCCAGGGGCTATCTTTGTTCTTGCACGAATCACATGAAGCAAATGAAATGTTCATGGAAGTAGAAATTACGGGACCTCGAATCGTGGAAGAAATATTAAATTGATGGGTGTCACAAATGCGCTTCGAATCGTAGTTGCACAACCATTTAAAAGTTAAGAGAATATGAAAGCACCTAAATTTTCAGCCGTTTTCAGTTCAATAGGCTCCAATCTGGCAAAAAAAAAACAAATCCAACAGTTTCTCACAATTTCCAGCCTGTGACTTTACCGCAAGAGCGATTTTCTACTGGCAAAGATTTACCCATCAAAACATTTCCACGCACGAAGCACTCACCAATGTTGGATCCAGGTAGCTGTGTGCTGCAGACCAAGACTGAGGAGTCAGAAGGCTATAAAGTGGAAATTGCTGTTGGGGGCTGTAGATAGGAGGTACATAAAACGACGTGTACCGTTGCTGAGTGTACAGGTTCATATCAATCGGTCTGTAACCATTCTTTGGCAGGAAGGTGTTGATAGCCATTGGCTTTGCTTTTATCCTTGCCTGTAAGAAATGTCCCAGTCACCAATGAGTTCATGTCACAAACGTCCAAACAAAATGTTGAATCGTTTTAAAAGTGTTACCTTTATAGGCCGTCCCTGGAAGGTTTTCACTTCTTCACGAAGGTACCTATAAGCCTGAACAAAAACCCACACAAGAAGCCATCAACCACAGGTCGCTGTGTTTTTTTTTAAGATTTAAAATACAAGTTTTGTTGTAAACTTAAAATCAAAAGGCACAAAGTATATTCATTGCATTTACAGGTCTCGCCCCAAATTAAAAAACAGTTAAAATAAAATCCTGCTTCTCTAGCCCCTAATTGCTTTGTACCGAGGTGCTACAAGGGATTTCTCTCCTCTTATACTTAGAAACATATATCCACCATCACAACTCAATTCCTAAAATTGAAAGAGCAAGAAACTACCATGTCCTGGGGTAAATGATCAACTCAAGTCAACGTGCATTAAAAGAAAATAAGGTATATTGCTTGAATTACCATGACATAGTGTAGAACCTCTCAATTTAGAGCTCTTCATCCCTAAACACACCATTGTTCTTTTCTCAACCATTTCCAACCATTTGATATTCTTTTTGAAGGTAGCGTGCTCGCAACTGCACAATATTCTACATGCGGCTTCTGATGTCAAAAATGTTACCTAGTATTTCAAAGGTTTGATAACTGATCATGCTGACAGGAAACATAAAAATAGCAACAATGGGGCTATTCAGGCTTCGAGCCTATTCCACCAATTTAGTAGACCGTGCCGAGTGGTGGTGGGGGGGTCCAACCTTCTGGCTGCTGAGGGCTGGATTTTGGATTTAAGAAATGCCCGCAGGCCACAGAAGCAATATTTTTTCCTGATTGTCCAGTCCTGTTGCCTGGCAGAGCCTGAGCCCGCCCGACTGCCGATCAGCTCAGGGCCTGCGCGACGCCTGTATTTGAGGACAATGAACTTGAGAATGTTTCGTGGGCTGGGTGTAATCATCCCCAGGGCCGCAATGCGGCCCACGGGCCGCCAGTTGGGAGCACGTCGACCTTGCCAAATCTTTTCATCCCAATGCCCCGCCTTTTCGCCATAACTTTACCACCCAAGTATCTGTCTTGCTTTCAGATATCCGTGTGGATTGCTTCTCTACAGCATTGTGGTGTAGAGCATTCCGCATCTTGGCAACCCTCCATGTGAAGGAATGTGGCCTGAGCTCAGTTCTAACCATCTTTGTTCTGATTTCAAGGCAATGTCCCTTGTAATGGAAGCATTGAGTAAATGACAATCAGCTACACATTCATTAGCTTTGCTCACACTCTTAGACAGCAATCTATTCCTCAAGTCAAGCTACCAGAATTTGTTACAGCAGTTTTTTTTTGCAGTCTCTATTTTACGCTAAAAGTTGCAACTAACAAAGAAAATTGCATTTTTTAAAAAAAGTGCAGATCAAAAAATATTAAGTTCCAGAATTTAGTGCCATACTGAAAGCTTTTCTAGAAACTACGCGACAAAATTTCTGTATATATATCAAATTGGAATTCCCCAAACCTTAATATAAACGAGCTTTACCTGCTGCGCATCTGCCTCCGATTCAAAGGTGATAAACCAGTTGTCGTTGTAGGCAAACTCACAGCTCATGAACTTTGGAAAATTTTCCCCTTTGAAGAGTGCTTCCACCTCCTGAAGATAAACAGTGCTAATTAATGCTGAAAATGTTCCAAATAAGCAAAATTTTCATTTATTTGAACCTTTTGAAATAATAAATAATTTCTCCTTCCCTAGAGGAAAGTAGAAATACCAGTTGTTGGTTATTTGCACAATTACATTGGTCATCCTTCAAATCCTTATAAAATGCAGCTCTAAAGAGGTAGCTGATCCCTCCAATTTTCCCTCTATGGGAAAAGGATCTTCACTGAGAACCTCTGTATGCCGAGATGGGGAACTCACTCCAGGGTGGATCTACCTTTATTCGGTACATGTTAAAGGCCTAACCTACTGCACCAGCAGTATCGTATTTCAAGCTATGATATGGCAGCTGTAGAGGTTGCTGTTTTTTTTCCTCAACTAGCAGTAAACTGAAGGCTACCGACAAAACATTTTACAATTAACAGATGTACCGGGGAGAGGGAGTTACAGAGTGTGGGGGCAGAGAGGCTGAAAGCCCGACCACCGATGGTAGGCTGGGGCGGGCGGGAGACATGGAGCAGGCCGGAGCCCGCTGAACGGAGTGAGTGGGCAGGTTGGTAGGGAGTCAGCAGGTCGGAGAGGTAGGAGGTGGGGGCAAGGCCACGGATGGCCTTGAAAGTGAGGACGAAGATCTTGAATTCAACACAACACCATCATAACAGGTTAATCAGCCACTACGCCCCGAAACTCTGTAACACTCTCCCTCAGTCGCTCCGCCTCGCCCCCTCTCTCCCCCTTTCAAAGTCCTGACTGAAAACCTTCCGTTTCAACCGCGCTTACGGTCACCACCCCCACATGGAGTCATGAGACGCTACCCTGCGTGGAGGGCGCTATATAAATGCAGGTTATTGTGGTTGTTACGCTTCACATTTTACATTTCGTCGGGCAACGTAGATTTCAACAAAAAAGCCTCTTAAGAGTTGAGTTCAGCAGCAAGCAAAGCAAGCAAACGATGCTAAAAGTCAAATGTTTTACAGTGCTGAAACTTACGGGACAGCTTTTTTTAAAAAAAAATCAATTATGATTAACAAACAAAATGAAAACAAGAACCTTAATACATTAAATGGGGCATGACGTTGAATATTGATTTGGAGTTAGGGTGCCGACCTGGGAATTCACTCCCTTATCAGCAGAGGACCAGCATAACCCTAGGATGATTCAGCATCAATTATGCATACTATTCAATATTCTTAAGGAAACATATCACTAACCATCCCAAGCCCTGAAGCCACGATTTCAAATTTAGATAAATGTTGATTGATACAACGTACACTTAGACAGAGCCTTTCATGTCAGGAAAACATCCCAAAGAGGCATTTTGAAACATTTACATCAGTACTTTGCCCGACCACTGCGGTAACCTGGCTTCATGTTTTGATATTTGAGATGACTGCACCGTATTCAAGATTACTTAAGATGTTAGTTTAGATAATGCCACAAGCTAACCAGGAATGCTATAGATTTACCATGAGGTAATGCGGTGTCTACGGATGGGATATACATCAGTTCAACCAAACTATCTTTTCATATAAATTGGACTACAGGCTTCTCTTTGAAGAATAATGCCTTAAGCAATCTAATCTTTCATTGAGGATGACTTTGTAGGTTGATGTCTAACGAGCTCAACAGCATCAATATCTGCCCCCGGATGCAATGGCACTCAAAGCCAGCTTCAAATGAAGCAAAACTCAGGGATAAAAACCTGAAGGGTGGAGATGAACACTGGTTTGGCACAATTGGTTATAATAATAATCCTTGCATTTGATATAGCGCCTTATCACGTCTTCGAAACATCTCAAAGCGCTTCTCAGAATATACTGTGAAGTTAATTGACGGTATATTTTTGTGAAATACAATCCTGGTTAGTGCTAAGAATAATGTAATGAAGAAATCAGGATGTGGCCTAAAATGTAATCCCAAGTAATAACAAATTACATTTAGATAGCGTCTTCCACGTCGGAAGTATGTCCCACGATTCTGGACACTCACTTTTAAAGCCCTCCACGGGCATGCTCTTCCCTACTTCTGCTAGTTATGAACACAATAACCTATCCATTCCGTCTGCTCAGCCGGCACTGGCCAATTTGCACGCAGCCAGGTATTTTGTAAACAAACTGACTCCAAGGATCTGACTAAATATCAAACAGACGAAACATTTCCAAGGAAAGGTAGAAGTTACAACTCTGTGCTAATGCGGGAGAAACAGCTTGATGCAGTAATGGGAGGGCAATGGGAATTGTTAACCTGAAACAAATAGACCCGAATGCCTTCTTGATCCGAACATTTTTGGGACTGTGTGAAAATACGACGGACTCAATTCACCTTTGTGCCAATGGAATCAATTTGGGGGGCATGAAGGAGAGGTAAGGAGAAATAAAAGTAGAGATCTTATTTTTCCAAGACATCTGCAGCCATAAAGGATAACAGCTGCATTTTTCGAGAATTAGATCTTTGTTGTGTATTGGTGTTGCCTTTTGCACACCCCAAGGACCCTAGAACAAGCGAGTTAATTGTTCTGCTTGTTGCTAGGTACTGCAATCCTATCCTGTGGCACTGAGCAGAAGCTGTTCCTCTGTGTACGGAGATATTAGTTTAGAATATGCTTCAGTCAGAATACATTATATATTTTTCCTCCAGTGTTCACAGGCATATGAGAAACATCAACCTTTCTGGCCTCCTGCATACTCATCAAATCACCAGTTGCCAACAGCCTTGTTCGAGTTCCTGGATTATTCTGTTTATGCACATAATTTTATTCACTTTTTGTAGATTTATAGTTCTCCATGTTGAGACATTCCATTTTGAAAGTTTAAAAACATAATTCCTGGTCTTGTATTTGACTGAAAATAACGCACGTAAATAATTATTGTACTAATTGCTGGGTGCAATTACTTGTGTGTTCAACTCATTTCTCAAAGCTTACCTCAATCGGTGTTGATTCTGGTACCTCTCGTAAAATTACGATGCAGCGATTTTGATTTGGTCTGACCTTTTCCCCCTTCTCATCCACTTGAACCAAAGGCAATGCTAAACAACAAGACGTATGAGTCAACGACAACATTTTAAAACATTGAGGAAAAAACTTGTTGGATTTTAAAAGACACGCACTTACATTTCAAAACGTCAACAATCAGGTCCATATCCGTACTCAGTTTTTTCACGTGGTCTAGGTTTGCTACTGTCAGTATTGGCACATACTGGTCACTGTCCATTTGGGAAACTAGGTACATGTCGTTGGCCAGGTTTTCTCTGCAAAACACAAATTAAATTCATCAATACAAATGACAAACATCAACGCTGGCTCTCAACCGTATTGTAAAGCTCAGTATTAGCTTAGCATTAGCTCTTTAGGTTATGTTCTTAGCTTGATGTTGCCCAAATACTGACAAGAATTGGTTTCATAATTAAAATCAAATAGAAAATACGGTGTAGAGAGAACACACCACCATCCCGCCAATCCAAATGAGAGTGTTGGGCACGTAAACACGTAATCACTGTTTCTAACAATTGGGAACACAGAACATAATAGCTTTAATTAAAGCTGTTGAAAAGATCATTGTACCAATCAATCCAAAAACTTGCACCTAACATCAAACATGAGAGCGCAGGTGAGATTAGAGAAGCCGGGTCTGTTCACAATGGAGCAGAGACGGTTGAGGGGAGACTTGATTGAAGTGCACAAAATCATGAGGGCTTTTGTTAGGGTAAATAGAAGTTATCTCCATTGATAGGCGAGTCAGTAACGTGGGACCATAGTTATAAGATAGATGCATAGCCACAAGAGTAGCGAAAGGAGAACTTAGGAGGAATTTTTTTTCACCCATGGAGTAGTTGGGATGTAGAATGTCCTGCCGCGGAACAACAAAAACAACAAGATTGCATTTATAAAGTGCCTTTCACGTCGGGAGGACGTCCCAAGGCACTGGAAGGTGGTGGAGACGGAGTCCGATGTAACTTTAAAAGTGAAGCAGATAGGCATATGAAACATTGGCTTGAAGAGATACGGGAATGTTCCGGCTTTGGCATTGAAGTGATCTTCCTGCTCAGTGAGACCGAATGGCCTCCTTCAGCACTGTACTAAGTTCCTATCCCAATGTGAAAATAAGTTACCAAAAATGTGTCAACAGCTTTCAGAAAACTATCATTCTGACTTACCGAGATAAACAGAATTCCAATGTCTTTTTCAGCAATTCTCGAAGATCTTCATGGCCAACAGTCTGCTGTTCCAAAGGAGTCTGATCACCTCCTCCTAACAGATCCAAAAAAGAAACCAAATTTTTGCAGGGAAAACAGGCATTGAGTTCTCAAGCATGAATGCAATGCAACCCATTACCCCCTTTCAAATCCACGACTTTGAATAAAGATGCAATTCCCCCTAGTAACTCTTACATTGCTTACGGTAGACAAACTGGACAAAAAAATAGGCCAGGTGCTACAATTAAAATTGTTTTAAGAAATTATTTTTTGGATTTGTATCTGAAACCCAAATGGAACTGTAAGATTTGTAAGCTGGCGATCTTGCCCAAGTGGATCTCACAACTTGTCCTGCAAGCTGACAAAGTCCAGTGTACTCCTATGACAATCCAGCAAAA
Organism: Callorhinchus milii; assembly: GCF_018977255.1. NCBI lineage: Eukaryota > Metazoa > Chordata > Chondrichthyes > Chimaeriformes > Callorhinchidae > Callorhinchus > Callorhinchus milii. Next base: position 4,406,142 of record NW_024704743.1, on the reverse strand, counting down.
TGACTGCAAAATTGAGTTGGTTCGCGCAAAGATGAACTATGAAGTTATAACATTTTAAATAGAATGGAATGATGTAGAACTGAGTACGCATCCAAGACGATATCTTGAATAATATCTGTATATAAACGATAAAATTCTTAATTATCTTCCATGCCCAATAAAGTGATTATCCTACGGCTGGAGGGGGCGGGGGTGGAGAGAGAAGGCGGGAGGTAACAGATGTGCTTCGCAGAGGAATGTCAGAATCAAGAGCATCCAGTCTGGCTTATCAGCAGGACTTGGCTTCGGAACAGAGACTCTTCCCACTCAGCTCCAGTTTACCTTACAAGCCAAATCCTGAACAGATGGCACAGTCCTAGCTGGACAACTCGTGGGAATCTTGCCAGACAGTGCTCTCAATGGCAAACTATGCAGCTTTAGCTGGTTGAATTTGAGCAATTCTCCAACACTTTGACTCTCACCAACCTGAACCTAATGCTCGCCAGTATTAAGCCAGCAGGGAAAATTTCTGCATTCCATTCCAGACGGTGAAATTTCCACATGTAGGTGGCGTACATATGTGGGATTCACAGTGTGGGTTGGATACCCTTAAGCATGGTGACTATTTCCACTGGTTAGACACGTGGCTAGCCCCAAAAAGGCCCTCTTTTACCAAGATTTAGTTTTTCACATCTGTGTTGTTATATTATTATTCAAAGATACAACAACTAATAAAAATAGCAGACTGTGTTTATTTGCATCAACAACAAACAATAATCTCCCTACGACAATAGTTATATTGGATGCTGGATTTAAAATGATACTCAAACCAAGTCCACTTCCTTATTTAAACAGAATTTACTTTTTTGGCCGTGTTTTTTTGGGGGCAAAACTGCCCATCAGACCACAGTTTGCCTGACATACAAATGGGGGAAAGAAAAGCAAATAAAAAGCACCAAACTCAAAATTTTCTAAACGTTAAAATTAGTGATTCATTCTGGAATGACTGGACACGTTACAAAGCCTTATTTTTCAATTGATGTGTACGAGTCAAAATACTTTACAAAACATTTAACTGATATCAAATATCAGCTAACTGTGGAACTGAAGATTAATAATATTTTGAGAAAGACTGCAATATATTGTTTTCAGAATACCTCTCTCCCGCCACAAAATATCTCTGAAGACTGCACAAAGCAATAATGGCTACTATGATGGTGACATTTTGTTTGTTAATTGCACAATACTGTAGATATAATGCATGTCTTGTGTTCTGAAAGATTTATCTGATAGATATCAAAAGAGGAAGTCCCTCTGAAAGTGAGGATACAACTAAATTAACCGTCATTGTGTGAGGCACTTTTGGGCAGGAAGTATCTTAGGAACAGGAGTAGCCCTCAAGCCTGTTCCGTTATTCTCTCGGATCATGGCTGATCTGTACTTCAACTCCGAATACTCGCCTTTACCCCGCAATGCCCTTCACTTATAAAAAAAAATCTATCTACCTAAGTCTTGAAAACTGTAGCCCAGTACAGATCAGTATTTTAAGATGGGGGGAAGAGAAAGACCAAATAACCAATTTCAATATTTCATTCATTTCAATAATGTCTCCTCCCCTCCCAGCTTCTTCTAGGCAGCAAAGCTCACGTTTCTTCAATTTTACCTCATTCCCTAAACATGTGGCATCAGACTTATTGCTCTTTGCACATTTTTTGCAGTGCATTTATAGCTTGCCGATTAAAATGTATTGAGTGTACTTGGCGAAATCTAGACCACAGGGTCAAGATCTACCTGTCTGCTTGGTTCCATGCATCGTCTCGTATTCTGAAAAACTAGAGTCAGGACATTGAAGTGTCACAACGTTCGGGTCTGGAGGCTCAGTGGGAGAAACGATCAAGGTGGGCTCCTGTGACGGACTCTGGAAGGACTTGTCAGCATCACCAATGGCTTCAAATCCTGAAATCACATTGAAGTGTATTATAATTTAAAAATATATAAATTATCTATTCATTTATGCTTTACGCTACATTATTCCAGACACCCACGATGGAGTGTATGCTCAACAGCTCACAAACCAAGATGTACACACTTTGGCTCACTACAGGGGCAACTTGAGCCCCCCCCCCTCCACCCCCACCCCATTCAAAGAATGGAGTCCTGTAGCTCAGTGGTTAGAACACTCGCCTTGCAAGCGAGAGGACCTGGGTTCGATTCCTAGGCAGGGCGAATGATAGGGCAAGTTTCCTTACTCCACACGCCTCTCTTTATTAGCAATAAGTAGGAACACGGTTGTTAAGTCAACAACAGGCAGATTGCTTTCCTGGGGGTAATAATCCCTTAAAAAGAAATTGGGTCACTAAATCCATGACTGTTTGTGGCACGCTGCTGTGTGCAATTGGCTGCCGTGTTTCACCACACAAAATAGTCAATTCACTTTACAGTCTATTATGTGAAGCGTTTTGAGACGTTTCGAAGACATGATAAGGCACTATATCAAATGTAAGGATTATTATCATCATTAAGAACACTCTAACAAACTGCACCATGGAGGAGACGCTCGCTGTCTGTACCCAATCCTCCCTACAGCTAAACTACACTGTGTTGTAGCAGCAGGTTGCCAATTATGTTACAGTCTCAGAATCTATTGCAGAGTACCTATTCCATTCAGTGATAAAAAAATCCTAGAAAATATTTGGCTTTGCGGATTTGAGTAGGATCTTTGGTTGAGCCATGCTCTCACGAATGACTCGGTTCGATTTCTGGGCGGAGCAAAACCTTAGACAAGTTTCCTTACTCCTGCTTAAGCATTACCAAGGGCAGCTCGTGCTCTCAATTTCCGAAAGGCTCCAGCATAATATTTTCCTGGTAATATCTGAAGCTTCAATTGGGCAGGAGAATGAGGACACGGCAACTATTTTTATATAGGACAAACCATTATTTATAATCCATTAATCCCCAATACCCATTCATACTGATCTCTAATTCTACGTTAAACATAGCCGTGTAACATTCTAGCCAGACTTTTGAATGTGGGATGTTACGCTGATCGCACAAGGACAGACCGGCCACATTTTTATTTTATTGTCAACTAGAATTAGGATTTTACAGTGCCAAGATGCACAAAAGCAACTCACTGTAGGTCGCATCTTTAATCTGCAATCTACAGTCACCCAGTCATATTGATTTAAATTGACGTTTGTTCTATCTAGAATCAATACACAATGCCAGGAATCGAAGACAGCCTTGAAAAGGGCTGGTTCAAAATAGTTGCCTCATGAACCATTGATCAGAAGACAGACTAAAGTGTGTACTTTATAATTTATAGCATATTGTCACATTTACATCCAATATAAATTCTACATGTATGATAAATTATATACATTACATCCAAAGTGGTTATCACACTTCACAATATTCCCTGTAACACTCGTTTCCTCCCATTGTTAAAGGTGTTATACCCAGTACAAGGATTATTATATACACAACAGTTACAAGTAACTAATTACCACTCTGAATCACTCTAGTAATAAGGGGAAGGGGAAGAACAAAGTAAAATAATTTCTTCCTTCCAAAAAAACATAATAAATTGGTCACTCAATCCACGACCGTTTGTGGGACACTTCTGTGCTCAATTTTGCTTTTCCCCCACACAGAAATATATACAGTCAATCTATATTAGGGTATATTCGGTGAAGCGCTTTGAGATGTCTCGAAGGTGTGATCAGGCCTCTATAGCAAATGCTAGGATTATTATTTTTTAATTAAATTCACAGGACATACATACCCTCTGAGCAGGTGTCAGGAGTTGCCAATGGTTCTTCCCATGTCTCACAGGCATTGCTAGCAGCAGCATCAAGATTTAGCACGTGATTTGCCCATACCTTGGCATTAGGATTCAAATCAGAAACCTTGGCCGAGTCCTGCAAAAACAGAAAACTGTTAATGTGCATTTAAAACTTTTGCTGTTATTAAAGACCAATGCATCTGCAGCATTTCTCAACAAAAAAAGTAAAACCTTTTACATGAACCTTTTTTTAAAAAAAAAATTGGTCAGCCGGGTCTTTGACGCATACAGAAACCCATCACCGTGCTTAAGAGTATCCAAACCAAACTGAGAATTCCACGCATCCCACCGACACATGGAAACTCCAAAGATAACCCTAGATTAATATAGGCTCTATAGTCTCAGAAAAAGTGCTTGAACTGCTTGCTTGCCTGACGATGCAACATGAACATCTGAACCATTTTTCTCATAACATTCACCTTCAAATACAATACATTTCGCAACCATGATAGCAAGCTATCAATTTCTAACTGCCACCCATCTCCTTATATAAGAAATAAAATGTTTAGGAGCTTTCTTGTGATTAGTGGAGTCCCGTAGCGTAATGGTTAGCACGCTCGCCTCGCAAGCAAGAGGACCTTGGTTTGATTCCTGAGCGGGGGGGGGGGGAACCTCAGGCAAGTTCCCTTACTCCACACGCCTCCGTTTACCCAGCAGTAAGTAGGAACCCGGTTGCTCATCGATTGGCAGACTGCTTTTCGAGGGTTATAATCTCTCCCCCATCCCCAAAGAGAAAAGGAATTGGTCACTCAATTCACGACTGTTTGTGGGACACTGCTGTGTGGAAGTGGCTGCTGCCTTGTTGCCCACAAATACCCAGTCAATTCAGTTTACAACATATTCTGTGAAGCACTTCGAGATGTCACGGCGACGTGATAAGGTGCTATACCAAATGCAAGGAATATTATTATCATAACTCCATGTCTCATTGTTTCTTCTTCCAGGAGACCACAATAGTCAATTGTTGTACTCCCACCTATCAATCTCACTAAAGTGCAGACTAGTCTAGGAAACCCATTTACCAACAGGAAATGTGTGGTGAGCAAGCCTCACCCCAAACACGTCACTGCAACATCAGAAATAGAAAATACAGTTGACACAATGGACAATATTGATGTGTAAATTTCTACCAAGATAACAAAGATTCATTGTTTTCATATACACCAGGGTAATAGTCACGTAAAATGTTGTACTCCATCATGGAGTTAGTCAAACTGCGCAGTAAATTACTTTACACACACNAAAAAATCTAGCAGTTAAAAGAGTAATGCAATTCTGATTCCATGTTGATTTCTATTTCTAAAGTGCACTTAGTTCAAATAATATTTGAAGCGATTAAGTTTGGGATTGGTCATCCACAAATGAAATCACAAAACATCTTAAATAAAGCGCTGAGCAGAAAAGGCAAACCAGCATTGACATTTTTTAAAATGGCAAAAAGCCCAAATCAGATTTAAACCAGAGTTAAGAGATACTCACAGTCTGGTCATATTCATTAATCCATCCCCAAACATCACTGGTTTCGGAGAGGGAAAGTGGGTAGGGATATATTCCCATAAGAGCTACTGAAGTGTCAACATTCTTTGATACCGATTCTTGGGTTACACCCATTTGTTGTAGGTTGACCTCTTTCATAATTTCAGAGAAGCAGGTATTCCACAAACAGCTTGGCTGGTCGACTGAATCAGTCTTCAGCTGTTCAGAAAATGTATGCATAGATCTATCTTTGGCCACGGTATCAAAAACTTGATTGACTGCCCACGATGGGGCTATTTCACTTTGTAAACCGTGTCCATCTAATTTAGGTTTGTCCCCAGACTCCCCTAAAATAACTTCCATCATCCCCATGACACATCTCTCACTATTTGTGGATGTTTCAGACAAACATCTCTCTTTTTCATCACCATCTGTGAAGTTTGAGACTTGGGGTATTTCATATGAAGGGGTTGATGCATAGCGGTCGATCTGCCTTTCATCTATAGAAAGTTCTGTGGATGTACAGAATTCAGTAGAATCATATACATCTTCTGGAGTGCTAGAAAAAGGAAAAGCCTCACCTTTTTCCAATGATACAGACGTTTTTAAACACTCAACACCCTTTTTTGAATCAGTTTTGAAGCTGCACAGACTACTACTCTTGACTGAGACCTCCATGGTTCTATCACTTGTGTCACATAGGACTTGTGGAACTTCATTTTCCATCCTGCATAGAACTGGGCACTGTGTCAACTCTGTACTAAATATTTGGTTCAAGCCTTCACTTGTCCCTTTGTTGCAGTATTCTGACAGATTCACGTTTATATTTCCGTTAATTCTGCTCTTCAGTTGTGCATTTTCCACAGTTTCAGAACCTCCAAGTGTCACTTTTTCTTCCCAATCAGGTGCGTTCTGCTCGGATACAGATTCACTGCTTTGAAGACTCTGTTCAGTTATTTCATTCAAGACCATTTCTTTCTTAAGGTCTTTCAGGCTGCCTAAATCTCCACCTGAATTGGAGCACACGTCCATATAGCTTTCCAGTACGTCAGGAATTACAGAACATTTCTGAATGGTGAAATCCTCTTCACTGCCTACTTCAGAAGTAGAATCAACAGCTAAAGCCAAAGTATCTTGGTGATCCAGTTTCACCTTATTGATGTTTGCGCCACTGTAATCGAGCTCATCTTTTCTTTGGTGATTAGTTGCGTTCGTGAACAACTTTTCAGAGTTCCACAAATTATTCAATTCATAATGGTTAGGGGCATCAGATTCTAAGGAAGCCAGGCTGGAATGGCAGTCAGTATCGGATACACCGAATGTAATACCAGTTTGCAAAACATTCTGTGTGCAAATAGCGTCAAGATTTTCCCCATCTTGGCAACTGTCGTTTTGATTCTGCAGCTGCTCAACAATGATAGAATCACTGTCATCATCAGAAGAAAGCACCCTGTCATTAGCATGTGGATCGAGTTTCAAAATCTTCACTTTGGATTCAAGCTGCTGTCGAACAGCAAATGTGGGTATCGATTCCAAATAGTCATTCAATTGGTTGCTTGGCTGCATGAAATCCAAACGTTTATCTTCTGGAGGCTCAGAGTACAAACCGTTTATACTTGCATCAAACTCAGTATTTTGTCCCCCTTTTTGGAATACATCCGTTTCAATCTGCCGATCGGCAAACTCTCCTTGATCACTGCAGTCTCTTTGCAAAGTAGTTGGCATACAAATTAAATGGTTATGAGCTCGCTCATCACAAAGAGATTGACTGAAGTAACAGCTTGAAATTCCTGTAAAGTATGAATTAGGCATCCCTTCAGCCAGGGAATTACAATGCAACGGTTGATTCAACTTCGGTGATTCTTCCAGTCCCATTACAGTTAAACCATTGGGCAGATTTTCGTCATTCGCATGATTGCATGGCGCTATCTCTTCATTGCCGTGCAGTTGTTCAGTTGAGTTCAGATCCAGCAGAGTTTTAGATTCTGAATTTTTCTCATCAAGCCTCTGTGTACAAGCATCTTTGCAAACCGTGTCAGAGGTTTCCGAATCAGCAAACATAAGTGACGGTTCGAAAACTTTTTCAACTCCAATTACAGATTTTGATGCAGGATCTGGAATTGTGGGCCTTGGAGGAGGATCAGAACATTGCAAGTGCATTCCACTGTTAGCATTCGCTCCATATATATGACAATCTCCATCGCAAAGTTTCATAACTTGTTCACTTTCTGTTGGTAAATATGCAGTCACATCTGTATCTTTAATAGTGTTATTTTGTGCAAGAGATCCCGTCGTTATCTGCCTTCCCTCACAACCAGAGTATTCTAACAACTTGCTAACATTGGAGTATTTCGAAGCATTGTCCCCTGAACTAATAAAGTTGTTCCTCTTGGACAAGCAAGTTTTCTCAGCAACTGAAGGCTCCGCAAAGTTGCCTTTCATTCCATGTTTAGGTTGGCCATTGAGAGTTTCTGTATCACGTTCAGTTGTCTCTGCAAGCAGCCGTACTACACTCAACCTGTGGTTTGACAATACAGAAGAAGCTTGCCCGTCAGTGTCCATTTCTGCGGAAACAATGCGCGGTGTCATTATGCCTGCCTCTATTTGCTCCGTTACTTCAGGCTCAACTGCCTCCCCTTGCTCAGATACAGCTGCTCTGCTTATAGGCCGTGTTGAAAAGTCCACACCATGATCGACAGACCATGTTAGGTTGTGCTTTCTCTCCACTGCAACAGCTGAACAATGCATATCTGGAACAGTGCTACAAGTAAAAGCAGGTGCACCCTCATCTAGTTCGACATCTTCTACATCTATTGTGCAGATACTGTAGAATTCATTTGGTCTGGGTTTTATATTTATTTCAGAGGCCAGATGACTGGTATCCAAGGTGTTCTCTTGCACGTTTTGCCTCCACGTTTTAATCCCTTCAATTTCCTCGGGCTTTTTATTTTTAGCAAAATGAAACTCAGTCACTAAATGACATGAAATATTTTGCTGCTGTGCGCGGGAAATCTCACCACTCGTTTGACAACTCTCCATACATTCTCCACTTGGAACTTCTTCTGGGGTTCGAAGCAGTTTCTCATTCCCAGGAGAATCACTCTCAGCAGTTGAATTAGGCATTCCTTCAGTTACGTTCTCAGCAATTTCAACCATTTCAGGATTCCCCTCCAACGGAGCAGCAGAAGTGCACAACTTTCGCCATTTACTCTTTGAGGTGCCATTCTCTGCTTTAATAGAGTATTTTCTCTTTGGCAAACCAAAGATATCCCACAGTGTCCTCTGCATATTTGATTGGGAACAGTCATTTGTAAGGAAGTAATCACTGACTTCTGCAAGATTCTCAGGGTGCTGAAAATGATCTGCATTCTGGTAAGAGCATTCATTACTTAACCAAGGCCAGACTCTCCTCCGGTTAGACTTGAGCTCTCCTTGCCCCTGGTCAGCACCAGCACATCCTCTCTTGAAAGCACGTGGAGTTTCCATCTTACTGAATTCCTTAGCTTGCTCGTCCAAGTCACTTTTTTCAATGACATCGGCACTACCGATTTGAATGCTTTCAGCTGTTTCTCTCCTCGTCTTCTGCAACAAGCTTGTTTTCTCATCGACCTGGTCAGGCACCACAGGGCCCCTCTCTTTACTGAAGCAGCAGCCCATGCTGAGTCACGACACTGCCACTACACACTGAAGCTCAGAACTTATGAAATGAACTAACTGCTCTACAGACGAGCCAACACCCAAGTACCAAAAATAGTGCTGATGAAAATCTGCGCTGAGATTCATGTGCTCCTGTCAATCAAACCTCGTTCCAGAGGTCGGTCAGGGGCAGGATTTAAGGTCGAAGGATTGGGGAGGGGCTGAGATCACTTGGCTTCACCCCTCTGTCTGCTCCCAACAAGACTGGGCTGCCAGTCAGTCAGACGGGCTGTTGGCAATGTCCAGCCTTTGACTGGCAGTCGGCTGACGATTGAGATGCCACGATTTGGGGACTGAGCTGCCAGTCAGTCAGTCAGTGGCTGAAGGCGCTTAAACAGCAATGCGATCGTGAAAAAGTACAAGTAATTGAGTCAGATCCAGCCGACTTTTTGCTGAATTTGGCCAACTTCAAAGTGATTGGGGGGGGGGGGGATTTTGAACCCTGCTGACTCTTCCTTCTGGCACTAAATTAACTTTATACTATGAAAGTTTTGCCCCAGACACTTCCCAAATGTATACTATTGGACTGGACCACTTTTGCGATGGGGAGATGAGAGAATTCCAAGTGTCCAAGTTAGAGCTACAATAGAACTACTGTACTTCGATCAATCAACTTATTTTTATTTCCGGTATCCATCTCTGATAATTCCATGTGTAGATGGGATGCATGGAATTCTCCATTTGGTTTGGATAATCTGAAGCATAGTGATGGGTTTCCACATGTGTCAGACACCCGGCTGACCAAGAAAAAAAAATTCTCTTTCAAATTATGATTTTCTGTCCTAAATAGTGTTCAGAAAACCTCGGCCAAAAAAGGCACAGCATAAAATGCATTTCAATCTCACTGGTGTTCTTCGCCAGCCAAACAGCAGCATAAGTTAATAATAATCATCATCCTCGCATTTGGTTTTGTGCCTTATTCATGTCAAGAGCTTCATGCCAAAGCTTTTCACAGAAGTTACTGAAGTGACTTTGTTTTTGTCAAGGAATGCGTCAACCAATTTGCACACAGCAATATTCCATGAACAGCCATGAAGTGAATGACCAATTTTATTTTGAGGGATTGTTGGCCAGAATAACAGGAGGAACTCCCATCTCTTTTTAAATAGTGCCATTTGATCTTTAATGTCCTCCTAAATAGGCAAACGGGACCTCGGTTTAACATCTCATCCAAAGGATGTCATCTCTGACAATGCAACACACCCTCAGGACTCCACTGGAGTGTCATCTTAGTCTACGAGTCCATGGGTCTTGAACTCACAACTTTCCGATTTAATGGACGAGACTGCTATCACTGAGCCAGGTTAACACGTGGTATCCTTTATCCTACTTCCCAATCTGTGAACTTGTGCATATTGATGGGTTTAACTCAGATGCTGAAGTTGTAATAGTATTTGTGTGTTTGAAAAATCCTAACCAGCATCATAAAGGGATTGACTGCCAGTCAGCTCGTCTGCATTCACTACACAAACCAGAAAGCTGGCCAGCAACCTGCACAACATTTGGCAGACTTCCAGACCATCGGGTTGTGACTGACAACAGTTCCTACACATTGCATCAGGCAGCAACCTGAAGACTGGAAACTAGCCTTTGTGAAAAAAAAGCACGAGAAAACAGCCAGCATTTTGAAACAAGACAGCACGATTTGAAGTGAGCCAACTACCTGGGTGCATTCTGAATGTTTCCATCCCAATTATGCTATAATCAAACACACATTATAATGCATCCCATTATAACAGGGTCTACTGTATTCACTACTCCCTATAATTTTACCTAGAAAGCTAAAGCTGTATCATCATGATGAAACCTCTGTTCAGGAAACGATGGCACAAGGATTATGGGAGAGAGTGGCTGAAGCAGAGGGGATGAGGGAACGTGCAAAAGGCTGATGGAAGGGGGTGGGAAGAAGAGTGGGGTGTACGCAGGTCAGAGGCTGGATTGGATGATTGGTGGAGCTAGCAAGACACCCGAGGAGGGTACTGGAAACAAATGCTTGGATAAAGGTTTCAGCTGCGTTGGGTATGAGGGATGGTCGGAGGCGGGTGATATGGCAGAGGCGGAAGAAAGCAGTCCTAGTCAAGGACCGGATGTGGGGGTCTTAGGACAGCGCAGACTCAACCCCACATTGCACCCAGGTTCAGTGAATCTGAGAGATACGCCAGAAGGGTGGAGCCATAGATGAGAAGACATTGACTGAAACCAAGAAGGAGCTGCAGAGGGTTGCCATTCATCCAGTCCTTACAGGCAAGTCGACAGAACACTGATGGTGTCCTGTCTAAGGTTGCGGTTAGAGAAGTAGATCTGCATATGTGTGGAAGTAGACCACAGCTGCAGATGACGTCACTGTGTCAAAAGCAGCAGAGTTTACATATGTCCTGAAGTAAGATTCCCCACATTGAATGCCGTCTTCTCTAATCCCAATTTTCTGCTCTTTTCCCCATAAATATTATTTATTTATCTAATTCTCCTTCAACTGTGGTTATGGCTCGGTTTTAACAGTCATTTTAGTAAGGCATTTAACAACCCACTGAAAAAATATTCCTAACCTTTTTTTTCTTCTGGTCATGATCCTCAAGTTACAACACTTCACTACTGGCATAGACGCGTTGCATCATTCTGTACAATCTGGACTGTGGAATCCTGTAACTCAGTGATAAGAGCACTCGCTTTGAAAGCGAGAGATCTGGGTTCAATTCCCGGTGGGGCAAAATGTTGGGCAAGTTTCCTTACTCCACATGCCTCTGTTTACCTAGCAGGAAGTAGGAACCCGGATGTTAGTTGATTGGTGGATTGCTTTTCCGGGGATAATAATTCCTTCCAAAAAAAACCTAATAAAATGGGACGCTGGTTTGCACAATTGGCTGCCGTGTTTCGCCCATACAATATATAGTCAAGTCAATTCACTTTACAATATATACTGTGAAGCACTTTGAGACGTCCCGAAGACATGATAAGCCGCTATATCAAATGCAAGGGTTACTACTATTCTATTTACCATAACAACAACCATTCATAATTTTGAAATCATTTTAGATCTCTTCCGAGTTTCCTCTAATCAGTGAAAAGGTCCCAACTTTTCTAGTATCTCCACAGAACTATAACCTGTCAGCACTGATATCATCCTAAGTTGCCATCCTTTCCATCATGAGATGCCCAAAATATAATCGTCCAATATGATCTCTTTCCTTAGTCTTCAAATTACTTCACGCCTATTAAGAATTTTAAAAACCTGGATCATGCCCCCATCTCAATCTTCCCAACAAATAAAAAGTTCTGGGTAGACATGAACCAGCTTCACCGCCCACCCCTGCACTGCCACATGCGGCATTCCTCGGGGCTCTATCCTCAGCCCTCTCCTCCTCACAATCAATGTGCTCCCACCTGGTTACAACATCCAAACTTCCATAGATGACACCCAACTATCTCACTGCCTCAACCCTCAGTTGCACTGTTCTGACGATTGCCTGTCAGACATATCAGCCTCAACATCAGACCAACAAGTTTTATATCCCCACACCGCCTTCCACACCCAAACCACAAGTGGTGGCAAACTTTTCGCCTTTCTGCCCCCGCTCACTGGAACTGCATCCTGGACTCCCTCCGATTTGCTCCCTCCCGGAGAGAACTAGAACGGACCCAAATGGCACAAACCACGCTGCAACAAAGAATGTTTTTCCTGTAACCATAAATAATTTGCCGGTCCAAAGGAAATGGACTGTAATTAATCTTTCAGCATCTTACCAGAGGGGAACTGTCTACAACTTCTTGCACTTGCTGCACCTGCGGTTCAGCCACAACTTTAGTGTCCTGGTCAGAAGTCATGAGCCGTCTGCTTTCTGGCTCTGCAGAGAGAATTTTTCTGCTCAGCAAGATCTGTGGGACAAAATACAAGCTGTTACATTTCAGAACTACAATACTAATGGAGTCCTGTAGCTCAGAGGTTAAGAGCACTCGCCTCGCAAGCGAGACCTGGGTCCAATTCCCAGGCAGGGTGAAATGTTGGGCAAGTTTCCTTACTCCACACGCCTGTTTACCTAGTAGTAAGTAGGAATCCAGTTGTTAAGTTGACTGTCGGATCATTTTTCCGGGGGTAATAATTCCTTCNAAAAAAATTGGTCACTTCAATCCACAATTGTTTGTGGGACGCTGCTGTGCGCAATGGCTGCAACGTTTCGCCCACAAAATATACAGTCAATTTGCTTTACATTATATTCTGTGAAGTACTTTGGGACATCTCGAAGACTCAATAAGGTGTTATATCAAATGCAAGGATTATCACATATTATTAATACTACATTTCAGCACGCAAACCCACCATAACAAGAAATCCAGCCCAAGTAAGATGCAGCTGTTCAATCTAATCCATATTTTTTTAAAAATACTATTTTGGGATGTCTATTCATGGCAGCGGATATATAAGATATTTACACATTTTGTTGAATACTTAATTAATAGTCGTGATTTCCATTTATGTGCTGATACGTCAAGATAAATACACAAGTCTCTAAAAGGCAAGTGGTTTAAAGCAGACAAATTCACCGTTTCCAGAATTATTCTGTAAATTTATTAGCAAAAACTCTGTTCTTCCCCCAACCCCTAAAAGATATTCCCAAAGAATTTTCCTTTGTAAGACAACGATTCGATCTAATACAATCTACATTTTACTGTTAAATGGACTTGTATGGATGACGTAGGTCAAGGGAATCTGCTTGTAGTACACAAATCCAACATGGTTATTGCAAATTGTTTATTTAGGCAAAAAAAAGCCAAAACATTAAACAGTAACTTGTAAACTGATGAATTTTGTTCTGACATCAGGTCTACTATGGCACACCTCCAGCACTCATTTCAACCATAAGCATCATCTTTAATTCTTCATCTGTGTATAGTCCTCAGATATTCTGCCCCCATCACCCCCAAAAAAATTCTGAACACAAAGGAAAAAATCTTACNAAAAAAATCTTAAAATTATTGGAAACGCATTTTGAAATTGAGTTGTCAAATCATCCCCAGATAAGTTTAGATGAAGGAGACCCATTTGATTCCATCCTTCTAGAATATCAACCTCATCAGTCTCAACATCAGAGCAACACGTTTTTATATAAAAGAAACTTGTGCATTCAACTACCTTGTGACCAGATTCAGATCTCCTCTAGCTAGATATGCCACGATGCAAGGGAGTAATTCGTCAGCAGAATAAAGTGCAGATGAAGTTTATCATTTTAATTCTCTCTTCAAACCCAATCACCATTTTTCAATTCTGTATCTATTATTCTGAAGTAGTGAAATCTGCTTCAGAGCAAGGTTAGACATAACGGATGGCTCAAAAGGGACATCCAGAACCTCAAAAGCAGCTGTACTTATCATAGGATCTGCAAATAGCAGACCAGAGTAATGGAGAATTTAAGATGAGTAATTCCATAACTATGTCACAGTGAAGACTATGTCTAGGAGATGTTCAGAACTGAGCACTTCAGAAACAGATCGGGTAAATCAGTCTTTCCAACAAGGACATGTACGTGCTGAAGTCAAAGGCAGTAATACACGAAGTGCTGAAACTAGGCCACAGGGCCATAACATATTCCCTGTACATTTATCCAGGATACTTTCAATAAGTAGCCTTACATCTATGTAGAAATTTCTTGAGCTAGCAGTCTAACAGTATGTTGTGGTGTTTGGCTTCCAGAATAAACAGGCTCGTGCCTGCCTCACTCACGCCTTTCATTAAGAGATTCAACATTCTTTCCACTGTCCATTAATACTTCTCAGTATCCAGACAGGCAGATAGTCTACAGGCAGCTCCCCCTCAACTACAATTCCACAGAAAGTCTCATACATACGAGGCATCAAATTTTACCAATTCCTTTTACTCGATAAAAAGGATAGAGAGGTTCACTTCCAAGGCCCATGACAAGACGGTCTAAAAATTTGCTGTTCAGAGAATCTGAACCAGAGCATGTGCAGCCTCTTCAAACCCACCCTTGGTCACTTTTTCCCACCCCCTTCTCACTCTGCGACGGGTTGCAGCGCATCCTCCAAGGTGAGATATAACACCCACAGTCCGGTGCATTAAAATACCAGGGTGCAGAAAATGCACCAGGATCCCTAATTGTGAGGCACTCCAAGATGCTATCCTATGAGAAGGGGACTATATAAATGCAAGTAGTAGTTGTACAGGCTTTCAGCTTTAAAAAATGGCTTTGCAGATGGTGTCCTTTCCCACTCCAGTAAGCACTGTGGGACATCTTCCTGACGCGCAAAGCACTCTATAAAATGTACATTTGTATTGTATTTTGGCAAAAGTGTCAGGTTGAGAAACTGTCTAAAATTCACAACTGTCGGCTTCATCATAAAGTGGAAACGCTATCCTGATACAGGAAGGTGCTTGGAATCTATGCATCTTTAAATCTAAATTCTATAACCCAAGATCTAGTCAGATTTCCATATCCAATTCAAGGACTCGAATAGAAAAGTGTTAATGTTCTGCTCTGAGAAGTGTTTACAAAGAACAAACATTATCTTATTGTTGACACCAGTATAAAGAATGAGGAAAAGTTCTATTCCCAGCACTGGCTTCACACCTAGACTGACTTGATAGAAATGAAAGTGAAGCTCATCCACCATCATTCAGGTAATTTGCTCCATTCCATTTCCAGATAACTTCTGGCACCTAACTTTAAAATTGGTTTTGGCAACGACCGAAACCATATCAGATGAGGAATTTACAGAACAGGGTTCAAAAATCCAGTTGCGATATCCTAAATGTGCATCTTACACTAATGAGCTGTTACACCCTTGCTTCAATTACACAAAAAAAGTTGTGAAACACTTGGTACACACCCATCTGCCTCAAGTCTCCGCATTTGTTTTGTAATCCCTGTCCTGTGATAACATTTTGCAAGGTAGTGACATTCTTCAATTGAAATACCTCCAATAACACCACCTTTACAGAATTAGAAATTTAGTGCAGAAGGCAGCAATTTGGCCCATCAAAAACCACATCAGTTTTCCACAAAGCAATTCTGAAATGGGGACAATGCCAATAATACAAATAATATAATGGGTCAAACAGCCGGCCTAGCCAACTAAAATGACAAAGTCAAATTTGGTTCAGTACCACAATAAAAAATAGTCCGATGGAGGGGGTGGGGGTAGAATCACATGCTACGGTTCTTACAATTTTAAAATTCTCAGTACAATCCTAACCATTTTTGGTAACATGGCACGAGCGGAGTGGATTTTGGGAACGTAAGCGTTTTTTGACTTAAACGGACTACAATGCAGACTGTTTAGAACAATTGAGAACCCCAAAGGAGCTCAAAGGGAAGGATCTAAAGATTTTCCCAGTACCGTAATTAGACCTACCCAGCAAGATCAGCACAAGGCACTTTGTGCAATGACTCACGCATGCATGAGCCACACTTACCCAATCACTCATGCGTGAGGATAAGGGCCTGTCAACATAAGCGGTAAGGACACAATGAACATAACGCTGTTAGGGATTTGAAAAATGTGTCAATATAAGCATGCCAAAGTCTATGTCAACATCAACATACGCAGTAAATTTAGTGTGTTCCTATGTGGGGAAGGGACAGGGACTGCAACTTTTTGCCCGGATTGCCTTCCATTAAGCGGGATTTCGATATAAACGGTTTTGAGATAAGTGGGCAGGACTTCATCCGTCTCAGAGATTGCTGTGATGCAGAAACTGCCCTCACCAAGTTGCACATTTAACATCCACCGAAAGTCTAAATGAATTTGGTGTAATTTTACACTGTAGTGCAAAATTCTATTGGAATTTTGTTTTCGGGCAACCGTATGTCTTGACACGAGGAAGACTATCACAAGGAAGCCCTTGAGAGTACTCTATCCAGGGAAAGCTCCACATATGCATTCCATAACATATCAGCCTGGTTCAGTTAGCAGCGCTCTTGAGGTTGAATCAGAAGGTTGTGGGCTCTGTCTGATAATCCAATGCCAATGTAGCGCTGGAGATGTGCTGCATTGAAGGAGATGTTGACCTTTGGATGAGATGTTAAACTAAGTTCTCATCTGCCCATTCAGGTAGTTGTTATAGCCCTTATGGCATGATTCAATAGAAGGTTGTTTAACCCAGTGTACTGTCTTTAACAATCCCCAAATAAAATTGGTCTCTCACTTCAGGTCTCTGGGAAATTATTGTGTGCAAATTTGTATTAAAATCCTTGTCCTATTCCTGGAGTCATACACAAAATTCACAACACACAAACTGGTCGCAGAACATGCAGTAAAACAATATTAGAAAAATTTGCAGTAATCAGAGTTAACAGAGAGGACACAGAACAGAATTGAATTTTACCAATTTCTGCCATTTAAAATCATTTGAAGCTTTGTGAATCACTTCCCTTGCAAACAATCGACTTTTTCTGCTTTTATATTGCAGTACACGGAAGCTCGTAGGTCGAGAGGATGGTGCGAAGCAGGCTTATATGGCTTCCAAAGACACCGTGGATTAAATGTTAGACCTATGCAGGGATAGGTGTAGGTTGAGGTCAAAGCTCATGTATCATGGTAACATCGAAACACTCACATACATACGCGTAACAACTTTAAGAGCTCTTTTGTGGTGTCCCCAAGTCAAATGATGGCAGCAGTATATTTGGCATGAGGACAATGAATTGTATCAAGACGACCACAGAACGGTCAGAACATCGATGGTCTACTTGCTTCAGAATCAGATGTTCACAATATGGAAGCAACTGAAGATCAGGTCCCAAGTGGGGTCTTTAGGATCTAAAACCAGCAAAACTGCTCACTGTACTGTATGCTGCTAACTATCTCTGTGGACAAGAGTGATTAGAAAGCTGATTTGGCTGATGTCATTAATTATGAATGGTCTTAATTTTCGCTGAATGCAGTACCACATCAAATGTTTTCTGAAAATCCAAGTAGATTATGTTCACTGGATTGCTTTTTACCAAATTAGTTAGCACCTTAAGAAATTCCAACAGATTAGTGAGCAAACATTTTGATTGCTCAAACACTCCTGCTAATCTTGGTCATGTCTTCTTCGCTGATCATAGAGTATACTCGAGAGCATCTCAAAATATGCTCCACCATTTCACTACCCTACTGGCTCAGTTGGTACCAGAAGGTTGGGTTGTGGGTTCCTGGAAGTCATATAGTCTGAATTGATACTCCCAACGCAGTGCTGAGGGAAGTACTGTCCTTCAGATGAGATGTTGAACCAAGGTCCCATCTGCCTGTTCAGATGGATATTAATGATCCTATGGCACTATTCAAAAACAGAAGGGAGTTTCTCCCGGTGTCCTGGCCAACAACACCCCAAATAAAATGGGTAACACACGTTAAGGCTGTTTGTGGGACATTGTGCATGAATTAGCTGTTGCATTCTCCCACAAAAAAGTCACAGCACTTTACATGGTATCCTATGAAGTGCTTAGAACTGTCTCCCTGATGTGAAAGACGCAATACCAAATTGGAATTATATTAACTGGATAGAATTTTTAGTCTATTATGCTTAACAGAATCATACCCATTTCCTGTGAAGTGCTCGGAGACATTTTGACGACGTGATAAGCCACTACATCACATGCAAGACTTCTTGTTTATGACAAGGTGCTGAATGAAACGCAAAGTTTTAATTTAACATTCTCGGATTTTACAATTTGTTGCGAAAAATTGCACACAAAAAATTTAACACACCTCAACACATTCTCCCTGCTTCTCTAACCAGCTCCAAATTGTTCAAGATCAAACAGTACAGTAAACTTAATGCTATAACCCGAGTTTTTCCACAATTGCCTTGCCAGGATGGTAAAAGGTTAAGTCAGACATCAAGAAACAGACACCCTAAGCTAACAGGTTTCTTTCGTTAAGACTAAAACACATCTAGAGATTCAGTGGTATAACAAATCACAGAAGAAAAAGGCTTTTCACGCCCACTGTTTCAAGACCGCAAACTCCATTCGGTAGGACTTGATCCTACTACTCCATCTCCCATTAAATAATGGCTTTCAATATTCAAACTTGCCCTTTCACTCTCCAGAATCAATCAATGTCGTTTTAAGGAAGGGTGTCGAGAATTGTGCCTATACCAAATTTGGCTTACGAATGATCTATAAAATAAAGAATATTTTGAATTATATTTGAATGTCAACCTAATGTTTGATTCGCTTTTTTGACACATATCACTTCCTTCTCCCTACCAACCTGCCCACTCACTCCGTTCATTAGGCTCCGGTCTGCTCCAAGTCTCCCGCCCGACCATCAGTGTCCGGGCTTTCAGCCTCTCTGCCCCCGCACTCTGGAACTCCATCCCACGGACTCTTCGCCTCGCTTCCTCCCTCGCCTCCTTCAAGGCCGGTCTCAAGACCCTTCTCTTCGACTGTGCCTTTGGTCTCTCTCCCACCTCTCTGCCTTCCCTCACCCCTACACCACCCCTCTCCCATGTTCGGACCCCGACACCTGACGGTCCAGCGCCTTGGGACGTCCTCCCGACGTGAAAGGCGCTCTATAAAAGTAATCTTGTTGTTGTTGATTGTCTACATTCAAATGCTTTTGCCAATCGATGGCTCATATGCTTAACTGGTTCAGATAATCTTATATACTATTTATTCTCCTGAAACAGCGTATTATTTTTGTCGCAAATCGTAAAAGTAAATTTCATAATATTAAAAATAAGCATCTTGTAGGCATGACAGCCATTTGCGCACAGTAATGTCCCACAAGCAGCCACAAAATAAATGACCAATTTTCTTCGGGGGATTGTTTGCCAGAACACCGAGTGAAACTCACTCCCCCACAACCGATATCCTGTTATGGAACTGGAACAGGCAGCTGCGGGTCTCAGTTAAACATTTCATCTGAAATACACCACCTCCAACAATGTCCCGCAACCCCAGCACTGAGGTCGAGTGTCAGGCAAGATGAGTTTAAACTTTCAATTTGAGGCATGTACCCACAACTTTCTGACTCAAAGATAAGAGTGCTACCAGCCTTACACGCAGGGTTAATTGCTCTCAAAAGTCATTTACAGCAAGTGTGGATGGTGCCACAAAACATATTTGCAAGATTCTGCTAATCTCTCGCCATGAACACAGCTTTGGTTTCCTATTATAAAGCAAGTTCTCAATTTGACCAGATAATCTGACAAGATTCATGCGCACTGACCCAACATTTATTAACAGAATATTCACCTCTTCTCTCTAACTAGAATATAGTCCTCAGCCTTTCACTGAGTTTTCGCAATATATAAAAAAAAATGCTATTCAATCATTTTCAGCTTCATCGCGTGTAAACCAATGCTCTGGAACTCCCTTCCTCACTCCCTTCGCCTCGCCCCCTCTCTTCCTATTTTCAGATCTCGGCTGAAGACCTTTCTTTTCAAACGCGCCTTTGGTCACCTTCCTCCCCCTCTCCCTTGTTCGGCCCCGGGATCCATTATTGTGAAGTGCTCTGAGACGCCGTTCAGCGTGGAGGGCGTTATATAAATCCAAGTTGTGGCTTTTATTATAATTCGGGTTGCCCGACAAGATTGAGGGGAATCAATTGCGTAAAGGCAGGAAATATACAGTACTTTTTGCTGCTTCCAATTTGCCGAGTGCTGTTCCTCACATGAGCTTTTTATTCTATTTAATGTGCCATTGATTTGTATCACAGAGAAAAAAAATTAAATCAGAATTGTATAATCCCATCTTTGGCATGTCTTGTTTGGTTTTATGAAAAGGTTGAGGGCATCAACAGGATGCTAACCCATACCCAAGCAACCTTCCTAAGACGAGTACTATTGCTCCTCCCCTTACTGTATGGCCTTCCATGGCCTTGCCCCCTCCTGACCTGCTGACTCCCTACGAGCCTGCCCACTCCCTCCATTCATCGGGCTTCGGCCTGCTCCATGTCTCCCGCCCGAGACATGGAGCAGGCCGGGCTTTCAGCCTCTCTGCCCCCACACTCTGGAACTCCATCCCATGGTGCCTTCGCCTCGCTTCCTCCCTCGCCTCCTTCAAGGCCGGTCTCAAGACCTTTCTCTTCAATCGTGCCTTTGGTCTCCCTCCCACCTCTCTGCCTTCCCTCACCCCTACACACTCCCCATCCCTCATGCTCGGGCCCCGACACCTGACTGTTCAGCGCTTTGGGAAGTCCTCCCGATATGAAAGGTGCTCTATAAATGTAATTTTGTTGTTGTTGTCCTCCCCTTACTGATGCTACCCATATTGTACCTACCTTCTCTCAACCTTAGTATGAATCTAAAGTAATAATTCTCCTAAAACTATGTAAACCTCTCTTCTCCCCCAAGTTGTGCCTTAGTTGAGATTGTAATAGAGCCCAATATCTACAATAATTGGAACTGTATTGTTGTTTAGTGTTCAACAGTTAAGATATAAAATTTGGTTAGTCAAGAGTTTATACAGTATATCCCTCTTTTATCTTCCCTCCACTCTTCCAAAAGTAACCTTATTTTAAAAAAAAGCACCTAAAGCTTACAGGAGGGGAACCTGTAGGCTTTCAGTCTCCAAGACCCCTCCTTTGTGTGCTTTTGTCTTTTGATCACTCACTTCAGTAGTTTGTGGACGTTTCCGTGCCCAAAATTGATTGATGTGTTCGCGCACTAAATATAGTTACTCTGCAGTATTTCTATGAAGTGCCTTGAGAGGTCTTCCTGAAGTGAAAGGCATTATATCAAATGCAACTACTTAAATAGTTCCATAGCATCATTAACACCCACCGAAACGAGAAAGACGGGACTATCAATAACAGTCCCCTAAACAGGGTTGATTACAGCCATTGTTAATTTCATTTTCATAAGACTGAACAATGCAAATTAAAATTTTAAATCATGATTTCTCATCCAGGCTTCCAACTTCCAACCCTGAACACAGTTTGCAAGGTTTCAGGATACAAATGTAGTGCAATGGTGGAGCTCAGCCCAGTTACTAAATTCACCAATCTCGATCAGCATAATCTTGAAATGGCTCCCATTTAGGAGCACAAAAAGTCAGTATTCTTATTACTGATCATCATCAGGGCTCTCAGTTGAGAGATGTTCACAAAATGTGTTGATGTTGAGCAAAGCTCGGACCAGGCTTTACCGTGAAGCTCCAGCTCATTCCCATTCTAAACTCCCCTTTAAAATCCTAAACGCCTATCAAAAAGCTGACTCAGAATGATTAACTAGCTTGATATTTTTTTAAAAAAATTCAATCCCCAGATCTCGGTTCAGGCTTGCATCCGGTCCTTGATAAAGGCTGCTTTCCTCCACCTCTGTCCATTTCAATACAACCAAAACCTTATTCACACTTCAGTAACCTCCAGGCGAATGCTCCAGTGCTTTCCTCACCAGCCTTACCAAATAAATTCTCTCTAAGCTCTAGCTTATTCAGAACTCGGTAGTATTCCTTCCCTTCTTTCAGAAATTCATCATCCTCAACAGAGCCCACCACCTCTCGATTGCCCAATGGTTTGATATCAAGATTCTAACTCTTGCTTCCAAATGCACATAAGCCCTTATCTGCGCAGTCCCACTCCCTCCGCAACACAGAATGAGGCTTGCTGCACGTTCACCTCCCCTTCTACCCCATTTAGCCACTTCATTCTCCCTTTCGGCGAATCCCAAAATACTTCTGGTGCCTGGTGAATCATAGGCCACAATAAAATCAACACCTTCAAGTGATGAGGGGAAAAACATTGAGAAATCATTTTCCACAAGTTTTGAAATCTAAATGAATGTTAGCTTGCGAGTGCTTCATTAGAAATTTCACGTCAAACAAACACTGAATTCAGAATGTAGAACTCGCAACATGGTCAAATTTACAGCAAACAATAATAATAATCCTTGCATTTGATATAGCGCTTTTCACGTTGGGAGGACGTCCCAAAGCGCTTCACAGAACACACTGTAAAGTGAATTGACTGTATATTTGTGGGCGAACGCGGCAGCCAATTGCGCACAGCAATGTCCCACAAACAGTCGTGGATTGAAAATGACCAATTTATTATTGTTTTGGGTTTTGGAGGGATTATTATTATAAATATGAAATACAGAAATAACTTGCACTTGCACTCCCAATACAGCAGTCATTCCTTTTAATTTTTAAACCTCATGAATATGTAGTTCTCAATTTTGACCCATCATTACTTGAAGGTGTTGTTTTTATTGTGGAGTATAATTCCACATATACCATTCAGATGCATATGACTGATGCTTAAAACCTTTCCAACAAATATTTTCTGATTATTGAGGGAAAACAAATGATTTGAGACCTCCACAATGAGCTACGTTACAGCACACATTTGCTTATTATAAAATATTTCATTATGTAGGTTGAATCAGCATGTTGCAATGCTTCTTTTGG
Source organism: Callorhinchus milii (assembly GCF_018977255.1). NCBI lineage: Eukaryota > Metazoa > Chordata > Chondrichthyes > Chimaeriformes > Callorhinchidae > Callorhinchus > Callorhinchus milii. The sequence goes on along the minus strand of NW_024704743.1, from coordinate 4,382,793 downwards.
AAAAAAATATACCCCAAAATAATCCACCGGAATCATCTGATCTGATCAGGTCACATATGGCAGACTAAAATTTTAAAATGTTTCCTGGGATATTGTGCAGTCCAGGTAGCTCAAACCCCGTTAAACTTAATCGATAGCTGACGTGAAAAACGCAAAAATATATTATTTCAGTGCCACACGCTCTTCCAAGAATGGGTTGGGCGAGACTGTACTGTGCACATGGCTGTGCAATTGCTAACCTAGGTGTGCTCGAATCAAATTCCGATGGCCTCAAACAAGAAAATGTTCCAATTCCCTCCACCAGCAACAACTTTTGTTGATGATCACAAAATGATACACAAACATTTGCATATGGTAAACTCTTGAATATTTTACATCCTTTTCAACGTGAACAATTGTGTACAATTGGAACCCTGACAGTGATACAGACGCACAGTACAATTGCAAGCAGTACAGCAAGGAAGCCATTAACAACAGCCTCTAAGAATTACAACACAAGTTCTAATGATTTGAGAGACAATTAACTTGAGTGTTCGAATGAACACATGCTTCATTCATTCGAACAGTTCAAATTATTCGACACACTAATTTCACAACTGATTGTTGGACAATGACTTATTTGGCTGGTAGACTTTTTTTTCATAGCATTCTTTTTGAGGAGCAGGTTATATACAGTAAACTCCTGACAACGCTTCGATCCGAGGGAAAAGGGCTCAGTGGCGAGTTATCAGGAGTGGCGAATCGGGAATAGGTCCTCCCGGGCCACGGCGGGGTGTTGTGACTGGTGTGGGCGTTCGGCAGAAGTTCGATGCACAAGATCAGATGCATTGCAGAAGACGTCTGGTTTCGTGCAGGGCCGCACTGTGGCCCTCCACTAGACCAGAAGCCTCTGCAATGCAAGACGCCATCTTATAGAATAAGATATCTAAAGTAAGTAGTTACAAGAATTTCTTGAATGCAACTAGTTATAGGTAAGTCCCTTATTAAGATTTTGCATGGGAGGAGGCCGGGATATTGACAGCATGGATACTTAGGTGGTAGTTACAAGATAAGCCAAGGTCTTATCAGGAGTTTACTGTACTTCACGGAAGAAAGCTATTTATTCCAAGAGCACTTCTAGTTTTCCAATATAAATTTGAATTTACAACGGTGATTGAGATAAGGGTCGGGGACAAGAAGACACTTCAAGTGATGGGGTGATACATTGAGGAAAAAACAAGGGTGGAATGGAAAAACAAAAGGGGTGAGGGGAAAACGGGACAGGGTGGGAAGGAAAATCGGGGAGGGGGGGGGGAAGAGTATAACAGAGGGAACTCCATCCCCCAGTGCCTTCGCCGCTTCCTCCCTTTCCTTCTTCAAGGCTGGTCTCAAGACCTTTCTCTTTGACCGTGCCTTCAGCTCCCCTCTCGACTCTCTTCCCCCTCCTCGCTCCCTCCCTTCCCTCCCCTTACTTCACCCTGACCATTTCTCCCCTGCTCGGGTCCTGACCCAACTATCCAGCACCTTGGGACGTCCTCCCGACGTGAAAGGCGCTCTATAAATTAAATCTTGTTGTTGTTGTTGTTGAAAAGGGAAATGGGGGAGGGGATGAGAGAAAAGGCCGAGAGAGGGTAGGTGGAAGGGGGAAGGCATAGGTGGGACTCCAGATAGAGGAAAAACACAGACTGGTGGGTGGAAGAAATACAACTACAGACCTTTTTTTTTATTTGGGGAGGAACAACAAACAGATCTGTAGACCTGGGGGGAGGGGCACACAACAAACAGAACTGGAGTGAACTCACAAGGGGGAGAAAAACAACACACAAACTTGAGAGGATGGAGAAATGGGGAAAGAACACACAGATGGGGGGAAAAGAGTAAAAACAGACGAGGGGGAAGGGGGGAAACAGCACACAGACCTGAAAGTGTGTGTATATGGGGGGGGGGGTACCAACATAAAGACAAGGCGGGAGGGGGGGGGTGGAGGGAGAGAACACAACAAACAAACATGGGATTAACAGACAGGGGGGAGAGAAAGACACAAACCTGAAAGGATGATGGACCGCATAAGAAAACTTTGAAAAACATAAGACGGGGGGGGGGGGGGAACACAACACTCAGATCTGTGTGTTTGTGGCGGTGATCGGGGGGGGGGGGGGGGGGAGGAGAGAATCACACAACAACAAAAAACAAAATTACACTTCACGTCCCATAATCGGAAGGTGGGGGGGAGGGGGAGAATGACTTGTAGACCTGGAAGGGGTTGGGGGAACAAAACACAGACCTGAGGGGGGGAGAAACAACACACAGATCTGTAACGGGGGGGGGGATACAAACAACACACAAACCTGGGGGGGTGGGGAGAGAAACAACACACAGATCTGTAACGGGGGGGAAGGGGAGGGGTGTACAAACAACACACAAACCTGGGGGGGGGAGGGAAGCAAACAACACACAGATTTGTATGATGGTGGGGGGGGAGAACATACAACCCTGGGGGTAAACAGGTGGGGGGGGGGGGAAGAGGGGACAACAACGCACAAGCCTGAGTGGATGGAGGGGGGGTGGGGGGTGGAGGGAGAACACTCGGATGGGGAAAAAAAAACACAGACTGTCGGAGAGGAAGAAACAGAAACACACACAGACCTGAGAAGATGGGGAGGTGGGGGGGGGGAGTGGGGAGGAGGGTGTGGGGGGGGGGTGGGGAGTGGGGAGGAGGGGGGGTGCGGGGGGAGTGGGGAGGGGGGGGGTGCGGGGGGGGGGCAGTGACTAGGCCTCGGCGGTATCAGTTATCAGTTACCCCGGGAACATGGCGGCCGCCATGCCGCCGGGGCGGCTGTTGAAAGCCTCGGGAGAAGGGGGAGGAGGAGGAGGAGAGCGGGTACACACTGACTGCCCGATCCTCCCCCACAACGCCCATCCCTCCTCCACCCACCCACCCAACCCACCAACCCCGGCCGCCCCCATCTACCCTGCGTCGCAGGCGGCGAGGCCTCAACACCCACCTGCCGGTCTGGCCTGGGCCTCCTCCTCCTCCTCCTCCTCAGGCCGCTCGAGTGATGGCCGCCGACAAACAACGGAGGGGAGGGGTG